>NC_041383.1:552828021-552866663 GCF_002162155.2 Triticum dicoccoides
GTTCTTTCCAACATGCTGGGCTTGCCAAAGGACAAAATGAAAAAGGAAAGGTGAAGATCACCATGACTCTTGCATAAGGTAGAATATAATAATAAAGATAGGCCCTTCACAGAGGGAAGCAGAGGTTGTCATGTGCTTTTATGGTTGGATGCACAAAATCTCAATGCGAAAGAATGTCACTTTATATTGCCCCTTGTGATATGAACCTTTATTATGTAGTCCGTCGCTTTTATTACTTCCACATCACAAGATCGTATAAACCTTATTCCTCCCACACCAATCAATCATACATAATTAGAGCAATTTTTATTGCCTTGCACCGATGACAACTTACGTGAAAGATCTTACTCAGTCCATAGGTAAGTATGGTGGACTCTCATGGCAAAACTGGTTTAAGGGTATTTGGAAACACAAGTAGTATCTCTACTTAGTGCTAAGAATTTGGCTAGCATGAGGGGGAAAGGCAAGCTCAACAAGTTAGAGATCCATGACAACATACTTTATCTCAGATATAAGAAAACATAATTCATTAAGTTGTCTTCCTTGTCCAACATCAACTCTTTAGCATGTCATATTTAAATGAGTGCTCCCAATCATAAAAGATATCAATGATAATATATCTATATGTGAAACCTCTCTTTCCTTATTACTTCCTATCCATTGCAACGATGACCAAAGCTATGTCTGCTAACTCCCAACAACTTTTAATCATCATACTCTTTCTATGTGAAGTCATTAATCTTAATAAGATCAATATGAACTCTTTGTTTCTTTTTATTCTTTTTCTTCTTCTTTTTATTTTGTCACTCCAAGATCATGGCAGGAAAATCAAGCCCTTGACTCAAGACTAATCTTTATTATATAACTCATAGACTCGATTACAAAGAGAGATCATAAAGCAAAACTCAAAACTAGATCATGCCATAAACTTTATTCTACTAGATCAAGATATTACTCATAGGATCGAACTAAGAAAAACGGTAAAGATAGGAGATGTGGTTGTGATACGATACCGGGGCACCTCCCCCAAGCTTGGCAGTTGCCAAGGGGAGTGCCCATACCCATGTGATTATGTCTCCTTCTTCAGTGAAGGTGGAGGTGTTGTTGATGATGGGTAGTCGCACATCGAGCGTAAGAGGTCTTCCAGCTTGCGGATAATGCCCTTGAGTGCAACAATATGCTCCTTCAACAAAATATTTTCACGTGTGAGGTAGTTGTTCTGAATACGAGCTAACTCAATCATCTTGAAAGCTTCGATCTCAGTTGGGGTAAGAAGACTGTGATCAAGTTGAAGGATGTCTTCTGTTGCCGGAGCTTGGTTCTCCGTGGCCTTCTTGATCCCTTCATCCTTGTTGATCTCCATGGGTTCTTCCCGCTTCAGCTCTATATTCATTAGCCAAGCATCTTTATCACCATTGTTGGAGGAGGAGGACGACATGATGCCTGGCCCTGGCAACCCTGACAGAGAACAACTCGAAACAAGAATAGAGGATAATTGCGTGATATAGGAGTCAAAACCTTTGGGAGTATATATAATGAATTTTTACTGACCAAAATACGTACCGAGCAAGAAAACGGAGTCCGGAAGGCACACGAGGTGCTCACGAGGTAGGAAGGCGCGCCCACGACCCTCGTGGGGACATCGTGTCCTTCCCGGACAGCTAATTATTTTTCTATTTTTCTAAATATTCCAAAACAGAGAAATATTGCCTTAAAATTTGTTTTGGAGTCAGTTTACTTACCGTACCACGTACCTATTCCTTTTCGGAGTCTAGAACATTCTGGAAAGTGTCTCTTATGTATTCCTCCGGGGTCACGGTTTCAATAACATTGGTTTCAACATTTATAGGATTACCTGAGATATAATGTTTAATTCTTTGGCCGTTTACCACCTTCAGATTTGTGCCTTCGAAGTTGTTGATTTTTATGGCACCGGAACAATAGACCTCCTCGATAACATAGGGGCCTTCCCATTTAGAGAGAAGTTTTCCTGCAAAAAATCTTAAACGAGAGTTGTATAGCAATACATAATCACCTACGTTAAACTCACGCTTTTGTATCCTTTTGTCATGCCATCTTTTAACTTTTTCTTTAAACAACTTGGCATTTTCATAAGCTTGGGTTCCCCATTCATCAAGCGAGCTAATATCAAATAACCTCTTCTCACCGGCAAGTTTAAAATCATAATTGAGCTCTTTAATAGCCCAATATGCCTTATGTTCTAGTTCGAGAGGTAAATGGCATGCTTTTCCATAAACCATTTTATATGGAGACATACCCATAGGATTCTTATATGCAGTTCTATAGGCCCATAATGCATCATCAAGTTTCTTGGACCAATTCTTTCTAGACCTATTGACAGTATTTTGCAAAATTAATTTGAGCTCTCTATTGCTCAATTCTACTTGACCACTAGACTGCGGGTGATAAGGGGATGCAATTCTATGATTAACATCATACTTAGCAAGCATTTTACGGAAAGCACCATGGATAAAGTGTGAACCACCATGTCATTAAATATCTAGGGACTCCAAACCTCGGAAAAATAACTTCTTTAAGCATTTTAATAGAAGTGTTATAATCAGCACTACTAGTTGGGATAGCTTCTACCCACTTAGTAACATAATCAACAGCAACTAGAATATGTGTGTATCCATTAGAGGCAGGAAAGGGTCCCATATAATCAAAGCCCCAAACATCAAATGGTTCAATAACAAGTGAATAATTCATAGGCATTTCTTGATGTCTACTAATATTACCAATTCTTTGACATTCATCACATGATAAGAAAAACTTACGGGCATCCTTGAAGAAAGTAGGCCAATAAAAACCGAATTGCAATACCTTATGTGCAGTTCTATCTCCAGCGTGGTGTCCTCCATAAGCTTCGGAGTGACACTTGCGTAGGATCTGTTCCTGTTCGTGCTCAGGTACACAACGTCTAATAACACCATCTACTCCTTCTTTATAAAGATGTGGGTCATCCCAAAAGTAGTGTCTCAAATCATAGAAGAACTTTTTCTTTTGCTGGTATGTGAAACTAGGTGGTATGAACTTAGCAACAATATAATTAGCATAATCAGCATACCATGGAGTACTACGAGAAGTACTTATAACATTTAATTGCTCATCAGGAAAGATATCATCAATAGGTAGTGGGCCATCAAGAACATTTTCTAACCTAGACAAGTTGTCTGCAACGGGGTTCTCAGCTCCCTTTCTATCAACTATATGCAAATCAAATTCTTGTAGCAAGAGAACCCACCTAATAAGTCTAGGTTTAGCATCTTTCTTTTCCATGAGATATTTAATAGCAGCATGATCAGTGTGAATAGTTACTTTAGAATCAACAATATAGGGTCTAAACTTATCACAAGCAAATACAAGTGCTAAAAGCTCTTTTTCAGTAGTAGCATAATTTCTTTGAGCATTGTGTAGAGTCTTACTAGCATAATGGATAACATTCAGTTTCTTATCAACTCTTTGACCTAGAACAACACCTACAGCATAATCACTAGCATCACACATAATTTCGAAGGGTAAATTCCAATCAGGTGGCTGAACAACAGGTGCAGAGACTAATGCTGTCTTAAGTATCTCAAATGCTTCTACACAATCATCATCAAAGACAAACGGTATATCTTTTTGTAATAAATTAGTAAGAGGCCAAGAAATTTTTGAGAAGTCGTTAATGAACCTCCTATAAAATCCGGGGTGACCGAGAAACTTCTTATACCTTTGATGTCCTTGGGACATGGCATCTTTTCAATAGCATCAACCTTGGCTTTATCAACTTCAATACCTCTTTCAAAAACCTTATGCCCCAAGACAATTCCTTCATTAACCATAAAGTGACACTTTTCCCAATTCAAGACAAGATTAGTTTCTCCACATCTCTGCAAAACTCGATCAAGATTGCTCAAACAATCATCAAAAGAGGACCCATAGACGGAAAAGTCGTCCATGAAAACCTCACAAATCTTTTCACAAAAGTCAGAGAATATTGCCATCATGCATCTTTGAAAGGTAGCAGGTGCATTACATAAACCAAAAGGCATACGTCTATAAGCAAAAGTACCAAAAGGGCATGTAAAAGTAGTCTTTGATTGATCTTTAGCCGACACAGGTATTTGAGAGAAACCAGAATAACCATCTAGAAAACAATAATGTGTATGTTTGCATAATCTTTCTAGCATTTGATCAATAAAAGGTAAGGGGTAATGATCTTTCTTAGTAGCTTTATTTAATGTGCAGAAATCAATTATCATCCTATAACCTGTAATAATTCTTTGTGGAATTAATTCATCTTTATCATTAGGAACAACAGTAATACCTCCCTTCTTAGGGACACAATGGACAAGACTTACCCACTGACTATCAGCGATGGGATAAATTATACCTGCCTCCAGAATCTTGAGTATTTCTTTTCTTACCACTTCTTTCATCTTAGGATTTAGACGTCGTTGAGGATCATGAACTGGTTTAGCATCCGCTTCCAAATTTATTTTATGTTGACATAGAGTGGGACTAATGCCCTTAAGATCATCAAGAGTATATCCGATAGCAGCGCGGTGCTTCTTCAGAGTTTTCAATAATCTTTCTTCTTCATGCTATGAAATCTTAGCACTAATAATAACAGGATATATCTTCTTTTCATCAAGATAAGCATATTTAAGATTATCAGGCAACGACTTAAGCTCAAACACGGGATCACCCTTGGGTGGAGGGGGATCCCCTAGGATTTCAACAGGCAAATTGTGTTGCAAATTAGGTTCCTGTTTAAAGAATACTTCATCTATTTCCCTTCTTTCATTCATAAACATATCATTTTCATGGTCTAGCAAATAATGTTCTAAAGGATCACTAGGAGGTACATCAATAGAAGCAAGACCAATAATTTCATCCTTACTAGGCAACTCTTCTTCACGATGTTGTTTATTAAATTTAGAGAAATTAAACTTATGAATCATATCACCCAAACCAGTAGTAACAACATTCTTATTGCAATCTATCTGCGCATTAACAGTATTCAAGAAGGGTCTACCAAACATAATGGGACAAAAGCTATCTTGTGGAGAACCAAGAACAAGAAAATCAGCAGGATATTTAGTTTTCCCACACAAGACTTCAACATCTCTAACAATTCCCATTGCTGATATAGTATCTCTATTGGCAAGTTTAATTGTAACATCAATACCTTCTAACTCAGTAGGTGCAATTTCGTGCTTAATTTCTTCGTATAAAGTATGAGATATAACACTAGCACTAGCACCCATATCACATAAGCCATGATAACAATGATCTCCTATTTTAACAGAAATAACAGGCACGCCTACCACAGGTCTATATTTATCTTTAGCACAAGGTTTAGCAATTCTAGCAGTTTCACCGCTGAACTGAATGACATGCCCATCGATATTATCAACTAAGAGATCTTTAACAATTGCAACATTAGGTTCAACTTCAATTTTCTCAGGATGTGTATATGTTCTAATATTGCTTTTACGAACCACAGTTGAAGCTTTAGCATGATCCTTTATTCTAACAGGGAAAGGTGGTTTCTCAACATAAGAAGTAGGAACAATAGGATCATTATAAGTGACAATCTTTTCTTCAACTTTAATAGGTGCAGCTACTTTTAATTCTATGGGAGGATGATATTTAAACCACTTCTCCTTAGGGAGATCAACATAAGTAGCAAAGGATTCGCAGAAAGAGGCTACTATCTTAGAGTCAAGTCCATATTTAGTGCTAAACTTACGGAAAATATCGGTATCCATAAAAGATTTAACACAATCAAACTTAGATGTCATACCTGACTCCTTACCTTCGTCGAGAACCCAATCTTCAGAGTTGCGTTTAATTCTATCCAATAAATCCCATTTGAATCCAATAGTCTTCATCATAAAAGAGCCAACACAAGAAGTATCGAGCATGGTGCGATTGTTTTCAGAAAGCTGAGCATAAACTTTTTGAATAATTGTTTCTCTTGGAAGCTCATGATTGGGGCATGAATATAACATTGATTTAAGCCTCCCCCAAGCTTGAGCAAGGCTTTCTCCTTTGCGAGGCCAGAAATTATATATATAATTGCGGTCACGATGAACAAGATGCATAGGGTAATATTTTTGATGAAATTCCAGTTTCAATCTTCTATAGTTCCATGATCTCGTATCATCACATAGCCTATACCATGCCAATGCATCTCCCTTCAAAGATAAAGGGAAGACCTTCTTCTTGACAACATCATCGGGTATACCTGCAAGCTTAAACAATCCACAAACCTCATCCACATATATTAGGTGCTCATCAGGATGCTTGGTTCCATCTCCTGTAAAAGAATTAGCTAGCAGTTTTTCCATCATACCCGAAGGAACTTCAAAGGGAACATTTTCATTATCAATAGGTTCAGTAGGTTGAGGAGCAACTCTTTGCTCTACTGGTCGGGGTGAAGATACCCCGAACAAGCCTCTCAGAGGATTACTTTCCATAGTAACAGGTGACAGTAAATTTCAGCACACTATATAAATTTTTCCTTACCAAATTCCACCTACCAAAGGCGCTTCACTCCCCGGCAACAGCGCCAGAAAAGAGTCTTGATGACCCACAAGTATAGGGGATCTACATAGTCCTTTCAATAAGTAAGAGTGTCGAACCCAACGAGGAGCAGAAGGAAATGACAAGCGGTTTTCAGCAAGGTATTCTCTGCAAGTACTGAAATAAGTGGTAACCGATAGTTCTATGATAGGATAAATTGTAACAAGCAATAAGTAACAAAAGTAATTGAAGTGCAGCAAGGTGTCCCAATCCTTTTGTAGCAAAGGACAAGCCTGGATAAACTCTTATAATAGGAAAAGCGCTCCCGAGGACACATGGGAATATCGTCAAGCTAGTTTTCATCATGTTTATATGATTCGCGTTCGGTACTTTGATAATTTGATATGTGGGTGTACCGGTGCTTGGGAGCTGTTCTTACTTGAACAAGCATCCCACTTATGATTAACCTCTATTGCAAGCATCCGCATCTACAACAAAAGTATTAAGGTAAACCTAACCATAGCATGAAACATGTGGATCCAAATCAGCCCCTTACGAAGCAACGCATAAACTAGGGTTTAAGCTTCTGTCACTCTAGCAACCCATCATCTACTTATTACTTCCCAATGCCTTCCTCTAGGCCCAAATAATGGTGAAGTGTTATGTAGTCTACGTTGACATAACACCACTAGAGGCCAGACAACATACATCTCATCAAAATATCGAACGAATACCAAATTCACATGACTACGAATAGCAAGACTTCTCCCTTGTCCTCAGGAACAAACGTAACTACTCACAAAGCATATTCATGTTCATAATCAGAGGGGTAATAATATGCATATAGGATCTGAACATATAATCTTCCACCAAATAAACCAACTAGCATCAACTACAAGGAGTAATTAACACTACTAGCAACCTACTAGTACCAATCCCGAACTTGGAGACAAGAATTGGATACAAGAGATGAACTAGGGTTTTGAGATGAGATGGTGCTGATGAAGATGTTGATGGAGATTGCCCTCTCCCGGTGAGAGGAGCGTTGATGATGATGATGGTGATGATTTCCCCCTCCCGGAGGGAAGTGTCCCCAGCAGAACAGCTCCATCGGAGCCCTAGATTGGTTCTGCCAAGGTTCCGCCTCGTGGCAGCGGAGTTCCGTCCTGAAAAGTTGCTTCTAGTTTTTTCTCGACGAAAGACTTCATATAGCAGGAGATGGTCATTGGAGAGCCACCAGGGGGCCCACGAGGTTGGGGGCATGCCCTAGGGGGGGCACACCCCCCACCCTCGTGAGCAGGGTGTGGGCCCCCTGGTCTTCATCTTTGGCAAGGATTTTTCATTATTCATTATAAGATATTCCGTGGAGTTTCAGGACTTTTGGAGTTGTGCAGAATAGGTCTCTAATATTTGCTCCTTTTCCAGTCCAGAATTCTAGCTGCCGGCATTCTCCCTCCTTATGTAAGCCTTGTAAAATAAGAGAGAATAGCCATAAGTATTATGACATAATGTGTAATAACAGCCCATAATGCAATAAATATTGATATAAAAGCATGATGCAAAATGGACGTATCAGCCCCCTGTTGCTCCACCGACGTACTCCTTCCTCCTATATATACCTACGTACCCTCAAACAGTCAGATACGGATCCAAAAACCTAATTCCACCGCTGCAACCTTCTGTACCCACGAGATCCCATCTTGGGGCCTATTCCGGAGCTCCGCCGGAGGGGCATCCATCACGGAGGGCTTCTACATCAAGACCATAGCCTCTCCGATGAAGTGTGAGTAGTTTACCTCAGACCTTCTGGTCCATAGTTAGTAGCTAGATGGCTTCTTCTCTCTTTTTGGATCTCAATACAATGTTCTCCCCCTCTCTTGTGGAGATCTATTCGATGTAATCTTCTTTTTGTGGTGTGTTTGTTGAGACCGATGAATTGGGGGTTTATGATCAAGTTTATCTATGAACAATATTTGAATCTTCTCTAAATTCTTTTATGTATGATTGGTTATCTTTGCAAGTCTCTTCGAATTATCAGTTTGGTTTGGCCTACTAGATTAATCTTTCTTGTAATGGGAGAAGTGCTTAGCTTTGGGTTCAATCTTGCGGTGTCCTTTCCTAGTGATAGCAGGGGCAGCAAGGCACGTATTGTATTGTTGCCATCGAGGATAACAAGATGGGGTTTTTATCATATTGCATGAATTTATCCCTCTACATCATGTCATCTTGCTTAAAGCATTACTATATTTCCATGAACTTAATACTCTAGATGCATGCTGGATAGCGGACGATGAGTGGAGTAATAGTAGTAGATGCAGGCAGGAGTCGGTCTACTTGTCTCGGACGTGATGCCTATATACATGATCATACCTAGATATTCTCATAACTATGCTCAATTCTGTCAATTGTTCAATAGTAATTCGTTCACCCACCATAAAATATTTATGCTCTTGAGAGAAGCCACTAGTGAAATCTATGGCCCCCGGGTCTATCTTCATCATATTAATCTTCCAACACTTAGTTATTTCCTTTGCTTTTTACTTTGCTTTTATTTTACTTTGCATCTTTGTCACAAAAATACCAAAAAATATTATCCTATCATATCTATCAGATCTCACTCTCTTAAGTGACCGTGAAGGGATTGACAACCCCTTATCGCATTGGTTGAGAGGATTTATTTCTATTGTGTAGGTGCGAGGGACTCGCGCGTAACCTCCTACTGGATTGATACCTTGGTTCTCAAAAGCTGAGGGAAATACTTACTCTACTTTGCTGCATCACCCTTTCCTCTTCAAGGAAATCCAACACAGTGCTCAAGAGGTAGCAACCAACATTTAACTTGGTAATGCATATGTCCAGGTGAAGCTCCTTGGAGTCCCCGTGCACATTGTTGGGGGTCAAATCATGCCATGCTTCTTCCATGTCCACATCGGCGGGAAGGACCCAGCTCGGCACAATCCTAGTCAGCTTGACGTAGCCAGTGTCACCGCCCACGTACCTCCGAGGGGTAGTAATAGTGAGCACACACCCGTATATCGGCCTCGTGTTAGTGTCAACGTCAGCGGCGTCGCCCCTAACACACACTACAGAGACGGGGCGGCGGCCTGCGCGGGCCTCGCCGGTGCCCACGATCAAGAGGAAGACGCTGCCGTCCTCCTCCGAGACTAGCAGGCGGTGGTGATCCTCCAGCGACTCTGGCACGGTGAATGGGTATCACGTCTCATACTTGATGTTCTTTGCCGCGGGCTAGTAGTGATAGACGGACGCCTGCATGAGGTGATGCACGAGGTCCGCCGGTGATCCCCAAAACAGCATCGGGCACTCATAGCAGTAGACGAAGGGCTCCTTGGAGCCATCGACCAGGCCATCCATGAAACGGGAGTGGTTGTAAGGGATGGTGCGCCAGTTTAATATATGGGCAAGTTACTATGAGATTTGTTCTGAATAAGCACAAAATAAATCATGACGGCTATAACAATGATTAAACTAATCATGTGGACTAGCATAGTAGATGAACAGATCGAATCTAGGACACAGACTAGAAACATGAATTCTACCACGATTTCGAACGGGAAGGACAGAAACACATACGGTGCAACGGGAGCAGCACCGTTGGCGTTGAGGAAGAGGTTGCCGAGGTCGGGGAAGAAGTCGTTGCTGCCAGCAGTCACGAGAGTGCGCTCCCCAAATTTCAACAGCGCCAGCCGAATGGAGCGCAAGAGGGAGTGGCTATAGGGGACGTTGCGGCCGCCGAATGGAGGGCAGGAGTAGCCCACGAAGCAATAGATGGTGCTCCTCCCTAGTCTCTACTCTTATCTCTATCTCTACTACTCTTCTTTGTTTTTTATAATATACTAGTTGTAGCTGTCAAATCAAATAGTACTGCGCTGTCCGCTGCACGCCCGGCTGAACATGCCTCCTCGCCTCCATCAAACCCCTCTGTTAACCTGCATGCAAACCGAGAAACCTACTCTAGCCCGAGAGAGGAAATTTGCCGGTTGCCGTTGGAGAATAATAGAGTCACGTCCAATCCATTTGAGTTAATTGTGTGTATGATTCTCCCTCTATAAAAAGTTAATCCATCCTTAATCTTGTATTCTAAGTACTCTGTGGGTTCCACTATCAGTACAGTGTACATGACTTTTAGGCTGGCTACAGATTCGTACAGAAAGTTAAAACGAAACAAATCCATCCTTAATATTGTATTCTAAGTACTCTGTGGGTTCCACTGCCAGTACAGTAGCGAAAGAAGTATATATTAAAAAAATATATAAAGCTAAAGTTTAGGACAGAATTCGAACTCAGGTCATCGCGCTGCGAGCATCCGGCTGAAACCAGTACACTAGGTGTTCATTGCGGACAATGCAAGAGATAAACCTTTATAACAATGAGCCCATCCATTGCATCGGATCCAAAGTAGAATAATACATATTCACAAATTTGAAAGAAAACATTTTAGTTTTGATATACATATCACTAAAAATATCTTATGTTTCACTCCAAATATATTCTTTGGGCTGTTTTGATGAAGTAAGGGAGGAATGTGGTTGTTTTCAAGATACAAAGGGGTTTTGTGTAAACTGGAGCAGAGAAGTGGGAACTGTTGCAAAAGGCCACAACTTACATCACAGCCGTTAGATGCAGATCTAATGGTCAGAAATGGCGGATGGCAGACATACCATCATCACCAACTGAGTCTTTTATAGGAGTAGGAGTAGAGAAAAAACCGAGTTGGTGATGATGGTGTGCCTGCCATCTTATAATATAGACTGTCCGATCTATATCTGACGGATAGAAAGCAAACAATGACAATTTTACAAAAGATACCCGCACCTCTCTCCACATTTACAGATAAGGCCTTGCCTCGTTCATCCTTATCTCCCACAACCTCATTGCTAAGCAATTAAAAAAGGAAGTCTCTAGAACAATCTGGCATGGTGGCCGCTGCCGGTGCCATCCATCACCATGCATCCGCCCAGTCCGACCACCAGTCACCACCATGCCCCACTCCTCCTCACCTTATCTATCATCTTTCTCGAGATATCATTTTTTCAATGAAAAGGTCGACATACCATTTTCCGATAAAATTCTCAAGATATCATTAGTTTTTACACGTGGGATTACTCCTGCATGGGTCAATCACAACAGGCGTTTTGTAAAAAAATGCATCTTGATGTTCCGTGCAATGCACGGGCATCTTCCTAATTTTTCTACATATAATTCCAAACACCACGTAGACACGGTCTTTGACCATTTTACACTATGTTAGTATCATTTTTAGTGGTCAGCCGGTGCAAGTTATAGCCCCGGGTATTTTAACCTTTTTTTAGTAATGATATCTAGCGATTGTTCGCCACAAGCTCAATCGTGGCAAATCCCACGTAACCAGATTTCCATCCGACGGTGGCCTGTTTTTAAGCCATAGTATTTGACAAAACTGCCACCCTTACACACGTACTGTAACTGCATCATGGGCGTTTGCAACTGCCATGTCTCCCAGCAAATGTTTGCTGGGGATTGGAGTTAGCACTGATGGCAGTTCATAGTCGTTCCACGCTCGGGCATTGAACTTTGTAACTATTTTAGATTAGAATATACTACTCCTCCAGTCCTACTCCACTAGTACTCTACTCAAGCAAGTTAGGGCATAGTAGTAGGTACTGTAGGGAGTACCAATACTGTGATCACTCAAGCAAGTTGTCTGGCATCGATATGACCCTATGCTGCTGGTATGTGTCTCGTAAGTCAAGCGGCGTGCTGTAGTCATCATCACCTAGCCACTTCCCGCAGCACATATTCGCTTCTCCATCTTTGTCCGCACATAATCTCGTCCAATCTTCTATCCCCGCTAAGGCGCCTCCCCCCTCGTCTGAAACCCAAGCACTAACAATGGCAGAACCAAGCAGCGCCCGCTGAAAGAGTGGCTAGAAGTCGCTCCCCACAGAGGTAGTCAAGCTCATTGTTTTGCGTGTGGACAATCTCAGTACCATGCCGCTCGCCGCCTGCTCGTCGGGGTTGTACCGTTTACTCAAAGCCCCTAGGCCGGAGCTTTTTAAGCCAGTTCCTTGCTTGCTGATGCCGCCTGATCTTCATAAACGGTGTGTCACGCAGCATAACGATCGTAGGGTGGCGAGCATCAACCCCCTTGACTGCGATCTGATCCCTGTCACACTCAACTACATTAACGGTATGTACTGGGTCGGCATGAACATGTCTTGGATGGTGCTCGTCGACGGTCGCGGCAGCTGGATGCTCATGGAGGTCTACACCCGACGATTGATCCCCCTTCCTTCGATTAACACTGCACTGCTTTGGCACCGCAGCCCAGAATACTTGGAATCTTACAGTAGCCAACATGATACCAAGTTTGATTTGCTCAAGGTTGTTATCTGCCAAGTTCCTACAAGATATGCGAATTATAAAAACTTCAGGCTAATTGCGTTCTTCAACTGCGGTCTCGCCTATCTGACAGGTCACCGCGGTAAGTGGATAAATCTGCACGTCCATCGCAGGATCATACATCCTCCATGGTTCTCTGATGCCATTGAACACAAGGGCTTCATTTACGCTGTCGACTCCTTCTATGGCTGGACGTATTGCCGGCCTACTCCAGTCATCTCTACAAACGGCTATTACAGCAGTATGTTACATTCCTATGATATCATGATGGCTTGCTTATATTACTGTCAACATTTACTGAAAAAATATTCATGCTCATAACATGCTGTTCTTAAGATTGACTACATTAAGAGCCCTTTTTTTATTTGTCCAACTTGATATGATGTTGTAGGCCGCCTGGTGTCCCTACCCTTCCTAATCCCAGAACCTTTCAAGGAAAAGCGGCATGGCAGTTGTAGGTGGTTCCTGGCTCGATCAGATGACGATGAAGGATTGATTATCATTCGCACGTACCGGACGTGTTGTTTCGCGGAATACAATCACAGTCACTGCAAGGTCTTTGAGCAGGATCCCAGCTTCTCTGGGCCTTCAAGAATTTTTGACTAGAGGCTGGTAATTAGCCTTGGTACACGCTCTCTGTTTCTTGGACTGAATTATCTGATTAACCAGGAGATAACCGACAACAAGGATCATGATGGCAGCGTGGTTTCGTTCATCAGGCAAAACTGTGTGTACACAGCATACCATGCGTCTCTGCATGCACCATACCCTGATATGTGCCGCCACGCTCTGCAGCCCAAAGTAGGAGAGAGGGTCGCAAGTATCAAACTTCGACCTGCTGGCTGGAGTTTCCCCCGTCAGGCACCCATCTGGTTCAAGCCGTCAGCCAATCTCTACAGCTTAATAAATAGTAACGTCTAATTGAGCCAATTAGTTAGATGCGTACACTTGGTGTAGTAGGATCTTTATTTAGTTTGATGCATACACTTGTTCTTTTTTGGTAGCCCTTTTGTAATGGTGGCTGATGTTTGGTTTGGAAGAGAGAGAGAGAGAGAGAGAGAGAGAGAGAGAGAGAGAGAGAGAGCTGCGTCTTTACTCTTCTGGCCTGCTTACTACTCCTGTTGCACCCCCAGCCCTGGTTGCTGCTGCTGCTGCTGTTTTCAATGTACAATCAGTAGTATATTTCTTTGGTTGGTTGAATAAATGTGTTGTTAGAACGACAAACACAATGTTTTGGAAGTTGTTGCATGGTCTGATCCTTTAGTGCCCCACACCGTATGTAGCGCATACTATTTTTGGTATGGAACACATTTACCACTTGTTGATAACATGCAGCCCACTGATGAAGGCTCAGTAGAGGAGCCCATAATTAACTGGAAGGGAGTCTCTCACATGAATCCGGCACAGGTACATGCTCATGTTCCCCTAAACATAAATAAATAAATAAAATAAAGCTAAATGCTCATGCACCAGTTCTTGAAATTCACGATTTAATGGGAGGATATTATTTCCTATGATAGTGTCGTTAAATTCAGTCGATATTATTCTTTGGCAAAGATAGCGACCAGTCATCTTTCTCCCACCATTTTCTTCCTGCAACCAGCGGACCCATGCAAATCATAGTCAACGTCGTAAATAGTTCTGGTCCATTTTTATTTTTCAATAAGAATGTCCAACCCAGCCCAGCACATTGGCGACAATAGTTTATCCTCCGCCTTGGTGCGCTCGCGCCATGGCGCCGCCGTCCGGCCCTGTCAACATAGTGAATCGGGAGAGGACTGTAGTTGTGAGTATGACAGTATGGACCCACCAGGTCCACTCGCGAACACAAGCAAGCGCCTCTTTTACTTCTCAGATCCACCCCTCGTTTTTTTACTCTAATCCACCCTGCAGATATCTGGGACCCACATCATTTTCAATGTATAGTCAATTAACGACAGAATTGCACAACTTTTTTTTGAGTAGTAATTCGGAGGAGCAGGCTATAAACTGGGTTGTGCGGTCTCTGTAGCCCGTCTAACAACATGACCTGCCCAGTAGTTTTTTCTTTGGGAAAATAGGTAGCCCAGTATTTCTTTTTGAAGAATACCCAATCTAGGCCTATTTGTTTTCTCCGACTTACTGGGCTGCAAATCTTTCAAGACGAGGAGGGATGCATTCCGGCCTGACCAAAGAGTATGGTCGGTGTGTGTTAAAAGTAATATCAAAGGGGTTGAAAATTCCAAAAAAATTATAGCAAAGGGAAATTAGTTTCTTTTTTTGTTTTTGTTCTTCACTGATATTTTATATTTCATTGGATTTAACATGACATAGTACTAATTTATTTTTAAATTTGTTTTAGTACAGCTACTAATTTTCGGATTAAGAATATTTTGTTCCCCAGCAAAAATTTGCGAATTTTCAAAATTTCGCACATATTTTGTTTAATTTTTTAACCCTGGTACTAACCAGAAAATGGGCAGCAATTCTAAAAATGGATAATTGGCTGCAATAAATTCCATATGAATTAGAAAAATGAGTAAAAATTATAAAAATAATAGCAAATGGGCTGTACACGCCACAAATTTCGAGGCTGACTTGTTTATGCAAGGCTTTGTCAGTCAACACATGGTTCTAGCAGCAGTGGCTGTTGGATGTCCATCCAACAGCCGACGTGCTTCTTCAATCTTTGATCTTCATGCTCCAGCCGCCTAAATTAGCACCGGAGGTACTGCCTGGTCCCACCTCTTGTGGCCCGCTGTGATGCCGCGCAGGCTTCATCGGCCCACCCTACTCCCTCCGCTGGCCTGGCCGCACACAATCAACTGCCTCCTTATTACACGAATAAATGATTCCTCCCACTGACATCTGGGGCACACCGGTTGGGAGGCTGACCTGTGGGCCTACTAAGTTGACGTGTATGCAGGGCTTGTTAACTTAGTCAACAAACGATTCTAGCAGCAGTGACAGTTGGATTTGAATCGAACGGCCTTGCTGCTTCTTCAATTGCTTCTCTTCTTGCACCAACCGCCCAAACCAGCACCGACGAGACCACCTGCTCCTGCCTCCCGTGGCCGGCTGTGCTGCGCGGAAGCCTCACCGCCCCTTACTACTCCCACCGCTGGCCAGGCCCTGCGGCGACGGCAGCCTCACATCGCAGTCAAACCAGTGAACCCTCGTACTCCTCTCCGCGTGGGAATCCACTGCCGAGTCTTCACTGGCTCCGCGTCGTCCCCTTCCTAGGCCTCGCCGTCGTCCACCGCCCTGGTGCTCTCGGTGCGCCGTGGTCAACGTGGTCAAGGAACGACTTCCATCGGAAGAGTACTGTATGTCGAGAGGCTGACAGTTGGGTCCATGACCGCAGCAAGGAAGTGCCTCCTTATTACGCGCAAAATAATTAGTCCTCCACCTAACAGCAGGGACCCACCGGACAGGCCACCGTATTTCGCGAAAAAATTGTTTCCCCCCTAACTGCTGGGACCCACCAGCTATATCTTCACACACAAGGATGTGCCCGACAGTCAGGACCCACCTGGTCGAAGCGTACGTAGCGATGCCATTCTGGTCGCGAACGTGTACGTACATACTAGTCGATGTAGAGGTGGGTACGTGTGGTAGTAGAGGCGTGCACGTAGCATGTACACATACGTACAGCGGCCAGGGTGCAAGAAAGTAAATACGGCCACGTACGTACATACGGGCAGGGTCTCGAACGCCTACTCGTGCATACGTACGGCCAGGGCTCGTGTACATGGCTGTGGTTGGGTCGGAACGGAGAAACTGTGTCGTTGTCGTGTTCATGGGGAGCCAACCGGTTGGCTCGGAACGGAATGCGTCATCGTGTTCATCGGGAGCCAAACAGCTTGGACGCAACAACCGATGGAAACGAGGCCTGGCGTATCGCAGAACGGAGGAAACGGCCTTGTGTTCAACCGGCCACGGTGGAAACGGGATCCTGTTCATCGGGAGGGGTCTGGCGTACCGCAAAACGGAGGAAACAGACTTCTGTTGGACCTCCTACGGTCGAAACAGGGTCCTGTTGACCGGGAGGGGTGTGGCGTACCACAAAACAGAGGAAACGGACTTGTGTTGGAGTGCTACGGTCGAAACGGGGGTCTTGTTGATCGGGAGGGGTGTGGCGTACCGGAAAACGGGACTCCACGGGCTACTGTTCATCCACCATCGACCTCCTCCAGCCTCCACGGGCTACTATTCATCCACCATCGACCTCCTCCAGCCTCCACCTGCGACTGTTCATCCACGGGCTCCTGTTCATCCAGCCTCCACTGCGCGCTCCTCCACCGGCTACTGTTCAACCAGCCCTCTCCACGGGGGTCCTGTTCAACCACCCTTCCACGGGCTACTGTTCATCCAGCCCTCCACCGGCTACTGTTCATCCAGCCCTCCATCGGCTACTGTTAAACCAGCCCTCCACGGGGTCCTGTTCATCCACCGGCTCGATCGATCGAGGTACTGTTCATCCACCGGCAACGGCCTCTACTACCACGGGTTCCTGTTCATCCAACCCCCACCGGGAACTGTTCATCCAATCCCCCAACAATGCTCATTGTGCATCTAGAGGCAGCATCGATCGTCTTCAGTTAGCAACAGTAGTGAAGGAATCACTCGATCGGGTTTAGTTAATGCATAGCCTGCAGTGCAATCGCTCGGGTTCAGTTAGAGCGCAACGCCTCGCACACACATGTGTACGTACGAGAGAAACGCGCATCGCTCGGCCCCCGACCACCCACCGTAACCGGGAACTCCCCGATATTTTCCTCGCCCTTGCTTCTACCACGGTTATTCCGTCATAGACGGCCCAAAGAATTTCATGCAGCTGCGTCTCCGGCCCGCCCAGGACGAAAAACCCATTTTCCGTCATGATTTTTTGTCATAGAAGTAGGACCCCACCACATCTATGATGATACCGGGATTTGTCACAATTATTGTCATAGAAGTGCCATAAGTATGACAATTTTTTTTGTTCGGCCCAAAATGTCACGGATGTGTCTTTTTTTTGTAGTGAGATTTTGGCCAAGCTGGGTTGTCTGGCTCCTGTGCTTACCCCTATGTTCCCGATTGTTCGGCTAGGTGGTAAAGGGAGCACCTCTGTGATTGTTACTACCGGGTCATCCGAGTTAGTACCTCAGACTGGGTGAAGCCGAAAGCTAGCAATCTTAAAGGATATAATTCGTCGGCAACGACGGAAGTGAAAATTTAGGTTTGCTAAAGACCACATAGTTCGGGAACTTTCCCCAAAATAAATCCTCAATATTGTTATCCCGCATTAATCGGAGGTGAGGTTTCATGATCATGGTCGGCATGACAACCCAAAGAAAGGAACCGATAGCGGGACTATTTTTTCTTTGGAAGATGTTTCTTACAATTAATAGCAATACAACATTCTCTCTCCATTCCTTTGTTTGTAAAACCGTATGTCCGGATTGCCTTGTTTGTCGTAAATATTTGCCCTCATAAAGGCTTTATAAAGTGGGACAAACACTCCCCGGCTACTGGCTGAGGAGGTTGAAGCCGATGGTTGGTCAACAAAATTTTGTACAGTGCGGATCTGAGCATTAATGATATAGAGTACTTGGATACATAGAATTATCACACATAATTTGTGATTTTACTTCGGATATCGATCCTTAATTCGGCCACTTGTGCCCACATCAAGGCTCGGGGGCTACTGGGCTTCGGGCTTATCATTTACTAATATTAAAGGGGCACATCAATCCCCTGATCCGATGTTGCCACCCGACCAATGTCTCGGGGGCTAATGCATTGCCTATTCAATACAGAAAATTCAAAGTGCTCAGTGTTCGGCTTGACCGAACTATGGGCAAACACATCTTCAGATAACAATAGGAACTATCTAGGACCTATCCGGCGTCAAGCTAATATATTACGGCGACTTCTCGAGACCCTCTCTCAAGGGCCCGTCCGCCAATCACTATCTCCTCTAATGTGCATCTCGGATTTTAGGACGACACACACCTTGAAGGCTACTTGCTATATATCTCGTCAGTAAATAAATTGCATCAATCAAAAATAAAATCTGCAAACAATCAGCCTAAGCCTGAGGTGGTGCATCACCTTGGAAGCAGTCCGACATAAAGCTCGAATGCAAGTGGCTGCCTCTATAGAGGGCATTTCCGGCATTAAAGCTCGGCTAAACTCCTTTAACTTTTTCGAGCCAAGGTGATCTATGACACCTTCGATACAGTCCGGCATTGGACTTCAGATAGAGTCCGACATTGGAGGTCGGATGCAGTCTAGCGTTGAAGCTCAAATGCAAGAGGACACCACCGCATGGGAATAACTTCAGAACCCGAGGTGTGGCGTAAAAAATAACAAGGCATTGATAAAGGCCGATAACTTAAATGGGCTCCTCAGATACCCGACGTGTAAACTCTTCGGATTCACTTCGGCGATCCTCAAGATCAAAGATGAGAAGATTTGTTGAACCGGTTTTCAAGACCGACGCCCGAAGATGAAGAACAGCTCGGAAGAATCGAGGAGTGTCCCCAACTTGAAGACCGGTTTAGGGGGCTACTGACAGTGGCCTGGACTAGGGGGTACTCACCACGTCGTCTCCCGACCACCTGGATCGGGCTGAGGACCCCCCATGGCGGTTCACTCATGGGCCACTTCGGGCAGCCCATGCCGCATACAAGGGAGATCCCACAAGACTTGGCGCACAAAATGAGGACTCTCCTAAACCCTAGGCCTCTAGTGTGTTATATAAACCAAGGCCAGGCTAGTCAATAGACAACATCTAATATTCATTAGAACAACCTCATGGTAGATACATGTACTCTGTACTACACCCCATACGAATACAATCAAAAGCAGGACATAGGGTTTTACCTCCATCAAGAGGGCCCGAACCTGGGTAAAATCCCATGTCCATGTTATCATCGCTCCAAGACGCCTAGCTTAGGACCCCTACTACGAGATATGTCAGATATAGAATTGACAACGATGTGAACTAGATTATTGACTCTAGTAAACCCTTTGGGTGTTATTCACATGGCGATGTGAACTATAGGTGTTAATCACATGGCGATGTGAACTATAGCCTCTGTTGGAAAAGTCAGTGCCTAGAAGGTGCTTAGCCACATACTGCACTGATATGCAAAATGGGATATATTCCAATGGCAATAGACGGTAATTAACTTATTTATATTCCCTAAACTAATATCAACACCCATATAAATAATCACAAATACACTACGAGTAAAAACTATATTACCGCCTAGGGTGCCTAGGCACTAGGCGAAGGCCAACCGCCTCGCTTACGCCTACTGCTTTTTCCAACCTTGCTATGGGTGTTATTCACATGGCGATGTGAACTAGATTATTGACTCTAGTGCAAGTGGGAGACTAAAGGAAATATGCCCTAGAGGCAATAATAAAGTTGTTATTTTATATTTCCTTATATCATGATAAATGTTTATTATTCATGCTAGATTTGTATTAACCGAAAACTTGATACATGTGTGGATACATAGACAAAACACCGTGTCCCTAGTAAGCCTCTACTAGACTAGCTCGTTAATCAAAGATGGCTAAGTTTCCTAACCATAGACATGTGTTGTCATTTGATGAACGGGATCACATCATTAGGAGAATGATGCGATGGACAAGACCCATCCGTTAGCTTAGCATATTGATCGTTCAGTTTTATTGCTATTGCTTTCTTCATGTCATATACATATTCCTTTGACTATGAGATTATGCAACTCCCGGATACCAGAGGAATACCTTGTGTGCTATCAAACATCACAACGTAACTGGGTGATTATAAAGATGCTCTACAGGTATCTCCGAAGGTGTTTGTTGGGTTGGCATAGATCAAATTAGAATTTGTCACTCTGAGTATCGGAGAGGTATCTCTGAGCCCTCTCGGTAATGCACATCATATTAAGCCTTGCAAGCAATGTGACTAATGAGTTAGTTGTGGGATGATGCATTACGAAACGAGTAAAGAGACTTGCCAGTAACGAGATTGAACTGGGTATGAAGATACCGACGATCGAATCTCGGGCAAGTAACATATCGATGACAAAGGGAATAGCATATGTTGTCATTACGGTACGACCGATAAAGATCTTCGTAGAATATGTAGGAACCAATACGAGCATCCAGGTTCTGTTGTTGGTTACTGATCGGAGAGGTGTCTCGGTCATGTCTACATAGTTCTCGAACCCGTAGGGTCCACACGCTTTACGTTCGATGACAATTTTGTATTATATGAGTTATGTGATTTGGTGACCGAATGTTGTTCATAGTCCCAGATGAGATCACGGACATGACGAGGAGTCTCGAAATGGCCGAGTGGTAAAGATTCATCTATAGGACGATGATATTTGGACACCGGAAGTGTTCTGGGGGTACCGTGTACATATCGGGTCACTGGAAGGGGTTCCGGGCATCCCCCCGACAACTACATGGGCTTAATGGGCCAAGAAGGTGAAAGATCAGCCCCTAAGGGGCTGGTGTGCCCCATGTAGGCCAAATTAAGGGGGAAGGAAAGAGAAGAAGAGGGAAAGGAAGGGGAGGGACTCGGCCTCCCCCTTCCTTCCCTCCTCCCTCCTCCTTCCTTCCCCCTCCGTATGATATTGTAAGGGGGGAGGCCGAATTGGGAGGCGCCCAAGTAGGATTCCTCCTACTTGGGGCGCCCCCTTGGTTGCCTCTCCTCCCCTTCAACCTATATATATGTGGGGGGGGGGCACCGCTAGAACACACACCAACAATTGTTAGCCGTGTGCTGCGCCCCCCTCCATAGTTTACGCCTCCGGTCATATCTTCGTAGTGCTTAGGCGAAGACCTGCACGGATCACTTCACTATCACCGTCACCACACCATCGTGCTGACAGAACTCTCCCTCGATACTTTGCTGGATCAAGAGTTCGAGGGACGTCATCGAGCTGAACGTGTGCATAACTCGGAGGTGCCGTACGTTTGGTGCTTGATCGGTCGGAACGAGAAGAATTTCGACTACATCAACCGTGTTGTCAAACGCTTCCACTTTCGGTCTACGAGGGTACGTGGACACACTCTCCCCCTCTCGTTGCTATGTATCTCCTAGATAGATCTTGCGTGACCGTAGGAAATTTTTGAAATTGCATGCTACGTTTCCCAATAGTTTCTTTTATATTTTTTGTTAGATTCATCTTCTTGCTGGAACCATCAAAGTATTTTGCTGAGAGCAGCAAATTATTCTGCTGGAACTGGTTGATTCCATAGCACGGCCCTGACGGCCACTTTTCTACCCTCGCGTGAGATGTGCCAGGGGAGCTACGAAATTGGCAAAAGCTGGAACTGGTGCATAATTTGGCTAGAATCGGCGCTGAATTTTGCTGGAACCGGCCACGTCGACGGCTACGATAGGAGCAACGAACTAGCGAGGATGTTTCAACCTGTAGGCTTTTTTGCTGGAACCGACGGCGTGTTTTGCTGCATGAAGGCAGACACACGCGGGGCACGGGCGATGCGACCATCAAGCCAGCGAGGGCATCTGACGGGCGGTTACTGGGAGCCGACGAGCGTCGACGGCTATGATAAGAGCAATGAACTAGCGAGGATGTTTCAACCTGCAGGCTTTTTTGCTGGAACCGACGTCGTGTTTTGCTGCATGAAGGCAGACACATGCGGGGCACGAGCGATGCGACAATCAAGCCAGTGAGGGGGCACTACAAGAAATATGTCAACTGGTGACCTTCTGTCAGTGACCCTGGAAGAATTGGTAATAGATCTATGACCATTTCAGACCAATTGGTCAAAAGCTGTTCGGGGGGCTCCAAACCCTAAACTATAACGACCATTTTGGTCAGAAAGGTCGTAATTTTCTTACACGAAATGGTCATAAAGCAGATAGCACTGGTCCGCTGCCTTATTTCTAGCTGATCACGACCAATATAGATGGTCATAACCTTGTAAATTGTGGTGGGTTGCTATGACTAGGCGCCACCTCATCAGTTTTGCCTATGTGTCATGTCCATGTGGCAATTTTTTCCCCAGGTTGTGAAGCAACCTATATTTCTATCATTCCCAAAATTCCCAAAAAAATCTCATAAATTCTTTGGGTCATATCTTCGTCAAATATGTAAAAAAACCTTCCTTGCCTACTTCAAAAATAATTCAACAATATTCATTTTCCTATTCTGTTCAAAACAACACTTTGTGAAGGAAGTACCACTTTGGCATGTCCAAATAGTATCCATTTTCTACGGTGCTTTCCTATGCCCAAATAACCATCCTCCACCAAATGCCAGCTCAATCCATTCATTATTTTGAGCCCAGCTTCAACATTCGTATTTATGTCCAGTGTGGTACTTTGCAAAGAAAGTACCACCTAGGCTCCTCCTTTTGAGCTGAAAATTTGTGAAGATGGTCTTCTTAGTAACTGATCATCCTCAGCCAAAACTCACGCCCATTAGCCATGTACATTTCCCGTACCGCTAATGAAACACTTGGCTGCTAATTCATGTTTGAGCATCAATCGGTCTCCTCGTGAGAATCTTATGTTGTAATTTTCTTCCTAGCACCTACCTGGGGAGTTCCCAACCCACTAGACATGCCTAGGCCGCCCAGAACACATGGCAATGCCACGGTCACACGGTGACCATGCGGCGGGCATGCGAGTTTACACGCTCTAGAGTTTGGGCCCTCGGCCACCGCCCAAACCTCAACGTATCGCCACCAAACCATGTATTTATGATTAAATAGGTACTTATGTAACTAGAAATGATTTTTGGAAAAAATAAATAGCAAACTATGAGGCAGCTGCAGTTCAAATTTGACCCGCTTCCAACTGAATTGGCGGAATTTGTCTTTTTCACGAGAGGTGGATCAAAACTTTTTACACCCAACCATTTTGTCAATTGTGCATTAAATATGTCCTAGTATTTTAGAAAATTGATTTGGTCCAATTTTGCAACAATTATTTGGGAGGTCCTTCACAAAAAAACCTCCTTTTGGGCACTCGAAAAATGGAAAATGGTTTTTTCGTCCAAAGAAAATGAAAACTTCCTTAGGCAACATTGTTTTCCATTCCAATATGCACCCTTGTGCACAATATGAGATCATTTGAACAAACTATGCCATGAATGTGGCCATAAGATTGATCATTTGGCTTGAAAGCCATTGATCTCCACACGTGATAGCTCGTTCTGAGAACATTTTGTTAAAATAATTGCCGTATTACAAGTTTGTTATTTTTCCTGGGAACTTGGCCACATATAATGACACAATGCGAAGGTTTCCCAATTTTTTATTTTTTTTATTTTTTATTCCCATTTCAAAATGCGGTCAAAACGGCGGGAATGGCCGTTCCTAGCTAGTGGTTGAATCTTGGATTTTTTTGCTGTTTCTCTGATTAAATAGATACTTATGTACCTAGAAATGATTTTTGGAAAAAAATAAAGAGCAAACTACAAGGCAACTATAGTTCAAATTGGACCAGCTTCCAGCTGAATCGGCGAAAATTTGTCTTTTTCACGAGAGGTGGATCAAAACTTTTTACACCCAACCATTTGGTCAATTGTGCATTAAATATGGCCTAGTATTTTATAAAATTGATTTGGTCCAATTTTGCAACAATTATTTGGGAGGTCCTTCACAAAAAAACTCATTTTGAGCACTTGAAAAATGAAAATTTGATTTTTCGTCCAAAGAAAACGAAAACTTCCTTAGATAACATTGTTTGTCATTCCAATATGCACCGTTGTGCACAATATGATATTATTTGAACAAACTATGCCATGAATGTGGCCATAAGATTGAGCATTTGGGTTGAAAGCCACGAATCTTCACACATGATAGCTCATTTCCGAGAACACTTTTTTTTAAATAATTACCGTATTACAAGTTTATTATTTTTCCTGGTAAACTTGTCACATATAATGACACAATGCGAAGGTTTTTCAATTTTTTGATTTTTTTGAATTTTTTATGGCCGTTTCAAAATGCGGTCAAAATGGTGGGCATAACCGTTCGTAGCTAGGGGTTTAATCTTGCAAATCTTTTGGAATATCTCTAATGAAATAGATACTTATCTACCTATAAATGATTTTTGGAAAAAATAAAGAGCAAACTATAAGGTAGTTGCAGTTCAAATTTGACCCGCTTTCAAATAAATCAGCGGAAATTTGTCTTTTTCACGAGAGGTGGATCAAAACTTCTGACACCCAACCATTTGGTCAATTATACATTAAATATGGCCTAATATTTTAGAAAAATGATTTGGTCCAATTTTGCAACAAATATATGGTAGATTCTTCACAAAAAACTTATTTTGGGCACTAAAAAAATGGAAAATGGCTCTTTTGTGCAATGAAAGTGAAAACCCCCCAAATCAACATTATTTGTCATCCCAAGATACACACATGTGCACACTATTGGTTCATTTTAGCAAACTATAAGTGGTTAATATGTTGAATGTTTACCCTGAGTTAGAGGGTGAAAATTATAAGAGAAATAAAAGAAAAAACAAAACTACCGAAGCTTAATTCTGATTGGTGGAATCACTAGTGGCTTGGATTGATGACATAGCATACATCAGTCCATCCATCCGTCCATCGAGCCATCCCATCCGACAGCAGCAAACCCCCCTCTCTCTCGCGAACCCCACCCAACCCTTCTCTCTCGCGCGAACCCCATCCGTCCATCGATCTAGCCCTCCTCTCTCCCTCTTGCGTGAACCCTAGCTATCAGCTCCTCCCTGCCGCCGCCACCTCCATCGCTTGATCCCGGCGACCTCAGGCGGGAATCGACGGTGCCCAGCACACCAACAGGACCCCCACGCTCCGCTCCTCCCTCCTGTCTGGCGAGATCCGGCGAGGGCTTCGTTCGCCGCCTCCCTCTCTCTCCCTCTCTCCGATCCAGATCTAGTCCCTCCGCCGCCGCCCCCTCCTCCCCCTCGTTTGCCATCGCAACACGCCTACAACTCTCATTGTACCCGCACGCACGCGCCCGCACGCCTCGATCCCATCGACCCAGCGCCTAGGCCCAGCGCGCGCTGCCGCGGGGACGAATCTGGGGAAGATGGTGGGCATGTTCTACCAAGCCGGCCCTGGAGGCGGTGGCCCTCTCCGCCGGTGACGTGCCAGCACACGGTTCTCGCCAACCCGCTCAGCCCCGACGAGGCAACGCGACACCCCGCGGAGTCGGCCCTCCCGCAGTGCGAGCCCCGCCCCGGGTTCTACTCCTGCCTACTAGTAAGCGGCCCCATTCCCGCCTCTCCCTCCCCTCATTCGCTCTAGGCACTACTAGGAACAGGGCTATAGATGGAATGGGCACTAATGGCGCACCTGTCATGTGGTGCGCCACTACTATATAGCAGTGGCGCACCATGTGCAGGTGCGCCATTAGTGTGGAAGACACTAATGGCGCACCAGGCACACGGTGTGCCCCTAGTAATTTTTTTCTTATATTTCGAAGATACTAATGGTGCATCGAGGCAAGGTGCGCCATTGCTAGTGCTAACTAGTAATGGCGCACCGGCCACATAGTGCGCCACTACTGTTGTTTTTTTATTCTTTTTTTGCAAAACTCCTTCCCTCGCTAGATTCCCCAACCGTACGCCGCCGCCCCCTCTGTCAGGACCCCGACTCAATGCCACATCGATCTAGCATGTAACACCTCATATCACTTTGCGGCCTCACACACGGTATCCCCACGGGTGTCGCCTTACCTTTGCCCGGGACCGTTTGCGCCTTTTGGCACACATATATGATAGTGTCGCTAGCATCCATATGATAAGGAGCCTGGGCTGACATGGCTAGTCGTAAACCCAAAGTGGCACAAACTTACAGGGACAGGCATCCATGACCCAACATCGAACGTGTCGGTCATCAGCGAGTGAATCCAGGCTGTAGCACTGGGCTAGCAGGACTCCGGTATTCATCGCGTGACATTTCCCCGAAGGGACAGACACAGGAACGAAGAAGGACACATGCCGTCCAGCCTAAGTGTTCCGGAGCAGTAGCAAGCTACCATGGCTCAGTGGAAGCACTAGGAGACATTTCCCGATAAGAGGGGCTACCAAGGATAAACAACTAGATAGTCAGATCCCACACATACCAAGCATTTCATTAACATACACACAATATGCTCGATATGTGCAAATACAACATGGCATCACAACATGACTCTATAACTCAAGTATTTTATTCAATAGGCTCCGAGGAGCGAGATATTACAAACATGGGTCTCTCGACCCAGCATTCAGAGCATACAAGTCAAAGCACATGCGGAAGCTTAACATGTCTGAGTACAGACATCTACAAATGAAAAAGGCTGAGAAGCCTGACTATCTACCAGATCCAGCCGAGGGCACAAGATCGTAGCTGAGGTAACAAGCTAAACGTCGAAGTCCAAGCAGAACTACTAGCGAGACTGAAGTCTCTCTGCAAAAACATAAAATAGGCAAACGTGAGTACAAATGTACCCAGCAAGACTTACATCAGAACTAACTACATATGCATCATTATCAACAAAGGGATGGTGGAGTTTAACTGCAGCAAGCCAGTTTGACTCAGTGGCTATCCTGAACAACGACTGCAATGTAACTCTTTGAGGTGGCGCACACGAGTCCACATATTCACCATGTCAATACACCACTATGGATCCGCTCCCGTCTCCCTACGAGAACGCCATCCATAGCACTCACGCTTATCTTGCGCATTTTAGAGTATCCACTTTCTCTTGTCTATGAACTGTACAGGCAACCCAGAAGTCCTTTTCCGCGGACACGGCTATTCGAATAGATCATATTAACCCTGCAGGGGTGTACTTCTTCACACACGCTCTCGCCACTTACCGCCATGTACACGTCATGTATCTTGGCAACCTTCAAGGGGAAGCCTGGCGAGGGATTCGGCCACGACCTAACTAACCACACAAGTCTCTAGTCCAGGTTTATCGCCTATTCGGGTTCCATCCGCAAGGAGATCCGGCCGGGGTGTCGCTCACGGCCCCAAACGATGTGTGCAGGGTTCCCAAGCCCACCTCGACGGGTGGATCTACGCTTGGTACACCGTGCCACGGTGCCTAGTCTGTCCCAAGCCCACCTGTACCAGGTGCCACTTGGTAGACTACTAACACTACCTACAAACACCAGAAACTAGTTGCAACTCCTGGACTGAGACCAGGTTGGTTAATAAGTCGAGAGGGGCACTTAAGCATTCCAATGCGTGGTAGTAACTGTTCATGGATCACAAACACAGAACTCAGTTCCTGAGGACGGCTTCAATGAGACAACCCACCATGTACTCCTACATGGCATCTCACCGCTACCTTTACCAAATCATGTTCACACATTTAGCTCACAACAGTAGGACATGTTCAACACCATTCCAATTCATCCCCGATGAATCAGACCTGACTCAACTCTAAGCAGTAGCAGGCATGACAAACAAACATGAATGAGTAGGCACATCAGGGCTCAAACAACTCCTACTCATGCTAGTGGGTTTCATCTATTTACTGTGGCAATGACAGGTCATGCAGAGGAAAGGGGTTCAACTACCGCTGCATGTAACATTTGAATCGTTGTTGTCCTAATGCAGTAAAAGAGAGCAGGAGCGAGAGAGCGGGATTGTATCGGAATGAACAAGGAGGTTGTGCTTGCCTGGCACTTCTGAAGATAGTATAGTTCTTCATCAGTGTCATCGATCTCATCGTCGAAACCACGTCTATCGGGAGAGGACAAACACCGGCAAATAAGGAAGAACACAATCAATGCAATGCACAATATGATGCATGATCATGAGATGGCAATATGCTGTGATTTGAGCTATTGCAGCTAGCAACAGATTAAATGAAGTTGGTTTGAATACAAGATTCAAATTCAAACTCCATATGAGATTATTCAAATGCCATTTAATTGATTTGACCTAAACAGTGAGATTCTAACATGAATGAAAACAGTACAGATGGATAGATTGGATTTTTCTGATCATTTTTCATATATAATTTATTTCATTTGGACTTACGGTTGAATTTCTATGATTTTTTAGAAGTTTGTGGTATTTCCTGGAATTTCCTATATAAAAATAAATCCAGAAAATACTTATGGCGTTAGCATGCGTCACTATGACGTCAGCAGTCAACGAGGCCGGTCCAGGTCAAACCTGGCCGGTGGGTCCCGCATGTTAGTGTCATTAGTCTAACTAATTAAATTAGTACTAACCCTAGATTAATTAGCAGTGCTAAGACCCACCTGTCACTGACCCAGGGGGGGTCAAACTTGGCCCCACCCGTGGTCAAACAGGGTCAGCGGGGTCAAACTCGCCGGCGACTCGACGCCGGCGAGGCCCAAGACGGCGGCGCGGCTCGGAAAACGCCCACAGGGCACGGACGAGGCCGTTCTTGGGCTCGTTGGAGAGCTCTCGCTGGCGCGCGTTGAGTGGTGGTGGCGGCCGGACCTATGGTGGCCGGAGCTGACGGCGGCGAGCTCGGCAGCGGCGGCCGGAGTTCGGACGGGGTTGGGTTCGGCGCTACGGTGCACGGGAGGATAAACGGGTGTGTGCTACATGCTCCTGGTGAGGTGTGGGGACGGTCCCGTGCTCGAAGGTGAGATGCGGTGGCCCTGGCCGCGACAACAAGGAACCACGGCGGCGGTGAGTTCACGACTCCGGCGACTCAGGCGGCTAGAGGTGCGTACGGGCATGGGGAGCAGGGGAGAAGAAGGTGGAGCTCACAGCGGGGTCGGAGATGGTCTCAGCGAGCTCGGGGAGGCGGAGATGGCGGCAAATTGACGGCGGCGGTCCTCGGTGGCTGAGGAGGGGAACGGCGGAGCTAGCGGCATCCAGGGGCTTTCGGCGCCTTTCGTCTGGGTGAGGATGAAGAGGGAGGCGAGGCGGAGCTTCCTGGGGCATCGGCGAGGCGGGGCGGTGGCTGTGGCCGCGGCGAACGGCGTCGGTGGCGATGGTGGCGCTCGGGCACGAGTTGCAGAGCGAGAAGGAGAGCAGCAGGGAAGGGAATGAGCACGGGAGGGAGACGAGAGGGGCCTGAGGGTGTGTGTGGCGCTGCGGGAGACGTCCAGGGGGGGAGGAGGCAGCCAGGCAGGGAGGTGCTGGCCTCCTCGGCCGCGCGTGTGCGAGCACGCAGCTGCTCCTACTGGCAGGAGGAAGACGACAGGAGGGAAAGCGGTGGTGGACTGGGCCAGTTGGCTGGGCCGCCAGCTGGGCTTTGGTGGATGCCAAGTAAGTTGGCCCAGGTTAGTCTTTTCTCTCTCTTTCTAATTCTGTTATAGTTTTCTATTTATCTGCAGCTTTGTGGCTTTATTAAAAATACTAAATCAATCCCAAAAAGCATGCAACTGCTTATGACCACTCTTGGAAATATATCCTACAACAAACATTTCAGTTTGGGATTATTTGAGCATTGAAAATATTTTATAGTATTTAAATGCCCAAATGCAAATAGGTAATGATTTAATTCAAAAATCCAAAATGGCCTAGGAAAATGTGCACCACTTTTGGGAGAGGTTCTAGACCAATCCAAAAATAATGAACTTTTCTGAAGAGCATTTTGGGTTCATTGAGAATATTTTTATTTGAACCTAGTTGATTTGATCTGGTGCTAGGGTTTGAGCAATCCCCATTTCAACTTAAATAAAATTTAAACATGATGCACACATGAAGGGCTAGTCTAGTGCATACCAGAACTAGGGATGTGACAGCTCACCCCCACTAAACAAGAATCTCGTCCCGAGATTCAAGCGTAGGGTAAGATGGAAGGGGGACACAAACTAACACAATCTTCACGATCCAGATTGCACGTCATAAGAATGTTGATTCCTTGCATCATGTCGGTCTTGACAACTCTGCTTTCGAGATCTTCATCAAACATGAGGACAGAGACAACTTTACGATGATGGATCATCTTAGTGATCACAGGATCAACTCACGGAATGAGACATAGCAACATCTCTCGAGCTGAGACATAGATCACACATCTAGAGGGATGGAGTGGAACAAATGACGAGGGTTCACTAGATAGACAACAATTCCATGCTTAAGAGGGTGGTGAACCGTTGTCGACGTAGCGAGGAGTTGGGTTGCCATGAAACCATAACAGGGCACCTTAGGGAAGGTGACCCGTAGAAATATCCCCTTAAGTGGCAAAAATAATTACCTTTGATTCATAGATCATTGAAACTCTTTATACCAGCCTAAGGCAATTCTTGAGCGATCATTTGGAGGGGTTCGGTAGAATGGCATACTCGGACTAGAATGGATGATGTGGACTACCGTGTTGAAGACAACGCAAGGAATGATTTTGCTTGCGCGTGCTCTCAAGAACTTGAGCATTTCCCTATTCATCAAGGTTTTACCAACATCCGTGTCAAGGATCCTGGCAACACAACATACTACCATGATGAATTGTGATGGACGATGCAGATGCAAAGGAAGATAACACTTTCTCAGATTTCACCTTAGCGAGGCCAAGGAAACAAAATCTAGATGATCGACCGAGAGACACGTAGCACTCTGCTTCTAATATTCTCCTTGATGTGCTAGCGTAACCCATTCATAGATATGGTTTGGTATCTAGAACATCAAGTAAAAGGTCGGACTTCGGAAACACCAAATCCATAAGGAACAACTTCTGGAGCAAATCCTATGAAATCCTTATGGGGAGGTGGCCAACTTCCTCAATCAAGATACTACAACAATAGGTCTTCTGGCTGGGTGTGTTGGCCACGGCATCCACTTTACCGGGTTACAGAGAGACCAATATAATAGTTCTTGGGAGATGTTCCAACCATCATATCTGCCTGAGGTTCAGATCTGGTTGGTGTCAGAATATTCCAGACTCATCGAGTCTAGGAAGAAAAATGAAAGTTTGCAACACAAATCGACGAGATGACGTTGCGAGATTCTCAGGGAATGAACTGCGATAGCAAGCTCCAAAACATGAGCTGGTTCTGCTACACACATGTGAACACGCTGTCCCAGACAAGCATGACCACATAGAAGTCTTATAGTAAAACACTACCGAGTTCAGGTGGGGAACCATCATTGAGGATATCGAAGTCTTTACGCAAGTCCATGGATTAGATCCCAAGCATAGACTTCTCTTCCTTGAACAAATCAATCAGTGGCTTGGTGTGCTAGGAATGCATATAGAATGAAGGTTGCAAGTCTCCAGACCACACAATACTTCACACATATGCATGACTGACTTGGGATGATTCCAGAGGAAGCAAAAACAATCTTTCTCGGATCCATGGTGACAACTTACATCAAGTGCACGTGAATTAAAGAAAGTCACTTCTTTCATCCAAACATATTCTTCATGAGATAGTATGAAGAAAATGCTTTCAAAAGTTTCCAACACTAGCTTAATGTTCAACAAAATCATGGAGGAGATAAAAATGTTGTTGATGGACTCAACAACAATTCATCCAGGTTTCCATGAAGATGGAATTCCATAATTATGAGATCAGTTGATAGCATTGGTCAGAACCAAAAGACATAACGCTGTATGCTCGAGGAAAATCCACGAGTAAGACAACATTATGAACATCATTGGTTCTGATTTGATTTGAGGATAGCCCACACTCAAATCAAAGTTTTGGCAAGACAATTGGTCCAACAACTGGTCACGAGGATCAATCGATGAAGATATCATCTTTCTTCAACACACATAAAAGATATCCCTTAACATGAACTAAGTCAGACAAGCTTTTATCTTCCAACTCTCCAAGTTGTTGTTTAGCTTATCCAACTAGCTCAGGGTATCCGACACGAATTCTTGGAGAAAGGGTGGTTTACAAGAAAACCAACTTGACCACGAACTCAACATAGCGGTCAGGTGACAACCTGGTGATACTTCCGAGAAGATATTCGGAAAATCACGAACCACCGATATGTTACTAAGCTCGAGATCAATCTTGCTTTTCAGGGCAAGACGACGTGATCAAGAGATTGATGGATTGACACAATCCTATCTCATTGATCGAAGAGTGCACCAGAAATATGAACTAGGTAGCACGATCAACCTTAGGATGGTGATTCCATAACCAACACGCTAAGGATGAAGTTATTTTCCATTAACTACCAAGCAACAGAGTTGCTAGGAGTATTGATTTCACACATCACGATTCACTTGTCGGCATTCCGGTTACAAGAACACGGAACCGAGGAAGGAACAATGATGGCAAGAAGTATCACTGTATCAAGAGTTCATAGGATGGTGTGCAGTTCCCATGACATTCTTGATGTAAAGATGGTAATACTCCAAGGTAGAACAGAACAAAATATGGAATTGCAGTTTGATCTGCGGAGTACAACTACTTTGACCCAATCCTGGATATGGATGAGGTACTGGAGTTTGTTTCTCCTAGTCATCCTGGAATAGAATGGCTTGACGGACCACAAGAGTAATAGGCATCAATGAACGAATGCACACATACTCTTGACTATCAACTGATAGATGAAGGCCAGAATACAACTAAAGAGGGACAACTCAATGGAACATACAATTTTCTGAGTTGTGGATGCATGGATTAGTATGTCGAACCAGGTTCAACAGGTTTCTTCTGGATAACCCATGCAGAAGGGTAGAACTGGCAGAGCCACAATATAGAATGGAGAACTTGCCAAGAGCACTCTGGTTGTGATCTTTCGGTTCAACGAGGAACTCCTGCCATAAATAGTTCATGGTATTGGAAGAAGGAAATACCACGAACCACGAGGACTAATGCAAAGGTTACTAATAACCTAAAGGAATGGGCAAACACTAACAACATGAGGTAAGTAGGGTGAAACTCGGGTCGAGAACCCGGAAATAGAATGCCTACTAACTAAATGGCATCACGAGATGCTTTCAAGAATAACGGCCAGAATCATCACACTGGGAACACATAAATGGCTAGATTACTAGGTGATCCCCTAAGACACCTAGGGTCATACTAATAACTCCAACATATATGTCGAGGCAATAGAGTACCTCAACTCAGCAATTAGTGTGATTAACCTGGCCTAAAAGGACATCAGGAACGGGAGGAAGAGATTTGCAAATGCATCACACTGTTTAGAAACCTGGGATGACTCGGACAGCATAACGGCTGTAAATGCTCAAAAGAATTTTAGACATGCTACAAAAATGGTGGCATAACCACTCGATCATCACAGTATCAAGGTTTCGAGATCAACAATTAACATACGGAAGTAGTAGGAACTTAACTGAGGCTTGAAACCAACAATCCTATAAGTCTACGGATTAGTAACACGTGACCCTGATAGAAGAAGGAGAGAGCCTAGTTCCTTAACCCCGTAAGAAAGATAGGATGACTCAGATCAGAAGGCCATAAGGTATAAGGAGTAAAAAGAGCCTTACGTTCCATCCCACAATCAATTCCCTTATATAACTAAAGAATTTCTAGACTCAACTTCGACCAGTTTGGCTTGGTAATCCTACAGGTAGTCAAGCTCTGATACCAAAGCTGTCAGGACCCCGACTCAATGCCACATCGATCTAGCATGTAACACCTCATATCACTTTGGCGGCCTCACGCACGGTGTCCCCACGGGTGTCGCCTTACCTTTCCCGGGACCGTTTGCGCCTTTTGGCACACATATATGATAGTGTCGCTAGCATCCATATGATAAGGAGCCCGGGCTGACATGGCTAGTCGTAAACCCAAAGTGGCACAAACTTACAGGGACAGGCATCCATGACCCAGCATCGAACGTGTCGGTCATCAGCGAGTGAATCCAGGCTATAGCACTGGGCTAGCAGGACTCCGGTGAACTGGGCTGTAGCGGGCTAACAGGACTCCGGTATTCATCGCGTGACATTTCCCCAAAGGGACAGACACAGGAACGAAGAAGGACACATGCCGGCCAGCCTAAGTGTTCCGGAGCAGTAGCAAGCTACCATGGCTCAGTGGAAGCACTAGGAGACATTTCCCGGTAAGAGGGGCTACCAAGGATAAACAACTAGATAGTCAGATCCCACACATACCAAGCATTTCATTAACATACACACAATATGCTCGATATGTGCAAATACAACATTGCATCACAACATGACTCTATAACTCAAGTATTTTATTCAATAGGCTCCGAGGAGCGAGATATTACAAACATGGGTCTCTCGACCCAGCATTCAGAGCATACAAGTCAAAGCACATGCGGAAGCTTAACATGTCTGAGTACAGACATCTACAAATGAAAAAGGCTGAGAAGCCTGACTATCTACCAGATCCAGCCGAGGGCACAAGATCGTAGCTGAGGTAACATGCTAAACGTCGAAGTCCAAGCGGAACTACTAGCAGGACTGAAGTCTCTCTGCAAAAACATAAAATAGGCAAATGTGAGTACAAATGTACCCAGCAAGAATTACATCAGAACTAACTACATATGCATCATTATCAACAAAGGGATGGTGGAGTTTAACTGCAGTAAGCCAGCTTTGACTCAGTGGCTATCCTGAACTACGACTGCAATGTAACTCTTGGAGGTGGCGCACACGAGTCCACATATTCACCATGTCAATACACCACTATGGATCCGCTCCCGTCTCCCTACGAGAACGCCATCCATAGCACTCACGCTTATCTTGCGCATTTTAGAGTATCCACTTTATCTTGTCTATGAACTGTACAGGCAACCCAGAAGTCCTTTTTCGCGGACACGGCTATTCGAATAGATCATATTAACCCTGCAGGGGTGTACTTCTTCACACACGCTCTCGCCACTTACCGCCATGTAGACGTCATGTATCTCGGCAACCTTCAAGCGGAAGCCTGGCGAGGGAGTCGGCCACGACCTAACTAACCACACAAGTCTCTAGTGCAGGTTTATCGCCTATTCGGGTTCCATCGACAACGAGATCCGGCCGGGGTGTCGCTCACGGCCCCAAACGATGTGTGCAGGGTTCCCAAGCCCACCTCGACGGGTGGATCTATGCTTGGTACATCGTGCCATGGTGCCTAGTCTGTCCCAAGCCCACCAGCACCGAGTGCCACTTGGTAGACTACTAACACTAACTACAAACACCAGAAACTAGTTGCAACTCCTGGACAGAGACCGGGTTGGTTAATAAGTCGAGAGGGGCACTTAAGCATTCCAATGCGTGGTAGTAACTGTTCATGGATCACAAACACAGAACTCAGTTCCTGAGGACGGCTTCAATGAGACAACCCACCATGTACTCCTACATGGCCTCTCACCGCTACCTTTACCAAATCGTGTTCACACATTTAGCTCACAACAGTAGGACATGTTCAACACCATTCCAATTCATCCCCGATGAATCAGACCTGACTCAACTCTAAGCAGTAGCAGGCATGACAAACAAACATGAATGAGTAGGCACATCAGGGCTCAAACAACTCCTACTCATGCTAGTGGGTTTCATCTATTTACTGTGGCAATGACAGGTCATGCAAAGGAAAGGGGTTCAACTACCGCAGCATGTAACAGTTGAATCGTTGTTGTCCTAATGCAGTAAAAGAGAGCAGGAGCGAGAGAGTGGGATTATATCGGAATGAACAAGGAGGTTTTGCTTGCCTGGCACTTCTGAAGATAGTATAGTTCTTCATCGGTGTCATCGATCTCATCGTCGAAACCACGTCTATCGGGAGGGGACAAACACCGGCAAACAAGGAAGAACACAATCAATGCAATGCACAATATGATGCATGATCATGAGATGGCAATATGCTGTGATTTGAGCTAATGCAGCTAGCAACAGATTAAATGAAGTTGGTTTGAATACAAGATTCAAATTCAAACTCCATATGAGATTATTCAAATGCCATTTAATTGATTTGACTTAAACAGTGAGAAAAAGTTGTTCTAACATGCATGAAAAAGGTACAGATGGATAGATTGGATTTTTCTGATCATTTTTCATATATAATTTATTTCATTTGGACTTACGGTTGAATTTCTATGATTTTTTAGAAGTTTGTGGTATTTCCTGGAATTTCCTGTATAAAAATAAATCCAGAAAATACTTATGGCGTCAGCATGCGTCATATGACATCAACAGTCAACGAGGCCGGTCCAGGTCAAACCTGGCCGGTGGGTCCCGCATGTCGGTGTCATTAGTCTAACTAATTAAATTAGTACTAACCCCAGGTTAATTAGCAGTGCTAAGACCCACCTGTCATTGACCCGGGGGGGGGGGTCAAACTGGGCCCCACCCATGGTCAAACGGGGTCAGCGGGGTCAAACTCGCCGGCGACTCGACGCCGGCGAGGCCCAAGACGGCGGCGTGGCTCGGAAAACGCCCATAGGGCACGGACGAGGCCGTTCTTGGGCTCGTTGGAGAGCTCTCGCTGGCGCGCTTCGAGTGGTGGTGGCGGCCGGACCTATGGTGGCCGGAGCTGACAGCGGTGAGCTCGGCAGCGGCGGCCGGAGTTCGGACGTGGTTGGGTTCGGCGCTACGGTGCACGAGAGGATGAACGGGTGTGTGCTACATGCTCCTGGTGAGGTGTGGGGCACAGTTCCGTGCTCGAAGGTGAGATGCGGTGGCCCTGGCCGCGACGACGAGGAACCACGGCGGCGGTGAGTTCACGGCTCCGGCGACTCGAGCGGCTAGAGGTGCGTACGGTCATGGGGAGCAGGGGAGAAGAAGGTGGAGCTCACAGCGGGGTCGGAGATGGTCTCAGCGAGCTCGGGGAGGCGGAGACGGCGGCAAATCGACGGCGGCGGTCCTCAGTGGCCGAGGAGGGGAACAGCGGAGCTAGCGGCATCCAGGGGCTTCCGGCGCCTTTCGTCTGGGTGAGGATGAAGAGGGAGGCGAGGCGGAGCTTCCTGGGGCATCGGCGAGGCGGGGCGGTGGCTGTGGCCGCGGCGAACAGCGTCGGTGGCGATGGTGGCGCTCGGGCACGAGTTGCAGAGCGAGAGGGAGAGCAGCAGGGAAAGGAATGAGCACGGGAGGGAGTCGAGAGGGGCCTGAGGGGGTGCGTGGCGCTGCGGGGGACGTCCAGGGGGGAGGAGGCAGCCAGGCAGGGAGGAGCTGGCCTCCTCGGCCGCGCGTGTGCGAGCACGTAGCTGCTCCTACTGGCAGGAGGAAGACGACAAGAGGGAAAGCGGTGGTGGACTGGGCCAGTTGGCTGGGCCGCCAGCTGGGCTTTGGTGGGCGCCAAGTAAGTTGGCCCAGGTTAGTCTTTTCTCTCTCTTTCTAATTCTGTTACAGTTTTCTATTTATCTGCAGCTTTGTGGCTTTATTAAAAATACTAAATCAATCCCAAAAAGCATGCAACTGCTCATGACCACTGTTGGAAATATATCCTACATCAAACATTTCAGTTTGGGATTATTTGAGCATTGAAAATATTTTATAGTATTTAAATGCCCAAATGCAAATAGGTAATGATTTAATTCAAAAATCCAGAATGGCCTAGGAAAATGTGCACCATTTTTGGGAGAGGTTCTAGACCAATCCAAAAATAATGAACTTTTCTGAAGAGCATTTTGGGTTCATTGAGAATATTTTTATTTGAACCTAGTTGATTTGATCTGGTGCTAGGGTTTGAGCAATCCCCATTTCAACTTAAATAAAATTTAAACATGATGCACACATGAAGGGCTAGTCTAGTGCATACCAGAACTAGGGATGTGACACCCTCCGTCCGCCGCAGCCGCCCACGCGCCCCCGCCGCCTCCCTCTCCCCCCCCTCGAGCGCCGCCACCCCCTCCGTCCGCCGTAGCCGCCCACGCGCCCCCGCCGCCTCCCTCTCCCCTTGCTCCCCC
>NC_041383.1:552866941-552874013 GCF_002162155.2 Triticum dicoccoides
CTCCCTCCCTAACCCTCGGAGCCACCGGAGACTTGGAGCCTCGGCGCCGCCCCACGTCCACCAGGAGAGGAGGCCCCACGTCCACCAGGAGAGGTGTCCCGCAACCTCCCCGCCGTCTATCCCCGCCTCCCCCAAGCTCACCGTCTCCGCCCTCCGTTGTCTCCGCTCCGGCGACCACCTCATCATGGTCAGGTAACCCTCCTCCCTCTGCCTCTCTTCTCCTCTCTTCCTCCTCTCCTCCCTCCTGGCCATGCCCTCTTCTTCTCTCTATTGCTAGGTTTAGGTCAAATCCCTCTCTCATTTAGGTCAAATTAGGTTCAAAAAATTGCTAATTTTGGTCAGCAACCCATCAGTTCTATGCTGAGAATGCCCTATAGATGCAATAATATTTTAATCATGATCAAATATAATTGCACCCATAAACAGAACCATTTGCATAATAGGTATGTGTTTCCCTCTTCAGTGAAGGGAATTAAATGGTCTAAACCACTTGGCTAGTGTGGTCAGTAACCCATGGCCAAGGGTCTTTCATTTTAGGCAGGCAAGAGCTTCAATCCAAAAGCATTTGTTGTGGACTCCACTCAAAAGCCATTACTCAAAGTTCAGCTAGCACTAAAAAGGTCTAAACCACTTGGCTAGAGTCTGTTTTATTTTCTGAAAAGATATATCCAGTGTGCCTTAGATGACTTAAAAGGCCTTGTGCCGGCCTATGGCTAATTGACATTTGTAGATGACACAATGCTCAAGCCATGCCACCAGTCTGCCATAGCCTAAATCAAGAATGCTCAACATAGCCTAGGAGCTAGTTGACTTTTGAATTATATTGGTGCACTGCCGATGTGCCCAAGTATGATCTCCTACATCAATTTGACTTCTGAGGGATTTTGAGCCTGTTCGGACTCCCTCCGGCTCCGCAACTCCGTTCTAGAGCGGAGCGGCATCCAGTTGTAATTTATGGAGCAGCTAAAATGATGCTCCGCCCGCTCCGCTCAGTGGTAGAGGAGTGGAGGGTTGCCGAACACAGCCTTTATCTCTGAAATCTTGAAACATCTACCTGACAAAAGGGAATGCTTCTCCTCTATAGTTATCATCCTATTCACCATATTTATTCCGCACACTGCACCGAACTATTATATTTTCTTTGTCCACTATTGTCTCTGTATGTTGTTTTATTCTGCTAGCTTCCTTTTGTTGTGCTGAATGATTTTGGCAATAGGTACATGACAATCTTCTTTTCAGCTGTTCTGAATAATGTAATTGCACACTAGAGTTGAGCTCTTCGGTTCGTCCCTCCTCCAATAATGTACAACAAAAGGACTCGTACATTGTATGTTGAGTCCTTTTGTTGTACATGTATTCGAGGAGGGACGAACCGAAGAGCTAAACACTAAAGCTGTAGTTACACACTTGCACTGCATCTATGATAGTTGGATGCAATATATTTCCTACTGTATTTGACTAGTGTTTAGGTCAACAGCAACCCATGATTTTTAGTTAACAGCAACCCATGATTTTTAGTTAACAGCAACCCATGATTTTTAGTTATAAGCAATCCATGATTTTTAGTTAACAGCAATCCATGATTTTTTGGCTGTTGGCTACTGTTGTATGTTGCTACTGCTACTTGTTGGTGGGGCACTGGTGCTACTGCTAGTCTGCTACTTGTGCTGGATGTGCTACTGCTAGTCTGCTGGTCGTGTGTTGTTGTTAGTTACTTCGGTTGCTCGTTGGCTTCTGCTAGTGCTAGGCTGCTAGTAGTTCTGTAGTGTAGTTGCGGCTGCTCTATTGTGTCATATACAGATATGCTCATGTAGTCATGTGTGCTGCAGATTTATTGGATATGTGGACTGTGGCCAACCATTTTGATTCTAACTAAACATTTTCAAGCTACTGGTTGCTCGTGCTATTTTTCTTGCAGCTGGTCATGCTCTGCTGCTGCTGGTTGCTGGTATACTGGTGCGGTGGTGCTCTGTAATGTGTTTCCTTGTGCTATGCTGCACTGTTGCTTGCTGCTATACATAGTGTGTTGTTTTGTGCTCTGCTGCTGGTAGTTAGTTGTGTTGTGCTGCTGACCTGCTGTTTACTTAGTACTTACTTGTGATGTGCTGCTATAACTAGTATTTAGCAAGTGTTTAAAGCTTTAATTCATTAATTGCCTGGTTACTAATTGGTCTCTTCTGCTGCTTATCAGAGATGGGGAAAGCAGCCACCGCCGCTCTGCCACACTGCAGTACGAGTTGGATGCTTCTGAGTTCTTCAGTATCATACTTGGGACTTCAGTATCATCCATGACGCAGGTATATAAAACGAGAAATCTCCCCTTCACCCATCTCATTATGATATCTGTTGTTTGCTACATCACTCATTGTCCCAAACTGCAAAGGCTGCCTGACAGTTTTATGAACATGCTGGGTGAAGATCCGCCAAATAATGTGAAGCTGCGACTGGCGGCAGCGGGTTACACAGGCTATGGGATGTGGAGTTGGTGATCAAGGAGGGCCACATGTACTTGTATCGTGGGTGGGAGAAGTTCTACCATGCCTACGACCTGCGGCTGGGGTACTTCCTTCTCTTCAGGTACGACGACGATGCCACCATGCTCATCGTGAAGGTGTTAAACGCGACTATGTGTCGCATGCGCTACGCTGACGATGATGATGCCAGTACGTTCCGCCTCTTCTTATTCCTCTACATTTGGCTTTGTCTCACATCGATTGTTAACGATCATTGTTGCATTTGGACAGGCAATGGGAGCAGCAGCAGCGACACTGGCTACAGCCAAAGCAGCAGCGACTATGGCTGTAGCAAAAGCAACAGCGATTCTGGCTTTAGCGAAAGCAGCAGCGATTCTGGCAACAACAAAGACAACAAGAAGGATGATCCAGACTGGAGTGCGGAAGAAGAGGAGCAGAGTGGGCATGAGGAGCTGCAGGATGACGATGGGTATCAGGCTGAGGATGACCTAGCGCTAGTGGTGGCTAACCAAGGGCAAGAGATGGTGTTGGCTGACCATGGGCAAGAGATGGTGATGGCTGACCATGGGCAAGAGATGGAGGTGGCTGAGGATGACCTAGCGATGGTCGTGCCCATCCTGCCTGAAGGTGGCCTCACGATGGTGGTGGTGCCTGACAATGACCACACACCGGTGGTGGCGGCGGCGATCACATAGCTGGGCGACATGACCACGCCAATTGTGGTAGAAGACTACATCCCACTGCCTCCACCGCCTTGCCGCTCTTGGCGCATCAGGCTGAGGAAGGAGAAGGAGAAGAACAATGAGAACTGAACTATGTCAGGTATGTCAGATCTCCAAAATGATATATATATACTTAGTTACCTATGTTATCTCTAACACTACTAGGAAAAGGGCTATAGATGGTATTGACACTAATGGCGCACCAGACATGTGGTGCGCCATTAGTATATACTAATGGCGCACCACCCTCTGATGCGCCATTAGTGTTGAAACTACTAATGGCGCACCCTGCCCAGGGTGCGCCATTAGTACCAAATTTTTTTTTGAACTAGTGCGCCTATCCAAACATACTAATGGCGCATCCACTGGTGGTGCGCCATTACTAGTTGTAACTAGTAATGGCGCACCAGCCAGAAGGTGCGCCACTAATGTTATTTTTTTAATTATTGTTTTTATTCCTTTTTTTGCAAAAGTACTAATGGCGCACCACCAGGGGGTGCGCCATTAGTAACCTGGATTACTAATGGCGCATTTGTTGCTGGTGCGCCATTAGTAAGTGGGCAGCAACAAGATATTTTGGACAGCCTCTCCTCCCACACTCACTTTCTCCCCACTTCATTCTCTCCACCGCCTCCTCCTTGTCTCGGGTGCCTCCTCTTTTTCACCTCATTTCCACCATAGATTCATTCAAATTAAGTGGTTAAGTTACCTTGTTTTGCTAGGTAAGTAAGGGGGGAAGCTATATTTATGTTGTTCTCCCTACAACAATGTGCACATGCACTTTTTATGGCCTAGCTAGATCTATGTATGTTCGTGGTGTTGCATATGTTTGTGGTGTTGCATATGTGTTTGTGTTTGGAGGTGTACCGGTATTTGAAATGCGGTAGTTGCCAATATTTTGCCGGAATGTTGATTCATTTCCGTTTCGGCGAGAATTTTGGCATTAAGCATTCTTTTTGGTCCTATTTTTAGGGAAAGTCATGCCAAATTTTTTCTTGGTTCTAAAATATCGTTTTGCTCTACCCCGCAGGCGACCATGGTCCGCACGATGACCGAAGGCATCGTGAATAGGTTTTTGAGGTCCGCGAAGGCCGAGATGCTTCAAAAGAACGAGACGGAGATAAGATGTCCGTGTCGAAGATGCAAGCTGAATAGCCTTATTGCGGACCCGGATTCCGGGCAGGTGCGGGACCACCTACTCTTGCGTGGTTTCATGGATGGCTATCGGTGGCAAGGTGATGAAGATGACTACGAAGTCGTCCATGGTGGCCGGGCAAGAAATGAGGAAGGGCAGCAAGACAACCACCGCGGCTCGGGGGGGCGAGAAGACGAAGAATCCCCAGGAGATGATCACGACGGTGATGCTGTACACAGTCATCATGTAGAAGATGCAGGACATGATGATGATGCTGGCGGAGCAGACGACGCTGGACCATCGATGGGCTGGGTGCAGGACCCTCATATTCAAGAGCTGCTTCTCAAGCAGATGGATAACGCAAGAGCTGCCGCCCGAGAGAAAGCCAAGATGGATCAACTTGAGTTAGACGCGGTTACTCCATTGTATGAAGGATGCAGGCCCGAGGATACCCGCCTGAAAGTAACGCTCATGGCTCTGGAGATGAAGGTAAAACATAAAATGACCGACGCATGCTTCGACGAGAACATGCCATTCTGGCACGAACGTCTTCCCAAGGGGAACAAGTGCCCGACCAGTTTGGAGGAGGCGAAGAAAATCGTGTGTCCTCTGGATTTACCGCACGTGAAATACCATGTGTGCATGAACAATTGCATCATTTATCGGGACGAGCACGCGGAGTCTACCATATGTCCGGTGTGCGGTGTCACTCGATACAAGAAGAGGAAGAAAGCTCCTCGAAAAGTGGTGTGGTACTTTCTGATCACTCCTCGTCTGCAGCGGTATTTCGCGGACCCTAAGGTAGCAAAGCTCCTGCGTTGGCACGCGGATAGGGAGGAGAAGAAGTGAGAAGATGACGCAAATGATCCGGAGATAGATAAAAAAGACAAGATGCTGAGTCACCCTAAGGATGCGAGCCAATGGCAAGCGTTGAACTTCGAATACCCAGAATTTGGGAACGATCCAAGGAACATCATGCTGGGCGCGAGCACCGATGGAGTCAATCCGTTTGGCAGCCAGAGAAGCACACATAGCACCTGGCCTGTGTTCGTGTGGATGTACAACCTTCCCCCCTGGTTGTGCATGAAGAGGAAGTACATTCACATGAGTATGCTAATTGAAGGGCCGAAACAACCAGGGAACGACATCAATCTGTATCTGGGGCTGCTGAAAGAGGAGATTGACACGCTGTGGCAAACGCCAGCCAATACGTGGGACGCCGCAGAGAAAGAATATTTCCCTATGAGAGCCGCACTGCTCACGACGGTGCACGACTATCTCGGTTACGGATATCTTGCGGGGCAGGTAGTCCACGGATTTTCTGGATGCGTAAGGTGCATGGATGACACAACGTATCGCCAGCTAGATAGAGATCCTGGGTCTTCGAAAACCGTGTTCATGGGACATCGAAGGTGGCTTCGCGACGATGACCCGTGGAGGAAACGCAAGGATCTGTTCGATGGTGAAACCGAACCCCGAAAACGCCCGTGTACGAGGAGCGGCGAGGAAATAGACAAGCTGTTGAAAAATTGGAAAGACTGCCCACTGCCGGGAAAGAAGCAAAAGGTGCCAGAGCCGCTGCTGAAGGTATGGAAAACGAGGTCTGTTTTCTGGGACTTGCCGTACTGGAAGATCCACCGTGTGCCTCACAGCCTTGATGTCATGCATATCACGAAGAACGTGTGTGAGAGTCTGCTTGGTACCCTACTCAACATGCCAGAGAGGACCAAAGATGGGCCGAAAGCAAGGGCAGACTTGAAATCAATGGGCATCAGGCAGGAGCTTCACGCTATATATGATGATGATGATGATGATGATGATGATGATGATGATGATGATGATGATGAGGTGAAGCAGGACACAGAAAGTCGTCGCAAAGGCAAAAAGGCCAAGAAGACCGGAAACGACTACCCTCCCGCGTGCTTCACTCTAAGTCAGGAGGAGATCGAGCAGTTTTTCACCTGCCTCCTAGGAGTAAAACTTCCTTACGGGACAAGCAGATACCTAGACCCAGCGAAGCAGAAGTTCAGCGGGATGAAGTCTCACGACTGTCACGTGCTGATGACGCAGATACTTCCAGTTGCAATCCGTGGGATCATGGACGCGCACGTCCGTGAAACGCTATTTGGCCTATCCAACTTCTTCGACGTCATCTCTCGGAAGTCGATTGGCGTGAGGCAACTCAGAAGGCTACAGGAAGAGATCGTGGTGATACTATGCGAGCTTGAGATGTACTTCCCGCCCGCATTCTTCGACGTTATGGTGCATCTGCTGGTCTATATAGTGGAGGATATCATCCAACTCGGGCCGACGTTCCTGCACAGCATGATGCCGTTCGAAAGGATGAATGGTGTCATCAAAGGATACGTTCGCAACATGTCACGTCCAGAGGGAAGCATAGCCAGGGGCTTTCTGACCGAAGAGTGCATCTCCTACTGCATGAATTATCTAGGCATCGAGAACCCCGTTGGTCTGCCCGTCAACAGGCACCTCGGCAGGCTCGCTGGATGGGGTCACCGTGAGGGTCGCCGCGAAATGCATGTCGACTTCGAGGGTCGACTCGCCGACTTTGAAAGAGCAAACCTAGTCGCGCTACAACACATAGACGTGGTCGATCCTTGGGTGGTAGAGCACAAAACCTTTATTAAGAAGACGTACAATGACCGAGGCCAACAGAGGACGGACGGAGATATACTCAAAGAGCACAACTCATGTTTCACGCGTTGGTTCAAGCAGAAGCT
>NC_041383.1:552875504-552948364 GCF_002162155.2 Triticum dicoccoides
ACCCTCCCCCGCTCCACCGGCATTACTGTTTGATGATATTTAAAAAAAAATTATTACTGTCTTATGAAAAAAATTACTATTATGATTTAAACAAGTTTGAACATATTTAAACACAAAAAAGTATCAAACAGCATTTTAAATGCATAAATTTTTTTTGTGGAGCCTAGGAATCAAACCCAGGACCTCCTGGTGTGAGAACGGGCACCTGACCAGTCGAGCTAGTAGAGGGGAGTTGATGTGGATAAGGTCAGGTGGGAGATAACCTGTTGGCTCGAGCGGAAATAAAAAAAATACTAATGGCGCACCAGGGTGAGGTGCGCCATTAGCATGTATATACTTATGGCGCACCGCGGGGTGGTGCGCCATTAGTATTGTGCCCCCCTACTTCTGATCCCCTCTCTCTCCCTCGCCCGAGCCCTCGCCCTCGATCCCCTCTCTCTCCCTTGCCCGAGCCCTCGCCCTCGATCCCCTCTCTCTCCCTCGCCCTCGCCCTCGCCCTCGATCCCCTTCCCCTCTCCTCTCCCGACGCCGCCACCCCGCCGCCCTCGACGCCGGCCAGATCCGCCGCCACCTCTGCTCGAGCTGCTCCCATCGACCACGCCGCTGCTCGCGTGCTTCTTCTCTCCCGCGACCCCGCCATTGAAGGTCTCGCAAGGTCCTCTTCTCCTCCCCCTCCCCCTTTGTTCGATTCGATTGTGCCGCCGTCAAGGTTCCCTGATGATGCTGGTTCCTCTCGCGCGCAGGCTGCACGCACCTCGGACCGCGTGTGCCTAGTTCTTCCCGGGACGCTGCCCCGACCCTACTACCCACGCCATCAGGGGAGCTCGTCAAGGTATCATCCCCCCCTCTCTCTCTCTGCTCTCTCCATCTCTCATGCTCTGGCGTGTTTTTTTCCTAAGGGACGAAACTATGTTCTCTTGTTGCTATTGCTAGGTGTTTTTGTCTGCCATGTACGTACATACCTAGAGTAGTTGATTAGATGCAGAATTCTTTGTCAAAAAATATGTGATTTCCATTCTGCAGTGTTGAACTTGTTTTAGTGTTCATGTCTGCTCTGTCAAAAAAATTGGGGAAAATCCTGCCAGTTAAGCTGGCTGATTAGTATATATTTAGTCATTTTTAGTGTTAATATATGTCACTCCGTGTGCATGATTTCTTCTCAACAAGTTCCAGAAACTTTGTGAAATACTATAATATACCACTTTTTATTCATGTATTAGAACTCTGTCCAAAGCTCAAAATACGAAAACAAATTGTTGTTTACTTGTGATGTTGATACAACTGTAATGGTCTGTGCAATTGGTGATTTTTTCAAAATGTTTTCTATTTCCATGGGGATAAATTTATCTTATGCCTTATGTTCATGCGATTCAGTTCATTTGTTTTGAGTTGCGCAGTAGGGCAAAGCCCCACACCCCCTGTTATATTTATTTAAATCAAGATTACAAGGCTACAAGTAGAAAATAAAATGCACATTAGAACTATACATGGAAGCAGGTGCCTTTGTGTTCTGGTAGTCCTTTAGAACTATACATGGAAACATAATCTTCCTTATCAAGACAAACATAATAGAAGCAGGTGCAGGAGCTGTAGTACTCCATTTGGAGACTTTAACTAGATCAGATTAGGTACTCCATTTGCTGTAGTACTCCAGTTAACTGAAACTAGTGACTCTGCTGGTGAAATTACCGTTGAAATCGAGGTAAAATCACTGTTGAACTGGGTGTAAAATCACTACTGTTGATATTCAAATTTAAACTTGAAAATGAAAATTGAATTGGAGAATTAAATCACTGTTTTTAGTCCCCATTTCTGAACCTATGCTAACCTTGCAAGCAGCATAACAGGCAATGTACTCAAAATACTATAAAAACTGGAGTAAAAGATGACTGCATCTCACAGAATATAAGAAATGGGGACTCTTGGCTAAGTATGGCAATGCCACAGAGTAATAATTAACTAACTGAAAATTTGACATTCTGGACTATGCTTGGCTCTGGTTTTGTGAAATCTCATCTCTTTTCTAGTGCCATGACTAGTCATGAATTTTATTTTACTTTCCCCACTTTATAACATTCAGAAATTGTTTACTAGCTCAAGCTTCTCCTTTGCACTTTATCACTTCAATCTGCTGCTACCTCAAGCTTCTCGTTTACACTTGTGCCAAGTAGCATTTTTTCCTTGTATAATTATATGGTGGTTGACTGAGCTGCTACTTTTTCCTTGTAGAAGATCGCAGGTCGAGTGGGAGGGATCCAGTTGCGACGACACCGAATCACTAGCAAGGCAGCTGCCTAGAATAATAGGTATTTTTGTTACGCTTTCAGTTCGTGTCAACAGGGAGATATAATGTTTTACAATCTTTCTGGTTATATTGGAGTTAGGTTTTTTGAATATGAGTAGCAGTGACTTGGATATACCTTATGGAGTTGTAACAGTTCCTCTTGGTGCTTAGGTGCATTTTCTTTGTGTAACTTGGTAGTTCAAACGGAATGTATCTCATTTTGTAGACAGATTATTTTCTGGAATATCATATATTCAAATTTGTAATGAATGATGGCTTCTACCTTGGGGTGTGGTTTCATGGGCAGTCTCCTTGGCTAGCCTGAGTGGCTCTTGCTGCCCATGCTAGGCTGTCTCTTTCATAAATCAATGCATACTGATGTTCATATGTCATGTTTCATGCATGGAGAAAATTAGCTCCGTGCGGTCGCAAAGATGTACAAAATGGAGGATACCATCTTCTAACTCAAGGGGTTTTTTGTGATGCTATGAAAGATTATAAAAAGAGGAGAAATAATCCCACTAAGCCTGGTTAGTTTTGCATAGTTTCCTTGTCATTACAATGGCATGTGGCTTTCTGGCTTTACAAAACATCATCATCATCAAATCTAACTTTTGGCTAGCTGATTCCCAATATATCTTTGTCACTTTTTCTAAAATTAGTTTGGTTCTATATATATTAGTATCAGACTAGCAGTGCAAAATATGTGAATGTGGCAGTTCACTGTGCATAATGACATGTTAACATCCACACACACTCAAACCAGTTGACTGTTAACATCCACACACACTCAGATTTGTTTTATCAAACCAATAAAATTTCCTTTTGACTATTTATTTGATAAGGGAAATAAGTACTAGCTTTTTTTCTCTGAGGAAAACAAGTAGCTTTGTGTGTCGATATTCAGCAGCTATCCACAAACACGCAAGGAACAGCACACACACACAGATTACCTGCAACTAAGATTGTGGTGCTAGTAGAGGCACATTGTGGCCTTTTCATCCATATTAAAGTAGAGGCACATTGTGGTGCTAGTTTGCTGGGTTTTGTCTCTGACCATCGTGTCGTGATGATATTGCAGGTACCCCGAGAGGCCCTTGAGTTTGCCAGAATGTCGATTAACTTCCGTTCCGGCAAATTCGGGTACTCCATATGTCCTATTTTCAGCAAAGGTCATGCTGAAATTTTCCGTGAATTTTAGCATGACTTTGCTAAAAATAGGACATATGGGGTACTTGTGACTAATGCATGGGCCGGGGTATCTTAGTAGTTAATTAAGTAGGATCAAGTGCCCCGGCGTACTTGTGACTAATGCATGGCTTTTAGGGTGCCTCGGTGTCGATAAAAACCGAAATGATGAAAGGTTAGGCTTTTAGGGTGCCTTGGCGTCGAAAAACCCTCAATGATAAAAGCTTAGATTTTAGGATGCCTCGGTGTCGACAAACCCTAAATGATGAGACCATGATCTTGTTCCTTGACAATAACCAACTTTTTGACCAAACTTTGTTTCTATTTAGAGAGAAACATGGCCCACAACGATGAGGCCGGGGATTCGGGCGGCAAGGCATTCTGGGAGCTGTCCCAGGAGATGGAGGAACAACCTCACTTGTATGAGGCCGCCGCCTTCCCCACCGATCCTGAGACCACAGATGGTGCCGCCGAGGATGGCCACACTGATGCCACCACTGATGGTGCCGCCGAGGATGCCACCACTGATGATGGCGGCGCACGCACAGATGGCAGCCAACCGAAGAGGCAACGGAAGGACCGGCGCCCGATCGTGCTCCGCACCCTCAAGGAGGAAGTTACTGAAGTGGACTCCAACGGGAATCCAACGGCGCCCGAACGAATAGTCAAGGGGTACTCGCTTCAGCTCGGGTGCATTGTCCGGAGCACCGTCTCGATCAACAACGAGAACCTGAGGCATCCTGACCGAGGGAATTTGCGCAACCTCCTCTTCATGAAGCTGCACGAACGATACAAGTTCCCCGCTGAATTTGAAAACACAAGCCTCAAAGGGAATAAAGTGAACAATGCTGCCCTCACGAAGATGAGCAAGGCCCTGTCTACTTGGAAAAGCAATGTGAAGAGAATGATCGAGAAAGGTGAGAGTTATCAGAAGATCAAGGAGAAAAATCCTTCGATCACCGAAGATGACTACAACGACTTCAAGATCAATTGCTCGAGCACCGCAAGCTCTCAATCAAGTGAGTGGGGGAAACAAATGCGGGAGCTGAACATAGGGGAATACACACTCGGTCCCGGCGGTTACAGAGTGGCGGAGTCTATATGGGACAAGGAGGAGGCGGACCGTGCCGAGCAAGGCCTACCGCCCCTCTTCGATACATACGGTGACAAGCAGACCAGGAACTTTGTCAGGGCCCGGTACAAGAAGGACCCGAAAACAAAGGAGCTTACCACGGATCCGAAGACCAGGCAGCTTGAGCTTGTTCTGGTAAGGAATACACCCCCGCGTAATTAGCTCCATATGGTTGCATTCTAATTAATGAAGCCAAATTTCTAAATGGTTCACATTCCTTCCGCAGGCGACTGAAAGCAGTAGCGCGGGGTCGACTAAGAGCAACCCTTGGGACACCACTCTAAATAGGGGGTTGAATGTAATGAAGAACAAGGATAAGCTCAGTAAGCCGACGTCAGCTGGTCGTGTGGCCGGCAAAGGCTTGTCGACAAAATGGGGGTCATACTATACCGCTGGTGTGCGGAAGGAGAAAAAGACCAGCTCGGAAAGCCAGGCGCGAGAGGTTCAAGAACTCAAGGCATAGGTGGCGCGGATTCCGGAGATTGTCCAAGAGCAAGTGGAACAACGACTCGGAGCGACGATCACCGCCCTTGTGCCTACCTTGATCTCGGGGTTGAGTGCGTGGATTGCGGACGGCCAACAGGGGCCGCCCCCAATTCCTAGCTTCACGGCCAGCGACTCGCATAATGCGATGGCGGGGCCATTGGTGCCTCCGGCGGAGGCGGCATTGGTGTCTCCGACGCCGACACGGGAGCTTAATGCACCCGGGTGTACGCCTGCCGGCACCTCTTCAGCAAGCGGCCCCTCCGTCAACTGCACGCCTGCCGTTGGCGGTGCCTCGACATTAGCCGAGCTCGACGCCATCATCACGGTAACTAATTAAGCCTCTCTCGGCCAAGGACTTCATCTCCTTGCCTTTGACTGGGCATCCCTGACACCCTACATGTTTTCGCAGGGCGCCGCCGACGTTCCGTGCACTCTCCTCCACTTCGTGAACAACGAGTTGGTCGATGTCGCCAAGGGCAAAATCGTTCAACCGGGCAACCCCTTGTTCCACGGTACCCAGATGCCACCCAACTTGTTTAGGGTTTAACTGGTTCGGGTGCTGCCAGGCTGCGACGACTTGTTACCTCCGATTCGACCCGTCGGGGCCGACGATGAAGACGTGATGACCCTCAGCGCCTGCCTGAGCTGGCCCCTGCTTTGGCCGAAGAGCCAGATTCGTTTGGGGGCGGGGGACACCACCCCAAAGACAACACCGCCAGTCGTGCCGGCGCCAAGTCGGCCCCATGGCAAGACCGCCGTAACGGTGCCGGACATCCCTATGCCACTGGATCCAAACATGCATATGGCACAGGATCAGAACGACGACGACGACGACGATGATACATTTGGCAATGTCGATCAGTACTTTGCCGAGCATGGGTACGATGGCGACTTCATGGGGCCTCCTTCTCAAGAACCAAACCCAACAAAAGACGTGTGCGATCTAGCTCGTACCGCGGAGAAGCCAAGTTGTAACAGGCGCCGTCTGGCGTTCAGCTCTCAGGAGACGCCTCCAGCTGCCGACTTCATCGAGCCTTAGATAGGCGAGGTGCGAAATATTATCAGCCCCAACACACTCAAGAAGGCGGTCTGTGAGCAGAACTCGGTCCCATTACAGGAGAAGAAGAAGGCACGCAAAAGAAAGACTAAGAAGGGTGCGAGCCAGCCGGCACCGAGTACGATCCGTGCTCAGGACGGGCCACCTTCACCGCAGGATATCTCGAGGAGGGTGCATGTGGCGGGTAGGGCGATGCTACCGACAAATATGCTCAATGCTGCAACCGGTGCTATGCGGAGTCTGCATGACAGTGTTCTTGCTTTGGAGAAGCGGCGTCTCAGAGAGAAGGATGTGGCATACCCGGTTTTCGCGGCCAAGGTGCCAGAGGGCAAGGGCTTTGTGGATAACTCCATCAGGCGTACGATCGTCCTGCGTTTTGATGACATCCATGCTATGTTGAACCTTCATCCGCTGCACTACACCTTCGTTCGGCTATTTTCGCTGAGTATGGAGATGCGGATCATTCGCGACAAGACCCCGGACATCGTGATAGTCGACCCCTTCTACATGCGTGCCAAGATCTTGGGCAGCGCTGGGGACCGCCAAGTCGCGAGTTCTTACCTCGAAGGCGTCATTCTGGCAAACCAAGATAAGGATTACTTCCTCGTGCCTTACTTTCCCGAGTAAGTCCTCCCCTCAACCGGCCCGTAACATATGAATTCTTACATTTTGATCGTTTTTCTTTTAACATTCCGTGTTTTCTACAGTGACACACGTTGCACGCTCATCCTCCTAAGCCCCAAATATTCCATGGCCACGTATTTCAACCCGGACCGTCAGTCGAACGTAGACTACACAAATGTCAAGAAGGTTCTTGATGATGTTCTCCCCGGCTACGCCCAATCTGGAGGCACCTTCACCAGGCCTATTCGTAAGTATGGCAAGCACGTGTTCTCCCACAATACGATGTTCTGCTGCGTCAAGCAGCCGCCTGGCGGTTAGAAGGGTGCCTACTACGCCATCCATCACATGCGGGCGATCGTACGGGACCATCATCAACTTCTGCTACCGAGTAAACTCAAAGATTGGGCCGCGAGCGTGTCGCAATCCAGGACGCGGACCTCTGACAAGAATTCTTTCGCATCCAGTTGGAGTTTGCGGAAATCATCCATCAAGATGTCCTTCGTACCTCGGGGCAGTTCTACCTCAGAAATCAACCGTCCAACAGTGACATCGACACAATGCTACAAATGCAGGATGACAACGCCCGTTCTTTCATGACTCCCACGATAGACGGCGGCTTCATCCATGCTCCGGTCCCTTGAGTCGAGTTGTCTAGTTCTGAAACATCGATTGGCTTATGTTGTAATTAAACTTTAATGAACTTGTAGTATGTCTCTTTGGTTTCGAGAGTCGTTCAACTTAGATGTAATCGATGCTATTAATGTCTTGCTTTTCTCTTCCGATTGTTCTGTTGCATACTTATATATTGCTTATGTATTGTCTGTGAATTGGTACTAACGTTTCATTTGGCTAGTGCATAGCGATGCCGACGTATGTCGTGTACAAGGGTAAGGTTCCCGGAGTCTACGATGACTGGGAGGAGTGTCGGAGACAGGTTCACCGATTCAACAGTAACAGTTACAAAGGGTACACCACTAGGGCCGAGGCCGAATCTAGATACGCCCGCTATCTAGCGGGAGAGGGGAGGGAGCATTGGAGGAACCGGATGAAGACGAGTTTCATCGTGATGATGCTCATCGTGATGACCGCAGCTCTCTTCTATGTGATGGTAGTTTAGATGATCGATATCGACTTGTAATGTGAAGACAGACTCGCTACTCGCGGTCTCGAGACTTGTAATATAATGTTCTATCTTTGTTCGGTCTTTTCAATTCGGAGACTAATATGATGAATTGTATTCGGAGACTAATATGATGAATTGTATTCAAAGACTAATCTTCTATTGTATTTGATGAATCTGTTGTTGATGTGTGCTGTCTATATTTTGTCAAATTATACATTTTGTAACCTGTGCAAAAAACAGAAAATAAAAAAATAAAAAAAACCTAATATTCATACTAATGGCGCATCACATGACAGTGCGCCATTAGTATGACAGTGCATACTAATGGCGCATCACTAGGCAGTGCGCCATTAGTATGCCGCGGTTACTAATGGCGCATCCAGAGGTGGTGCGCCATTAGTATGCCAAAGCACCTGGGTATACATGGCCCCTGGGAGGCATACTAATGGCGCACCCTGGCCTATACTAATGGCGCACCCGAGGTGCGCCATTAGTATACCAGATACTAATGGCGCACCAGGTGGTGCGCCATTAGTAAAAATTACTAATGGCGTGCTATTAATGGCGCACCACAGATGCGCCATTAATAGCCATACTAGGTGCGCCATTAGTAGGGGTTTTTCTAGTAGTGTAATATGCTTAGTTTCCTATAGGTTAGCTTCATTTTACCTAAGTTGGCTCTAATATGCTAACTTAGAGCTTATATGCTTAGTTTCCTATAGGTTAGCTCCAAAATAACTTATGTTAGCACAAAATGATCAAGTTTACATAATAAGCTTATAGTCTTCTTCTTATTCTTCTTCTTTTCCAAAATGACATAGGTTAGCTTCATTTTACCTAAGTTGGCTCTAATATGCTAACTTAGAGCTTATATGCTTAGTTTCCTATAGGTTATAGCTCCAAAATAACTTATGTTTGCACAAAATGATCAAGTTTACATAATAAGCTTATAGTCTTCTTCTTTTCCAAAATGACATAGGTTAGCTTCATTTTACCTAAGTTGGCTCTAATATGCTAACTTAGAGCTTATATGCTTAGTTTCCTATAGGTTAGCTCCAAAATAACTTATGTTATCACAAACTGATCAAGTTTACATAATAAGCTTATAGTCTTCTTCTTATTCTTCTTATTCTTCTTCTTTTCCAAAATGACATAGGTTAGCTTCATTTTACCTAAGTTGGCTCTAATATGCTAACTTAGAGAGCTTATATGCTTGGTTTCCTATAGGTTAGCTCCAAAATTACTTATGTTAGCACAAAATGATCAAGTTTACATAATAAGCTTATAGTCTTCTTCTTATTCTTCTTATTCTTCTTATTCTTCTTATTCTTCTTCTTCTTCTTCTTCTAGTATTCTTCTTCTTCTAGTATTCTTCTTCTTCTAGTATTCTTCTAGTCTTCTTCTTCTTCTTCTTCTCTTCTTCTTCTTCTTCTTCTAACTTCTTGTTTATCATTTTGCAGTTTTGATTTAATTCACGGAAGCTTGCATGGATGGAGTGCTTCTTTTCCATTTGTGTTTTTATTTTGTATCAATGTGAAACTTTTGTGAATTGATGGATAACGGTGTTGGATGAACAATGTGAAACTTTTGTAATATGTAACGATGGAACTATGTGTTGGCTATGTATGTATATATGATGAAGCTTGTGTGTTGGATATGATTGTTATATGGATGCTTGTTGTATATATATGTGTTGGATATCTCATATGTGAAATAGTGACCTGAGATTAAGAAAAAACAAAAAAGAAATTTAAAAAAATTGTTACTACTGGCGCACTACCATGTGGTGTGCCATTAGTATAGCAGATACTAGTGGCGCACTGTGAGCAGTACTAATGGCGCACTACATGGTGCGCCATTAGAACACCAGATACTAATGGCGCACCAGTGGTGCGCCATTAGAATTTCATACTAGTGGCGTGGTACTAGTGGTGCACCAGTAGTGCGCCATTAGTAGGCAAAACTGGTGCGCCACTAGTAGGCCTTTTCCTAGTAGTGAGGGCTTCTCCTCCTCCGGGGCATGGCACGATCGACTGGCGATTGGGGGCGGTGCTACGGGTCCGAGCCCGCTGACTTGTTGAGTTGGTGCTTCTGCAGGAGATCATCTCCGCAAGGGGCTCGTCCTGTTGCGAGGACGTGAGCCTGCTCACACAGTTTATTTTATGAACATCATCGACCGCTACTGGCGGACTCGTCTCTGCCTAAGCTTCCTACTGTCAATGCTGTGGTGTTATAATACTTGTATATATATATTGTATATATACTTTGTGCGCTAGAATATCATCATGCTGTTTTCTTCGAGTCGTCGTCTAGTATATCATCATGCTTCCTATTGTCAATGCTGTAATGTTAGAATCCTTGTATATATACTTGTACATATACTCTGTGTGCTAGAATATCATCATTCTGTTTTCCTCGAGTCGTTGTCTTGTTGATAGTTCTGATATAACACTCTGGAGCAAAATAGTCGATGGTTTCCAACAGGAAGGAACAATAGCTGATCCACTTGTTATTGTGGTTCACTGGTTATATTTGGAAATGCAGCCGGTCTTGCTATTGTGAGGTTCCTTCTTTAAGTTCCTTGTGACCCAGGTTTCCCTGTAGCCATTACTGTAACCGGGTTCATGGCTTTCACTTTTAAACAGGGGCAACCGGCCAGGTTGGCTAGTAGTGAACTGATAAGTAACTTAGCTTGGTTTTGATTCTTTAGACACTCATGTGATTTATCTAACTGCTGAATCTCTTTGAACATTGCAGAGTAATGCACTTAAGGAGTTGCATCAAAGGCGTCGTTGGTGCCTGGTGTCCTCGTCAAGCTCCTTCAGCATATGAACACGGATGTCAAAGTCGCAGGAGAGCATCGGTCGTCCCTTCTTCAGGTTGTCGGCATTGTGCCAGCACTTTCAGGGAGTGATCTTTTTGTCCCTTCCCGAGGAACAACATGATCTCATCTTGAGAAACAAGATTCAGTTAGAGCAGCCTTTAATTCTTCCCATTTGTTGCCTTGCCTTGCAGTTGCGGTAGCTCTAGGGCGAGGTCGGCGTCTTCTCCGGGGCTGATGGGTCGGCGCTGTTCGAGATTGGCAACACCAGTATCATCGCTGCCGTCTACGACCCCCGAGAGATAGTCGCTTTTTCTTTACATGTGTGGTTTGCTACTGTTGTTTCATTTGGGTCGGGTTGGTTGCAGCAGGGAGACGTGAACTATTGATTAGTGTCATGCATTCAGTTTTAATTCCTTTCACGACCTCTGCCTCCCTCCTCTGCTTGATTTTGTATATTTCCTATAAAGAACTTGTGATATAATCTTTCCTAATATTAATCTTGGTTTGACTAAAATTATAGTGACAATCAGGTAGCCGTAGTTTTAGTTGACTGTTGTTGTGTTGGTATTGATGACTCTAAGTGGCAACTATTCTGAATTATTGAGAACTTATATCATGATCTTGGACTCCTAATGGATGATCGATGCATAATTCTTTTATATGTTGCATGATGTGTGTGTTCCTGTTTTCTTGTATTATTATTCTGAGAACTATCTGATTCTCCGAAGCATTGAATATGTATTGCCATCTTTTATGTTTGACAGTAATCAGTGCGAAAGGTTGATCTTTAAACAGGAAAAGTACCAAGCAACCATTGCCTCTGTCTTCTGTTTGTAGATTTCCAAACTATTGCTGGAACCTTTACCTGCTAGTCAAAATTCGTGTAGCAATTTTCGTTAGCACTAGTAAATGGTGGCATCACATCTCTGATATTATGTTGCTGCTGATGTGCTATTTATAGCTATAGGTTGACACTATTAATTAGGCTTGCTGGACATGTATGTCTTCTTGCACAGATAAACCATCATATTGTTAGTCAAGTATTTGCACAGATATGTCTTCTTGCGCCACATCACTTGGTCCGGGATAGAAGAATATGGTGCTGGTTGCACCTTTCTTTGATAATCTGACCTGGTGTAATTTTTCTAGTAACTGATCTCGTGTACCCAAGTCTAGTACTTATCTTTTATGTTTGCTGGCTTGCATGTTTGCTGAAGCGTACTATGCTTGCTAAGACCAGGTTTCTGTTATTTTTGGTATTACTTGATCTTTTTTGACAATCTAACTAGACGATTGTTTCCAGCCTTTGAACTCCTAGGAGATTTTAACACAAATTGTAACAGATGCTGCCCTGCTAAAGGAGGATGAGGATGAGGGGCGCACCTAGCGGTCGGCCCTGCTCTGCTCGAGGAGGAGGGGCATGAGAGGCCTTCTCCTCTGCCCCTAGTGCGACCAAGAGGTCCTGCCCGAGATCAAGCACGGCCACGACGACCCACCACGGCAGGTAGCATCCCCATCTCCCTCCCCCTCTTTCTCTGCTTACTAATGCCGCTAAATTAAGGAATATTTGATGCAAATCCTGGTTGTGTCAAGGAATTCAAGAGGGATTTGTATGAACAAGTCCAGTTTTTTTATTTAGTTAGTATCAAACAGAGAAGATGCAGTCCATATTGGTCAATTTTGTTGCTACCACATGGATTTGTATCTATGCAACCATCTCCCTGCTGTTTGTGTTGTTTGGATTGCAAGAAATTCAGTTTTGGGTGACCTACGCTTAGTTTAACTTCTTTGAATAATGAACTATCTTACATAAATATGTCATGTCATGCTCCTTTCTTCTCCTTGTCGTGAATTGGTGTAACTTTGTAACATCCCAAAATTCTAAATTTTGGAATGTTATAAACAAATAGATAGATTTGATTGATTGTTGGATTGATTGTCTGAAAGTGAGTGAATTCGAAACTTTTGAAAGTTAAATGAGAGGGAATAAAAGGACTTTCCCAAACTTTCATATTTGCTTTCTGATCTCCATGAATTCAAATGCTTTTCAAACACAAAACCCTTGAGCGAAGATAACATGACTTCTTCCATTTAAAAATGAAAAGGGTGTTCGAAAAATAATTGATTTTCATTTGGAAATATTCCAATTCTGAAACTTTATGCGACTCAATGATTTTCACGAGAGAAGATAAAATGACTTCTTCAAATTATATGAAATATGAGTTGGAAGTTTCAGAGAATTAAATTCAAAGCCCCCTTTGAATTTATTTTCAATTTGGAATGTTATACGTTAGATCATCATGCATATCTTATTTTCTTGCATTTTGGTCGATCCTAGAAATTTCACGCAACTCAAGGACCTTCGGAGAGAGTTGGAGATTTCGTTATTTTCTTATTTGAGAGTTTTCTCGCATTGGAGAAAAGAGGATCATTTGATTTATTTATTTCATCTTCAATAATTTTTCCGGTGTCAAAATACATGAGAGAGGGAATAATATGACTTTCCCAAAATATAGGAAAAATGAAGATTTAATAAATAGATCAAACTTTTGTTTTCCGGTGTTTGTTTGCGTTTTATTTGGATAGGGAAAAATGCGCGTTTTTGAAAATTTTATTTTAGGTCCGGAGAAAAGTTCATTTTGTTCGACTCATTTTTAGGAGTCGGGGAAAATTTACTTTTAGAATTTTGGAGCCCGTTTAGTTTTCTTTTTCATTTTTTTTTCTGCGCACGGAATCAATTAAAAAAAACAACTGGACCAAGGCCCAGCCGGGCCAAGGCCCAGGCCAGGCCGCTGCGCCCCAGCCTCACGCGCGCCAGGGGCCAGCGAAGGGAGCCGGCCGCCGCCTCTTGCTCCTGTACCGAATCCTAAAAGGATTCTAGGGCGCCCCTTGCCCCTTTTTCCTTATTTCGTTATTCCTATTCCTACTCTATTTCTTGTCCCCTACCCCAAGTAAACCCCCTCCCCAATATAAATACCCAAGCACCCCCCCTCTAAACATCAAATCAAAACCCCTCTCTCCACCACCCAAGCCGCGTCTCACCCTGCGCCTCTCACCCGCGCCGCGCCCTGCGTCACCCGCCGCCGCCGCGCCTTGCCTACACCGCCGCCGCCACTCACCCGCGCCTTGCCACCGCCGCCGCCGCCCAACACCGCCGCCGCCGGAGCCCCTCACCGGAGACCTCGCCGAAGGTACCGCGCCGCGTCTCTTTTCTTTTCCTCGGATCGGTTTTCTTATAAATCGTTCCGATTCTTTTCTTCTCCACCGATTCGTTTTTCTTTCCGGTTCTTCGCTAAACCGTTCCGGTTTCCTAGATCGGTTTTCCATTTTCTTTTTCGGTTTCTTTTCCGAAAACCCTAGATCGGTTTTCGTTCTTCTTTCGGACCGTTCGTCTCAACGAACGTGATCACCGATTATTCCCGGTTAACGACGCCCGTTCGTTTAACCATTCTTCTTTTTCTTTTCGTCAGCTTTATTCCGCGATCGCGATCTCAGATCCGATCTTCATTCTAGTTTATCTTGTCGCTCGTTTATCGGAATCAGGTGATTCAAACGCCTGGAGTTTCGTTTCGAAACCGCCGTTCCATCTAATCAACTTAAACAAGTTTTGCCCCGGTAAAATTTGACCTAGTTTCAAATTGCTAGAACCGAGTTGTTTTCTTCCGCCGTTTGTTTTCCGTTTCTTTGTTCGGTTCTTTCTTTCTTTGCAACCGGAGTTCTTAAGTTGAACTACCTGGTTCGTTCAATTCTTCGAGTTTTACTTGTGCATTACATGAGTACTTATTGTGTGGTTACTATTTTTTGCTTACGATAGATTGACCGTAGTGTGACGAGTAGATCTATCAAGAGTTTTAAGTGCGAATCATCTTCATCTACATTGCAGGCAAGTTCACACTTTGATCATACCTTTTCTACAACCCATGTTTTATTGCATTAGATCAATCCTTTCACCCTGCATGATTAGGATCTAATTAAACTGTGGGATGGGAAGTAGATGAGGTAGTACCTATTACCTGTATTATTATGAAACCTTTGGGAGTTACTTCTACGTTTGCTTATTATGCCATGCTATGCTAGTAGACGTGGATTGGGTGAGTGATATTCCATGACAGATGTGAGTTGATAATTTTAATGGTTTATCTAAGGTGGCAACTTAAACACACATCTGGGTGGATTGAGGCACCTGATGTCTATCAGGACTTGCCTGTTTTGGGACCGCCACCCAGGCTCAAAGGGATCATAAGATCTATCATGCTAGAAACTTCCGTGTGCAGCCACATGCCATTATGGGCTCTGGCATAGTTGACTAAGTTGTGCGAACTCTTACAGTGGTAGACTAGGAGATGTAGGGGATGTAGGTGTACCGGTCTACCCATCGTAAGGTGCTAGCGCTTCTGAAAGACTGTGTCTCGGTCATCCGTCTTCTCAAACACCCTGCAGTGCGAGAAACCAAACGGGGGCGATCGAGTCTTGTGGGGAAAAGTGCGCAAACCTCTGCAGAGTGTACAAACTAATCATGATTAGCCGTGTCCCCGGTTATGGACAACTTGAGTATCTAGTACTTGAATATCATGTGAATCTCAACATGTTACTTCTAATTAATGTTGTTGGGTTTTAATTATTTTTAATTGGGATTGAGAATGCTGTCAACCATTCTCGATGTTTCACAACCACCATGATAGTTAAATAAATTTATTCCTTTGCAGTAGGGAAAAATTGGCTTTACGCAAAAACCTTATAACCATAGAGCTTTTCCACCAGCCAAATATGCATGTAGTGATAGCCATTGTTCATCATTCTCTATGGTGTGAATTTGCCAGTACATTCAATGTACTGACCCATTTCGGGCTGCAACGTCTCATGTTGCAGGTTTCTTACGACGAGTAAGTGATACTTTAGGGTTATGATTTCTACACTCAACTTTGTCGTTGGTGTTGATGGGAAACCACAACCTTGTTGCTTCCACTATTTGGATTGAGGTAATAGTATTTACGTTACTTTATACATGTGATTTACCTCTGTTATAAATCCTTCGAGTACTGTGTGTGTCAGCATACTGATCCAGGGATGACACATAAGCACAGAGACTTGATCCATTCGGGTCGGGTCGCTACAAGATGGTATCAGAGCACATGTTGACTGTAGGACGTGACCCTAGAAACTGGCAAGCCCATAGCAAAGATTTTCCCTACAACTTTCCCTTTCAAAAGACCATTTACCTCTCTTCTCTTCTGAGTTTATTCAAATTTCCCTTTAGTGAGACCATACCCCTTTCCCCTTTTGACCACACGAAGATTCCACTGATGAGACCACTCCAAGAAGTACAGGATATCAGACAAGTAAGACCATTCGGAATGAAGAGGATTTTACCATACAATATGCTAATGGAAACTACAGCTGTTGAAGACTCTGGAGACTAGGAGAATTGGAGGCTCTGAAGAATCCCCAGATTTGTATGACCTAGGACTGCTACCCTTATGGAACTTGGCAGACTATGGAAGTTGTCAATACCCGATATCAAGGTGTATTGGAGAAATACCAAAACATGGAGAATGGAGAACTCAAGGATTTGTCAAAGAAACCCTAAGGCAGGAGATATCAACTGGCAAGATAGCTCATGGCAATGACAAGAGCAGAAACACGGTTATCCGTGATGTCATCGCCCGCTGATGCTACTGTCACCGTGCTGAGTTAAGGATGCATTTCTTCAGAATGGATTTGATGGAAGAAGGCTAATGGAGCACCTATTAGTAAGATGAAGTTTTAACCTTAGCCGGTGTATCACCAGGATCTGGAGTAGTACATAAAGAAGTTTAAGGTGGAGCTCCATGAAAGCATGTTAGACAAGGAAGCATTTCGTGAAGAACTCAGGAACCAAAAGCTGAAAGTAGCCAAGATGGAGGAGCTACAACCTCGAGATACCGGAGATTTGTCAGGAACTGAAGGACAGTTTGACCATGGCTCATGCCAAGGATGTTGAAACCTAGAAGTTTGGAATGCAATTCCAGAATATTCAAGGATGTCACGAGAGACTTCGCGTCAACAGAGTTGATCTGGCAAAAGAACTTGAGAAGACAAGCATGATCGGAAGAAGCCATTGGAGGCATGAACAAAGACTTGAAGAGTTTGACGACGTTGACCTTAGAAGACCAAACCCCTGTTATATACCTACGTTAGACGCGACGATTGTGAGCTGTCATTTGTTTGATGTTTTCCGACAGCCACAATAAAAATCTGTCTTTTCAAAACTTTTGTTTCTATTGTGTGTATCCCTCTCCCTCTCTCTTTTCTCACCGCAAAACCCATGGACCTAATAGAGGATGAATGGAGATGAGCTTGTATTTTCGGGACCGATGAGTCAATTGGAGACAGACCGATGGATTCAGAACATGGAGGATCATATGGAGAACAACCCTATAGTCGGAAAGGATATGGCCCAGCATGCTCTTCAATGCTTTGAAAGAGGTGCTGCTACTTTGTGGAGGATGTACCAAACCATCAATGGATGGAAAGGAGTAACCACTTGGAAAGAATTTAAGTTGACTTTGCTAAAGTCTTAGTTTGTGTCTCAGAAGTTGAAGCCTTATGGAAAAGACATGAAGAAACCTCATGCATGCAAGATTTGTGGAGACATCGGACACAACCATAAAGAACACAAGGATGAATGCCCTAACTGTGAAGGAAGTCACCCAGTTGAAGAATGCCCAACTAGGCAGATCACTTGTTTCTTGTGTGAAGGGACAACCCACTATCCTGCTCAGTGTCACATTTACCCCATGGTACAAAGAACCATCCAACAGAAGGAAGAAGCAATGAAAGGAGCTCTCATGGAAATTTTAGAAGAACTTGCGATGAAGGACGAGGTGGAGGACACACCCAAAGAGGAACCAATTAAACCCTACACCAAGACTTGCTATTCATGTGGAGAAGAAAGACACATCCAGAATTGTATGAATGGGGATCTAGTAGAATTCCCGGCTGAGGAAGTAGAGTATGACCCACAGGAAATAGAAGCCCTGATTGGAATGGAAAAGTCCAGAAAGAGAAGTAGATTGGATTCCAGGAAGGACCTGAGTCATATCACCTGTTACAGGTGCAAGGAGTCAGGGCACTACCTCAGTAGTTGCCCAAAAAAAGAAGGAAACCTCGATACTTGTCAGAAGTAATATGTTTTAGTTGTAATGAAGCAGGGCACTTTGCCAGAGAATGCCCCAAGGAGAAGGAAACTTGTGCTAGATAGTTGAGTTTGCAACAAAAGAAGTGGAGTAGTAGAAGTGAGAACATTTTCTTTTATATTGAGGTGGTGAGTTGAGACTTGTAATGGAAAAGCAAGAGATTGTAATCATTGGAGAATGAATAAAGTAGCAACGTTGGTACTGATATGGATTTTATGAGTTACTCTATGAGGAAAGATGTTGACCATTTTTGAGGATATGAGAAATATGGTCTATAAAAATATTGGAGCATTTTAAGGGTGGTAGTACCCTGTAAGAACCGTTGACCCCTGGAAAAGATAAGCATACTCCACTGAGTGGATTTCGGACAAAATGAATACGAGTTTTGTCTCGATATGTGTGATGCACCAAGAGTATGTGGGATGAAGTTGGAGGCCGTCAGTTGTTTGGACCAAATGTGATCAAGGAGTCAGAAGAGAATGTCAAGTTGATTCGAGATAGACTGAAGGTAGCTCAGTCCAAGCAGAAGAGTTATGTAGACTAAAAAAACTCAAGGAGGTAGTATATGAAATTGGAGACAGAGCATGTCTTCATGTGTTCCCTCTGCGGGGAGTTAAACGAATTGGAGTTAAGGTACAGTTAGCCCCGAGATTTGTAGGACCATACCGAATTTTGAGCGTATGAGAGAAGTGTCCTACAAGTTTGAGTTACCCGAAGGACTGTCAGGAGTTCAAGATGTGTTTCACGGTTCCCTGTTAAAGAAGTGCCATGCAGAGATGGCCAATATTCCCTCGTAAGGACGCTTGACCCTGGAAAGGATAATGATGTTCCACGAAGTGGAATATGGACTTCATAAGTATAAGTTTTTATCTCGGTATGTGGAATAACCCACGAGGATGAAGAGATGAAGTACTATTGGATATAAAGGAGGTATGATGTTGGTAATATGGATCAACGGAAACTCCATGATGAGTCTGAGTAAACATGTCCTAGTTTGGTGCCAATAGAAGGAAGAAGACAATACAATAGGAATGATTTAAGCATGCTAGGAAGCTGGAAGCTGGATGTTGAAATAATGACTAGTTGCCCAGAGGATAAGTTCAAGGTTTACAAGTGATGAGATGGGCCATAACCCACAGGCCCCAGGGCCTGCCAAGAAGCAAGCACATTCTTGCTGAAGGAAAAACCCTGGAAGTGGATATACCTTTGTCGACAGACGATTTTATAGGAGTTTACGCAAAACCTGAGAGTTGTGAAGGAACGATAGATGTTTGTCTGGCTTGCAGAATATATGGATTATTCCGAACTTGGTTCGTCGACGAAAGAAATTCTGCAATGCTTGTGAGGATGACCGAGTCTTACAATGCGAGATTTGCAAAACCGTATACAAGGTAATGATTTGGGTGCGGGATGGATTGATCACCATACCGACTTACTCTTATTATTCGCCCTGCTATATGGGATGGTAAATCTGAGTGACTTACCAATAGTAGAGAGACGACGATATTAAACCTTGTTTAAACCTTAGAATGGTATAAGTATTTTTCCCTTGTACACGGCAGTTGTGCCAACCGTAGGTTATACGGTGAGGATCAACCAAGACCCATTTCCTGCAGGAGAAACCATAAATTGTTGACCACCATGAGATATCGATAGTTGTTTAGTTTTGGCGCTAGACCCGTCAGCTACGAAGACCCAGTCGCGGAATAACCTTACCAAGACAAAAGGACAGAAGAATTGAGGAAAAGGTTATGCCACTACCAGAAGAGATCAGAGAAGGAATTTTCTCAAGGATTTGAGAAGACCGACACTGTCAAGAATAAGGATGGAGTATATGAGTTTTGATAGAACAGTAACGATGTTTCTAAGGGTGGTAGCACCCCAGACCCCGGTGATGATTGATGGATTTGAGGAGACCCCCAAACCCTAACCTTTTCTTGCTAGCCTCTCCGAATCTCGAGGACGAGATTCCTTTTAAGGGTGGTAGGTTTGTAACATCCCAAAATTCTAAATTTTGGAATGTTATAAACAAATAGATAGATTTGATTGATTGTTGGATTGATTGTCTGAAAGTGAGTGAATTCGAAACTTTTGAAAGTTAAATGAGAGGGAATAAAAGGACTTTCCTTTCATATTTGCTTTCTGATCTCCATGAATACAAATGCTTTTCAAACACAAAACCCTTGAGCGAAGATAACATGACTTCTTCCATTTAAAAATGAAAAGGGTGTTTGAAAAATAATTGAATTTCATTTGGAAATATTCCAATTCTGAAACTTTATGCGACTCAATGATTTTCACGAGAGAAGATAAAATGACTTCTTCAAATTATATGAAATATGAGTTGGAAGTTTCAGAGAATTAAATTCAAAGCCCCCTTTGAATTTATTTTCAATTTGGAATGTTATACGTTAGATCATCATGCATATCTTATTTTCTTGCATTTTGGTCGATCCTAGAAATTTCATGCAACTCAAGGACCTTCGGAGAGAGTTGGAGATTTAGTTATTTTCTTATTTGAGAGTTTTCTCGAATTGGAGAAAAGAGGATCATTTGATTTATTTATTTCTCTTCAATAATTTTTCCGGTGTCAAAATACATGAGAGAGGGAATAATATGACTTTCCCAAAATATAGGAAAAATGAAGATTTAATAAATAGATCAAATTTTTGTTTTCCGGTGTTTGTGTGCGTTTTATTTGGATAGGGAAAAATGCGCGTTTTTGAAAATTTTATTTTAGGTCCGGAGAAAAGTTCATTTTGTTCGACTCATTTTTAGGAGTCGGGGAAAATTTACTTTTAGAATTTTGGAGCCCGTTTAGTTTTCTTTTTCGTTTTTTTCTGCGTGCGGAATCAGTTAAAAAAAACAACGGGACCAAGGCCCAGCCGGGCCAAGGCCCAGGCCAGGCCGCTGCGCCCCAGCCTCACGCGCGCCAGGGGCCAGCGAAGGGAGCCGGTCGCCGCCTCTTGCTCCTGTACCGAATCCTAAAAGGATTCTAGGGCGCCCCTTGCCCCTTTTTCCTTATTTCGTTATTCCTATTCCTACTCTATTTCTTGTCCCCTACCCCAAGTAAACCCCCCTCCCCAATATAAATACCCAAGCACCCTCCCTCTAAACATCAAATCAAACCCCCTCTCTCCACCACCCAAGCCGCGTCTCACCCCGCGCCTCTCACCCGCGCCGCGCCCTGCGTCACCCGCCGCCGCCGCGCCTTGCCTACACCGCCGCCGCCCCTCACCCGCGCCTTGCCACCGCCGCCGCCGCCCAACACCGCCGCCGCCGGAGCCCCTCGCCGGAGGTACCGCGCCGCGTCTCTTTTCTTTTCCTCGGATCGGTTTTCTTATAAATCGTTCCGATTCTTTTCTTCTCCACCGATTCGTTTTTCTTTCCGGTTCTTCGCTAAACCGTTCCGGTTTCCTAGATCGGTTTTCCGTTTTCTTTTTCGGTTTCTTTTCCGAAAACCCTAGATCGGTTTTCGTTCTTCTTTCGGACCGTTCGTCTCAATGAACGTGATCACCGATTATTCCCGGTTAACGACGCCCGTTCATTTAACCATTCTTCTTTTTCTTTTCGTCAGTTTTATTCCGCGATCGCGATCTCAGATCCGATCTTCGTTCTAGTTTATCTTCTCGCTTGTTTATCGGAATCAGGTGATTCAAATGCCTGGAGTTTCGTTTCGAAACCGCCGTTCCGTCTAATCAACTTAAACAAGTTTTGCCTCGGTAAAATTTGACCTAGTTTCAACTTACTAGAACCGAGTTGTTTTCTTCCGCCGTTTGTTTTCCGTTTCTTTGTTCGGTTCTTTCTTTGCAACCGGAGTTCTTAAGTTGAACTACCTGGTTCGTTCTCTTGTTCGAGTTTTACTTGTGCATTACATGAGTACTTATTGTGTGGTTACTATTGTTTGCTTACGATAGATTGACCGGAGTGTGACGAGTAGATCTATCAAGAGTTTTAAGTGCGAATCATCTTCATCTACATTGCAGGCAAGTTCACACTTTGATCATACCTTTTCTACAACCCATGTTTTATTGCATTAGATCAATCCTTTCACCCTGCATGATTAGGATCTAATTAAACTGTGGGATGGGAAGTAGATGAGGTAGTACCTATTACCTGTATTATTATGAAACCTTTGGGAGTTACTTCTACGTTTGCTTATTATGCCATGCTATGCTAGTAGACGTGGATTGGGTGAGTGATATTCCATGACAGATGTGAGTTGATAATTTTAATGGTTTATCTAAGGTGGCAACTTAAACACACATCTGGGTGGATTGAGGCACCTGATGTCTATCAGGACTTGCCTGTTTTGGGACCGCCACCCAGGCTCAAAGGGATCATAAGATCTTTCATGCTAGAAACTTCCGTGTGCAGCCACAAGCCATTATGGGCTCTGGCATAGTTGACTAAGTTGTGCGAACTCTTACAGTGGTAGACTAGCAGATGTAGGGGATGTAGGTGTACCGGTCTACCCATCGTAAGGTGCTAGCGCTTCTGAAAGACTGTGTCTCGGTCATCCGTCTTCTCAAACACCCTGCAGTGCGAGAAACCAAACGGGGGCGATCGAGTCTTGTGGGGAAAAGTGCGCAAACCTCTGCAGAGTGTACAAACTAATCATGATTAGCCGTGTCCCCGGTTATGGACAACTTGAGTATCTAGTACTTGAATATCAGGTGAATCTCAACATGTTACTTCTAATTAATGTTGTTGGGTTTTAATTATTTTTAATTGTGATTGAGAATGCTGTCAACCATTCTCGATGTTTCACAACCACCATGATAGTTAAATAAATTTATTCCTTTGCAGTAGGGAAAAATTGGCTTTACGCAAAAACCTTATAACCATAGAGCTTTTCCACCAGCCAAGTATGCATGTAGTGATAGCCATTGTTCATCATTCTCTATGGTGTGAATTTGCTAGTACATTCAATGTACTGACCCGTTTCGGGCTGCAACGTCTCATGTTGCAGGTTTCTTATGACGAGTAAGTGATACGTTAGGGTTACGATTTCTACACTCAACTTTGCCGTTGGTGTTGATGGGAAACCACAACCTTGTTGCTTCTGCTATTTGGATTGAGGTAATAGTATTTACGTTACTTTATACATGTGATTTACCTCTGTTATAAATCCTTCGAGTACTGTGTCAGCATACTGATCCAGGGATGACACATAAGCACAGAGACTTGATCCATTCGGGTCAGGTCGCTACAAACTTGATGGCACTAGTTGAATAAAATATTCTGTTAATTTCCTAGTATATGTGAACTAATTTTGCATGCATCTTCCATGCATGTTTGCTGCTACATCTCTGGGTACAAGAACCAATTCCAAAACTTCATCAAGCACCTGCGCGAAATGGGTGATGAGGTAGTACATTTTTCTACTGTCATTGGTTGAGTACTACTGAATACTGATGCTAGTTGGTTTGACACAACTACGGGACAATGGATTAGTAGCATGCATGTTTGACTTAGTTTCTGGTGTGGATATGCAATGCGACTTACAATTCCTAGCTGTGCATACTGTAGACTGTTGACTGTAGTGCGGTACACTTCTTGGAGCATTATAATGCCTTACCAAGTAGCAATTGCATGAAGATAGTCCACAACACAAAAACTATGTGTAATGGATGCATGACTTACAATCTGTATGCGAATACCATGTGTAATGACTGTTATTTTTTGCATCGTCTGAACATATTTTGCTGCTGTATTGTTTCTCACTCATGATTGATCTACTGTCAGGTGAAGGTTTTCAAATGTTGAAGGAGGAGGACAATAGGAACTTCTGTGATGTCTTGTCATCTATTTTCTTTTCTTTGCTGTAGAATAGTTTTGTTTGGCACTTACTGGCTCCTTGGACATAAAGATATGTACTGCTAGAATGAATGCATGTAAAGATACTTTGGGCTCCTATAATATTCCATGTTGCTTTGAAAATGTATCGGAACTGGGCTAGGCCCAAGATAATTGTAGTGTGATGTGTTGTAATGTCAATGGCATAATAAAATAAGTTGGATTGGATCAATTATTTTGGCCCAGCCCAAGATATATTGAACAATTATTTCTGAGGGGAAAACTTGAGAGGCCCAACAAAGAAATGGCCCAGAAAAAACAAGACCAAAAAAATCTGTCAAAATGTATAGGCAAAGAAATTTAAAAGGCCGAATTATTGGGCCAGGCCCATGTAGCTAGCAAAAATTAACAAAAAATATATATTAAAAAGACTGAATTAATGGGCTCGGCCCATCTAAAGCACCGAAATGGACCGTGCTGATTCTAAGTAACGACCTTTTGAATTGGTCGCAATTTTGCCACATCGGATTCTCACGTCGGATCCGATGTGGCCTGGGCAGACAGCCAGTGACCAAAACAAAAGGTCATGGATTCAACGACCTTCACAGAGAAGGTCGTTAATTTCAGTTTACGACCGCCAGCTTTTGATCATCTATTTTTGGTCAAAAAAGGTCGCAAATGAAAAACAATGACCTTTCAGAGACCAATAGTGAGGGTCACAAGTTGACATATTTCTTGTAGTGGGGTCCGGTGTGCGGTTACTGGGAGCCGACAAGCGGCGCCATGGAGCCAGAGGCGAGAGATCGCGAGGGAACAACGAGAAAGCAGGGAATGTCTGCGGCTAGTGTTTCTCGCGAGAAGAGAGGGACGTGCGCGAGGCAATCGTGTGGTCCAGGGCGCGTGCATCGGGCGGCTGCGCGTCGACTGACCCAAATTTGGGCCGGTCGACCGGCGCCTAGTACTGCCCTAAAGCTAAAGAGACAAGACTACATAGGAAAATAAAAATAGAAAGCACAAGGTTGCAGAACAATCGACAAAAAGGGCACTAATCGGTCAGACTGGTGAGACTATGAGGTAAGCAATAAGAAAATAGAATCAACATCTAAAGTTTGGACATTCGTGAACCCCATATTTTTATATACTCCCTCCGTTCCGAAATAGATGACTCAACTTTGTACTAACTTTATAAAGAGAGAGTACATGTACATGACTAAAAGTAAGAAAAATTGTGATACATCAATATCAAGCAGAAAGAAATAAACACCAGATACATACTCCGTCCGTCCTATAATATAAGAACATTTTTGACACTAGCGCAGTGTCAAAAACGTTCTTAGTGTCAAAACGTTCTTATATTATGGCACAGAGAGAGTAAGTTCTATTGATTTTTTTGAAGTATTAACAATACGAGACAATGCTAATATTAAATTGATGCTAAATCAGAAACTTGGTCAGGATATCGGAAAGGACTAATAGGAAAACCAAGCTCCAAGTGTGAACGATGTGGCGCAATTTTCTGGTACGAAGAAAGAACTTCAGGTAGAGTGAAAAGCATGCCATCTTTCAGACTATGATGCCAGCAGGGAAAGGTCGATTTGCCACCATTCAGAGAGCTACCGACTTACCTTGCAGAATTGCTAAGGAAAGACAACAGAAACAGGTCAAAAAAATATACACAAAATATCAGATTCTACAACTCCATGTTTGCTTTCATGACAATGGGAGGGAAAATAGAAAAAAACAATAGCAGTGGATCCTATGTTTTAGAATGAATGGGCAAAACTACCACAGAATAGGCACTCTACTACGTGAAGGTAAAGACAGACCACGTTGGGCACAGTTGTACATTGTGACACTGAAAATGAGGTAAGAAACAAGATTAAGGCATCGACGTCTGAAGATAAAATGGAGTCAATAGATGCTCACATCGTCGAGGAACTTAAAATAGGCTGGATAGAGATAATATACTTGCAAAAATATTCAGAGTGGCAAGGGACAGATTCAAAGAAGGTGACTATCACAACATGACACTAAACCAAATCTAATTTATGTTTTATAAACCGGCATGATTAGATGTGTTTGTATCCCACAGAGTTGATTCCGAGATTCAGGACTGCGGTCTACCATTCGTGAGTGGGGTGGGGGGTGGTGGGCAAGAGGCTCCCATTCCCAGCCCAGTGGTGACTGTACCTGGCCAGCTGGGGGAGGGGCGCGGGATGGAGATCCGCCCTACTCTCTCACCGCGAGGCAGCTCTGGGCAACTTGGCTCGGTGAGTGAGCAGGAGGCCCGCAATGTTCCCACGTCGATGTCGGCTCCGCGCTCCGCTGTCGTTGTGGGGGGGAGTGGGACTGTGGAGCAGGTGGCTCCACGGTCAGTTTCTCCCACCATCTCACCGCGGGGCAGCTCTAGGCAGCTTGTCTCGGTGCGCGGGCAGGAGGCCCGCGATGTTCACTCGCCGATGTTGTCTCCGCGCTCCGCTGTCGGTTTGGGGGGGAGTGAGACCGTGGAGCAGGAGGCTCCACGGTCAGTTTCTCCCACCATTGTGGATGGGGTGGCTCGCTCGACCACGCCTATCCCTTCTTCACCGGCAACTAGGGAAGGGCGTATGTGTGGGGAGCACTCACCTTAGGAGAGGACTACGGAGGAGCTCATCACCTTTGGTGGGATCCCGGATCCGGTCATGTCTGGCAGGTGTGTCAGCAACCGGATCCAGGAACAACCTGATGCTGATGACCTGAAGTTAGCGCGCTCCAAGAGGGCGGCCATGGTTCAAGATGTCGAGGCAACTACAGGTATGTCTTTTGATAGAAGTTGTTCAATTATGCATTTCTCTAAGCATGAAATTATTGATAAGGCAAACAACTTAGGAATAACTTTGGGTTCAAATGAAAAAGAGGTAGCGAAATTTGTTAATGATCTTTTGAATTTAGAAGCAGAACGGGCCTCTGAAATAATTCGAAACCTCGCATCACTTAAACCTATGAATGAGGATGACATGAACAACTTAGGAATTGTAGCCCTTGAGAACATTTGCAATAATCTATTACCTACTGAGGAGGCCGAGGATGAGGAGGGGTCCGAGATTTTGGACACTGTAGAGCCTTGTCGGTGTCAAAACCGGCGGATCTCGGGTGGGGGGTCCCGAACTGTGCGTCTAGGCGGATGGTAACAGGAGACAAGGGACACGATGTTTTTACCCAGGTTCGGGCCGTCTCGATGGAGGTAAAACCCTACTCCTGCTTGATTGATATTGATGATATGGGTAGTACAAGAGTAGATCTACCATGAGATCAGAGAGGCTAAACCCTAGAAGCTAGCCTATGGTATGATTGTTGTTCGTCCTACGGACTAAAACCCTCCGGTTTATATAGGCACTGAAGAGGGTTAGGGTTACACAGAGTCGGTTACCATGGTAGGAGATCTACATATCCGTATCGCCAAGCTTGCCTTCCACGCCAAGGAAAGTCCCATCCGGACATGGGACGGAGTCTTCAATCTTGTATCTTCATAGTACAGGAGTCCGGCCGAAGATGATAGTTCGGCTATCCGGACACCCCCTAGTCCGGGACTCCCTCAGTAGCCCCTGAACCAGGCTTCAATGACGACGAGTCCGGCGTGCATATTGTCTTCGGCATTGCAAGGCGGGTTCCTCCTCCGAATACTTCATAGAAGATTTTGAACACCAGGATAGTGTCCGGCTCTGCAAAATAAGTTCCACATACCACTGTAGAGAAAATAATATTTACACAACTTCAATCTGCTGACGTATTCCGTGGCGTGACATCACACCACGGCCAAGCCTTTATTCGAATCGTTTTTACTATCCCACCTCAGCGCGTTTAGCGAGGCGGTTTCCTTGGCACGTCTTGTCAGAGCAGAGATCTTGTCCCCTTATTCCGGGATTCTCATCAATACGGGCATGGGTAGCCCAACCGCGCCATTGATAACGGCGCTTGGGAGATAAGCGAGTTTTACCAGGCTGGTGGGGACGCATAGTTTCGTCCGTCCATATAAGGGGATAAGGATCCACCTTTTTACCTACGCCTTCTTCCTCCTTTGCTTATCCATTTCCGCGCACTCGAGCTCCAGCGCCCAAGTCCGCACATCTCGCCTCAACCTTCCCCAGCCATGTCCGTAGCGGGAGGCAAGTGGATGGCCTCCTCCGTCACGAAGGGGCACATCAAGAGGCTGCGGAAGGCCGGATACTTGTCCAGCGACATCGCGCATGGGCTCCCCGACAAGGGGCAGCTCATCCCCACCCCCGGGCCCCATGAGAGGGTGGTGTTCCTCACCCATTTCCTCCACGGACTAGGTTTTCCACTTCACCCATTTGTCCGGGGGCTCATGTTCTACTACGGCCTGGATTTCCACGATCTGGCCCTGAATTTCATCCTCAACATCTCGGCGTTCATCGTCGTGTGCGAGGCCTTCCTCTACATCCAGCCTCACTTCGGCTTATGGCTGAAGACCTTCAATGTCAAGCCGAAGGATGTGGGCGGCCGCCAAGCGGAGTGCGGAGGTGCCATGGTGGGCAAGATGCCCAACGTCCTATGGCTCGAGGGCTCCTTCATGGAGACCATAAAGGGGTGGCAATCTGGGTGGTTCTACATCACCGAGCCGCATGACCCTAAATGGGTAGCGTCCCCTGAATTCCGATCTGGCTTCCCTACACGGCTCACCTCTTGGAAAGAGAAGGGCCTATCATGGGGTGATTTGGAAGAGCTAACCGGACTCCAATCCTGCGTCCAAACCTTGGTGAACAAGAAGCTCAAGCTTGTCAACGTAGTCCAGGTCATGCTCATCCGCCGGATCCTCCCGTGCCAAAAATGGGCCTTTAATTTGTGGGAGTTTGATCCGGCCAGGCACCAAACCTTGAGCAGGCTCTTCGACACTACGTACAAAGATGCCTGGAAGGTGCTGTTCAAGGGCGCCGAGGCTCCCGCATCCACTACCAAAGATCGCAGATTCAGCTCGCAGTGTCAAGCCGGCGAGGTAAGCTATTTTACCCTTTACAGGACACTTATTTTCCGTAGTTTGACTCTATGCGGGATCTAAACTCCCTTTACCTTTGACAGGCCTGATAAAAGACGTCCGGGCAGGTTAACTGTCCGGCTCCCTTGCCAGAAGACCCAGCGGACGCCCAATTAACGGGGCTGCTGGTTCTGGCGCCTTACATGGTGCCGGAGAAGAAGGCCAAGAAGAAGGCCACGGGAACTCAAAGGAGTTCCCGGCGCCAGGTGTTGTCGGACTCATCGTCCGACGACTCCGAGGCGGACTCCTCCCGCGAAGGCGAGGAGGAGGAAAAAGAGGCCTCTCCCCCAGCGAGGGGAGAGAAGAAAAGGAAGGCCGCCCCAACGGGGGAGGCCGAAGGGTCCAAGAAGGGAAGGACCTTCCCTCCGGACTACTCCACCAACGCCGACGATGACGAAGAGGAGTGGCCACCGAGGACTAAGCCCCTGGCGACATCGTAAGTGTCCGGGTACCAGAATAACTCATGGTGTTTCATTTGTCGCATAGAATCTCTTAACACCGAATATAACCCTGCAGCCCGCCCAAGGACGGGCTCGACACTTCAACGAGCGGCTCCCTGGCATCATCGGACGTGAATAGCACTTCACTTCTGGCCGTCTCCTCTCCTGGCGCTGCGGATGATGCCGAGGTGGGGTCACAAAAGGGGCCTAGCCAGGAGGAGGAGGTCCCGGAGGTTCCGCAAGGCAACCTCCCAGACTTTGGGCGCAAGGGGGATCAAACCCCAAAGGGTTCTAAGTCTGGCCCTGGGCCAGACTCTGCACCGGAACCTTCAGTGGTTCCGGAGTCCGGCGGGCGGCCCCCTAGTGAGAAAGGCAAGACTGTGACGCCGGTGACCTCCGTCCAACCGGGGGCACCGGATAATTTGCTGGAGGCGCTTAACGGCGCCTCCATCGACGAGGAGCACCGCACCGTTATGAGTGTGGTGATCCAGAAAGTTCAGTCCGCCAAGAGCGGGCTGACCGAAGCCTATACCAGCCTTCTAACAGGTTTTGAGGTATGTATTAAGATATGTAAAAATATTACCGCATAGACAGTAGCCCCTGATGCTCAGTTTGGTGTTCGGAAAGAAAAGCTGAATTGAGGATCTAAAAAGATGTACGCAGGAGTCTAACATAAGTATGTCAATATGGGAATGCAGGCTGCGCTGCTGACCTCTGCCGCACTGACTGCAGAGGTCAATGCATTGAAGCAGCGCCTCGAGTGGTCCGAGAACGAGCTCGGACTTGCCAAGAAGCAGCTCGAGGACAAGGAAGGTAAGTAATACCTTATGGAAGTATATAAAAGATGTGGTTGCAAAAAATAACAGGAATAACGTGAAAATTACAGGGGCCACGAACGAGGTGGTGACCCTGAAGGAAGCGGTGTCCAGGGCCAAGAGCAATACGGCCGCGGAACGCACCGAGCGAGAGAAGCAGGAGGCGCGGGTGGCGGAGGTACGGCAAGAGCTCCAGGCTCTCATGGAAAAACACGAGAGTTTGGAGCGTGACTCAAAGACTCGAGAGTCCGAGCTCACCTCGGCTCTTGAGAGCGCCAAAGCCGCTAAGGCCGAAGCCTAAAAATCCCTCCAGGAAATTGAGGCAATAAAGAAGATAGCGGCGGGTAAGGCATTCTTCATGCAAAGCAAGCACGTGAAAGTGAATTACTTGCTACTTACCCGAATCCGGAGCTCTCCAGGAGCATTCACAGATCTGCCCTGCAGAGTGTCCGACGCTGCCGCATTCTACCGGGCCGAGGAGGGGAGCTCGATGGAGAAGGTGTTCTGGTGTCAGTATGCTGAGGCCGGACACCCGGTGCCCTTGAGCGACCAGCTGAAGCAGCTTGTCGAGCTCCATAAGGTGGCCGAACAGGCCATGAAGGGCCTCATAGTTTGGCTGTGGCTGAAGGAGGCCATGCCTGGGAGCTACTTCGGGCTGGTGAGGCGACTGGTAGACGCCTGTCCATGGATTGAAGTCATCAAGCACTCCGTCTGTATCGAAGGTGCCCGTAGGGCCCTTGCCCATGCTAAAGTGCACTGGGGCAAGATGGACGCTGAGAAGCTTGTGACGGACGCTCTGCCGCCAGGCAGGGAGTATCGCAAGCCCGAGATGTATTATCAGGGCGTCCTGAAGGGTGCCCGCCTTATAGCGGGTGAATGCTCCAAAGATGTAATTTTTGAGTGAACTCGCATTTGTTATCATGTACGCTTGAAAACTTGTTCATATGCGCTAAGCAACGCTTGTGAATTTAAAATATTACCTTATGTGCGGCCGTTTATTAAATTTGAGAGATGGCGAGTCGTCGACTTCTGCCCCCATGCCACGAGTGCTGGGGTGTTCGGGATAAACTTGAGCGCTCTTTTTCCCATTCTTGGGTCCTTCGAGGGAGGCGCTCAACGCAACGAACAAGGCAACCGGACTATAATGCTTGAACACTCTCACTTAGCCATAGAATTCTATAATTTTAAATTTTGGCGAAGCCCCTAGTATTCGGAAGACCGAGTTCGGGGCGCTATCCACGCCTGGGTCGGACAAAGCCGACTCCTCGCTCTAAGCGGCATAAGTCTTTAGGGACTCGAAGAAACCTCTCGAACAGCGACCGGCTCTCGCCCTATCATGACGGTCAGTTTTAGCTTTCTCCACTGAGGTGCTCAACCCAGCTCAACCGGGGCACAATTGCAGTGGTTCTCCCAGCGCTACCTTAGCCGATATAACGGAACGTAAGGTACCAAAACATGGGAGGCGGGCAAACCCAACTATTGACCCAAGACATGATTCGGAGCCGATTCATATAATGCTATAAGTTCGGGGTGCCGCACTTGTAAAAGTGTTTGGACTTATCACACTATATTTTGGGGTACTTAAGCCCCTGGTGTATTTGGCCGTACCAAAGCGTACGGGTCCAACATGTCATAAGTGAACATATATAAATAGAAAAAGGAATGCAATAATAGGCAAAAAGCTATGCATTGTTTATTCAAAAAAGTTGCGGTAAAAGCAGAACGATACAAATAGTGCGATAAGCAAGGGATGGGACTATTTGACATGTCTCCCTCCAGGAGCGAGCTGTGTGATGATACGTAAAACAAGTATACTGCTCGTTATAGAGACCACCTGGACACTCGACGTAGCTTTTTGCTTCCCTGGCTGTTGCATCGTGTGTTCGGGGATTCTACTGCCGGACAGGGCTTCTTGAGAAAGGAGTCCTGAAAGTAAGAAAAAAAAAAGAAGAATGACACATTTGGGAGCCCCTGGTGCAGTTGAGCCACATTCTGGGCCTGCCATGGTCATGCCCCTCCCCCTATGCCCATGGTATTTCCAGAGCATAATTATGTACGCGTAGTACTGGTTTCGCAATTGCACGGGGGCTGGGGTTGGGGCCGCATTGCTACGCGTGCTTGGAACGTGCCAGGCAGTCTTGTTGTTGGTTACTCCGAGCGCGGTTGACGGTGTCCGGCCGTTTAATAGCCGGACTCAAGAATTGCCTTAAGAGGCTGCTTTGTACTTCTGCCACGAGCGCTGCCGTATGCTCCTCCGTTCGGAGAGAGCGTTCGGTGTTTCCGTTGACCGTAATGACTCCTTGAGGGCCTGGCATCTTGAGCTTGAGGTATGCATAGTGCGGCACCGCATTGAACTTTGCAAATGTGGTTCGTCCGAGCAGTGCGTGATAGCCGCTGCGGAACGAGACTATGTTGAAGATTAATTCCTCGCTTCGGAAGTTATCTGGTGATCCGAAGACCACTTCAAGTGTAACTGAGCCTGTACATTTGGCCTCTACACCTGGTATGACGCCTTTAAAGGTCGTCTTTGTGTGTTTAATCCTTGAGGGGTCTATGCCCATTTTGCGCACTGTATCCTTGAGGGGTTTCATCAGGACTCTAGTGAGGTGAAATCCGTCAACGATTGGGTCTAGAACCAATGCGGCGAATCCGCCGACGCGAATGCTAGTGGGGTGGTCCCTTCGATCAAAAGTGATCGGGCAGGAGGACCATGGATTGAACTTTGGGGCGACTGGCTCCATCGCATATACGTCCATTAGTGCACGCTTCCGCTCCCTTTTGGGTATATGGGTTGCGTATATCATGTTCACCGTCCGCACTTGTAGGGGAAAGCCCTTCTGTCCTCTATTGTTCGGTGGCCGGGGCTCCTCCTCGTCATCGCTATGCAGCCCCTTGTCATTGTTTTCGGCAGCTAGCTTGCCTGCCTGCTTGAACACCCAACAATCCCTGTTTTTGTGGTTGGCTGGTTTTTTGGGGGTGCTGTGTATTTGGCACAAGCGATCGAGTATTCGGTCCAAATTGGATGGGCCCGGAGTATTTCTTTTGAATGGCTTTTTCCGCTGACCGGGTTTAGAGCCTCTGAATCCGGCATTGACTGCCATATCCTCAGTATTATCGCCATTAATGCGGCACTTATGCTTGTTGCGACGCGACCTGCCGTTGTTATCCTTGGTATCCGAATTACCAGGGCTCTTGGTCATATTGTTACTACGAGCTAGCCAGCTATCCTCTCCCGCGCAGAAGCGGGTCATGAGTGTTGTGAGGGCTGCCATGGATTTCGGCTTTTCCTGTTCTAGGTGCCGGGCAAGCCACTCATCATGGATGTTATGTTTGAAGGCCGTGAGGGCCTCTGCATCCGGACAGTCGACGATTTGATTTTTCTTGGTTAGGAACCGTGTCCAGAATTGTCTAGCCGATTCTTCTGGCTGCTGAATTATGTGGCTTAGGTCATCGACGTCTGGTGGTCGCACATAGGTGCCCTGGAAGTTGTCGAGGAATGCGGCTTCCAGATCTTCCCAACAACCGATTGACTCTGCTGGCAAGCTGTTGAGCCAATGCCGAGCTGGTCCTTTAAGCTTGAGTGGGAGGTATTTGATGGCGTGTAGATCATCCCCGCGGGCCATGTGGATATGGAGGAGATAGTCCTCGATCCAGACCGCAGGATCTGTTGTGCCATCGTATGATCCAATGTTTACGGGTTTGAAACCCTCATGGATTTGATGATCCATCACTTCGTCTGTGAAGCATAGTGGGTGTGCGGCGCCTCTGTATTGGGCTATATCACGGCGCAACTCAAATGAGCTTTGTCTACTGTGTTCGGCCCGACCGGAATTGCCATATTTGGTGTGACGGTTATCATCATGTATCGTGGGGCGCCCACAGGATCCGTAGATCGATCTTGTTGCCTTGCCTTGTCCTCCAGTATATCCCGCAGGTCTGGCACATTCTCCCGCGTCTTGGTATTTTTTGAGCGGCGCCGGGGTGCGGCTTGAGTGGAGGGCCGAAAGGCCTCTCTGTCACGGCCACGAGGTGGCCGGTCGGCCATATTATGCGCTGGTGATGTAGGTTTAGGTGCTTCCTCCTCTAATCGGGGTAGCAGCCTGTGTTTTGGGTAGCTCTTGGAGGGCCGTTCGAGTTCATACTCTTCGGCCGCAAGGACTTCAGTCCATCTGTCGGCTAGCAGGTCTTGGTCAGCTCTAAGCTGTTGCTGCTTTTTCTTGAGGTTGCTTGCCGTGGCCATAAGCCTGCGTTTGAAACGCTCTTGTTTGACGGGATCCTCAGGTACGACAAATTCGTCGTCATCGAGGCTTGCCTCGTCTTCGGAGGGAGGCATGTAATTATCGTCCTCTACCTCTCTGTCTGCCGCTCCCTCATGAGGGCTGGCTTCTCCATCCTCCCACACTAAATCCTGCTGGAGGGAGTTGTCTTCGGCACTGTCCGGGGTGTTATTGTGTCCCGTGCCGGAATCACCATTTTTGCTGTGGCGGGATTTAGAGCGGCGCTGCTGACGCCAGCGCTTATGCTATTTCTTGGAGGGGTAATCCTCCGTTGTTCCATCGCCATTCCCATCTTTTGGGATGTCCACCATGTAAATGTCATATGACGAGGTGGCCTTCCAGCGCCTTGTAGGCGCTGGTTCTTGGTCGTCTCCTGCATCGTCGTCCATACCGTCGATGTCTTCGGAGTCGAAGTCGAGCATGTTGGTTAAATCATCGACAGTGGCTACGAAGTGGGTGGTGGGTGGGTTTTCAATTTCTTCGTCATCCACATCCCAACCTTCCTGACCATAGTCCGTCCAGGGATCTCCTGATAAAGAGACTTTAGTGAATTCAGGATGTCGCCAAAGGGCGAGTGCTGAAAGATGTCCGCGGCGGTGAACTCCATGACCGGCGCCCAATCGGATTCAATTGGCAGGGGCACGGGAGGTTCGGAGTCCGGAGAGGAGTCCGGCACCTTGGAGTCATGAGCTTCGCAAAGGACAGGGTGGGTATTCGGCTCAATCGCCGTAGAGATAGCAGCTCCAAGGCGGTGTCCAGCCATCTGTCCTCGATCGGTGCAGTCGGCTCCGAGCTAAGGGTCGAAGCGGACACTGGTGCGGCCTCCAGGGCACTTTCCGGCGGCAGAGCTAGATCATGCCCTTCGTGACAGTGCGGCACGCTTGGCTGTGGCTCGAACCCGTCGAAGATCAAGTCTCCGCGGACGTTAGCCGTGTAGTTCAAACTTCCAAATCTCACCTGATGGCCAGGGTCATAGCTTTCGATCTGCTCCAGATGGCCAAGCGAATTGGCCCTTAGTGCAAAGCCGCCGAATACGAAGATCTGTCCGGGGAGAAAAGTCTCACCCTGGACCGCGTCGTTGTTGATGATCGAAGGAGCCATCAGGCCTAAAGATGACGACACAGAGGAACTCTCAATGAAAGCACCAATGTCGGTGTCAAAACTGACGGATCTCGGGTAGGGGGTCCCGAACTGTGCGTCTAGGAGGATGGTAACAGGAGACAAGGGACACGATGTTTTTACCCAGGTTCGGGCCCTCTCGATGGAGGTAAAACCCTACTCCTGCTTGATTAATATTAATGATATGGGTAGTACAAGAGTAGATCTACCACGAGATCAGAGAGGCTAAACCCTAGAAGCTAGCCTATGGTATGATTGTTGTTCGTCCTACAGACTAAAACCCTCTGGTTTATATAGGCACCAAAGAGGGTTAGCGTTACACAGAGTCGGTTACAGTGGTAGGAGATCTAAATATCCGTATCGCCAAGCTTGCCTTCCACGCCAAGGGAAGTCCCATCCGGACACGGCACAGAGTCTTAAATCTTGTATCTTCATAGTCTAGGAGTATTGCCGAAGATGATAGTTCGGCTATCCGGACACCCCCTAGTCCGGGACTCCCTCAAGCCTCTACTGACGGAGGGTACTGTCTTGTGTCCTGTTGATCATACGGTTCCGAAGGGTGCTGGGGAGAAGCCTAAGCGATCCTGGAAACGGAAAATATATCCTACTTCGGCGGTTCGTAGAAGCGCCAAGGTTAAGCTGAAGAAAAAATTCCATGATGACTTATGAAAGGAATCTTTTGGAATAGCAGATGTCTAGCTGACTTGGCTAAATGAAGGTTCTTGGCGAAAACAACGGTAGAGCAACAATTAGATTTTATTGCGCTTTTGGAAACACGACGAGATAATTTTACTTCACAATTTCTTGGAACTTTATCCGGAGGAGTTGATTTCGATTGGCACATCTTACCTCCTAGAGGAAGATCTGGTGGGATCTTACTAGGGGTTCGGTGTGAAACATTTGAGGTCCTTAACGTGGTTCGGGGAGATTTTACGGTTAAGTTTCGGGTGAGATCAAAAGTGGATGGTTTCCAATGGTCTCTCGTGGCTGTGTATGGAGCAGCACAACCTGAACTTAAACCAGATTTCTTAGCTGACTTGGTGCGGATTTGTGGAGATGAGACTCTACCAATCCTGGTCGGTGGGGACTTCAATATCATTCAGAGGAGAGATGAAAAGAACAATGACAATTTTGATGGTCGGTGGGCTATGATGTTCAATATGATTAGCGAGAGTCTTAATTTGAGAGAAATTGAACTCACCGGTAGACAATTTACTTGGGCCAATTCGTTGCCCACTCCGACTTATGAGAAGTTGGATAGGGTACTTGCTAGTGTGGAATGGGAACAAAAATATCCTTTGGTGTCGGTTCCTGCGATGCAAAGAGCGATCTTGGACCATACACCACTGCTTGTAGACTCGGGAGAGGCTACGCATATTGCGAACAAGAATGCTTTCTCTTTCGAACTTAGTTGGTTCGAGAAAGAAAACTTCTTGGAGATCATCGCACGCGAATGGTTAACTCCTGTTAGTGGAAGCATTAGTCTTGAGAGATGGCAAAATAAGATCTGACATCTGAGACAATTTTTGCGAGGTTGGGCTAGAAATGAAAGTGGGCTTTACAAACAAGAAAAAGAGCGACTTACTTGTTTGATCAAAGCTTTAGATTTAAAAGCTGAAACTAACCTGCTTACGGTGAATGAGCAAAGTTCCAAGTCCGAAGCTGAGCAAGGCCTACGAGCTCTTCTTAGAGAGGAGGATCTCAAATGGGCACTGCATGCCAAAGTGCTTAAGGTTGTCCAAGGGGATGATAATACACAATTTTTCCATATGGCGAATGGCAAACATAGGAAGAAGAAAATCATTCAGCTTGAAGAAGACGAGGGGACAATTTTGGGGCATGAGAATTTGAAAGCTTATATCTCTAACTACTATAAACAACTTTTTGGCCATCCGGAAGCAAGTACGGTGACCCTAGACGAGACTGTAATTGGAGATCTTCCTAAGCTCCAGGTAGAAGAGAATGATATTTTAGCTGCACCGTTTACTGAGAAGGAGATTCTGGATGCAATCTCACAAATGAAATCAAATAAAGCACCGGGACTAGATGGGTTTCCAGCGGAATTCTATAAGAAATGTTGGCATATTATTAAAGATGATCTTATTCCTATGTTTCATGATTTCTTTAATGGTCATTTAGAGTTGTTTCATATTAACTTTGGTATGATTGCGCTATTGCCAAAGAAAGAAGAGGCAGTTTGGATTGAACAGTTCGGGCCAATTTGTCTTCTTTACGTGAGTTTCAAAATCTTCACAAAGGTGGGGACCAATAGATTGACACAGATCGCGCATTTAGTGGTACATCTGGCAATGCGCATGAAAGGATTTAGCGAGGTCTGGCGGAACCAAGTGGGTTCCCAAGTCCAGAAGGGTAGTGTCGGAATCAAGGTTAACGATGATATCGGTCATTATTTTCATACACACAAGGGTTTGAGACAAGGAGATTCCATGTCCCCTCTCTTGTTTAATATAGTTGCCGATATGTTGGCCATTCTCATTGGCAGGGCCAAACAACATGGGAAAGTGGAGGGGTTAGTTCCTCATCTGGTTGATGGAGGAGTATCCATTCTACAGTATGCTGACGACACTATCTTATTCATGAAACACGACATTGCTAAGGCGCGGAATATGAAACTTATATTATGCCTCTTCGAACAATTGTCTGGGTTAAAGATAAACTTCCACAAAAGTGAGTTGTTCTGCTTTGGGAAGGCCAAAGACGAACAAGACACATATAGACAATTGTTTGGATGTGAATTGGGCTCTTTACCATTTAGCTATTTGGGCATACCGATCCACCACCGTAAGTTATCTAATAAAGAATGGAAATGTATCGAAGATCAAATAGAAAAAAAGCTGAGCTGCTGGAAGGGTAAGCTTATGTCTTATGGAGGTCGGCTAGTGCTGATTAACTCAGTACTGACTAGTATGCCGATGTTCCTACTATCGTTCTTCGAAATTCCAAAAGGGGTACGGAAACGACTTGATTTCTTCAGATCTCGATTCTTCTGGCAGTCAGATGAGGCCAAGAGGAAATACCGTCTCGCCCGATGGGACATTCTTTGTCGACCAAAAGACTAGGGCGGTCTCGGTATTGAGAACTTAGAAATCAAGAACAAATGCCTTATGAGCAAATGGCTCCACCGGTTAGAGACAAAGCCGGAGGGCATGTTGGCACAGATTTTGCGTAATAAGTATCTACAGTCGAAAACACTCGCTCAGGTTACCATGAGACCAACCGACTCGCCATTCTGGAAAGGGCTTATGAGACATAAGGACTTGTATTTTCGTAGGGTCAAATTCCTAGTTGGCAATGGGATGTCAACAAGGTTTTGGGAGGATACGTGGTTAGGAGAGACGCCCCTGGCCGTACAATATCCCACCCTGTATAACATTGTGCAACATAAGGAGGATTACGTAGGCACAGTTCTACATACGAGTCCATTGAATATCCAGTTGAGACGAGTGTTAGTTGGTGAGCGTTGGACTGTATGGATGCACTTGGTTCGGCGATTGATAGATGTTCAACTCTCCGACCAACCGGATTCGACACAATGGAAACTAGCTAAGAATGGGGGTTTTACGGTAAAATCATTTTATATGGATTTGGTTAATTCTGGCCCAATCTCGAGATCGTTGCATATTTGGAAGATTAAGGTTCCTTTGCACATTAAATCTTTATGTGGTTTGTCCACAAACAAGTAATTCTTACAAAGGACAACTTAATCAAGAGGAGATGGGTAGGTAGTCCACGATGTTGCTTTTGTGATCATGATGAAACAATACAACATTTATTTCTTGAATGCCCACTCGCCAAATTACTTTGGAGAACGATTCATATAGCCTTTAACATTATTCCTCCAGTTGACATTACATCGTTGTTTGCAACGTGGTTAACTGGGGTTGAACATACTACGGCAGCTCGTATTCGGATTGGAATATGTGCGCTTTTGTGGGCTATATGGAATTGCAGGAATGATTTGATATTTAACAGACAACACAATTTAACTTTCTTGCATGTCATCTTCAGAGCTACTGCTTGGATCCGTACATGGTCCTTACTCACTCCTATGGAATCTAGGGAGCCTTTGGTTACTGGGTGCAACCACTGGGAGATGGTAGCACAGGCTTTATTCAACCGGTTCGGATGGCGGTTGCATAACAGAATAGGAGTCTAGGGAGCTTATCCTTCGTTTTGCCATTCCGGTTGTGATTGTTGGCATGAACTTTGTTTTTTTTATTCTCACTCCACTTGCGAGGTGTAATACTTTGATGACTTTGTACTATTTTGTGAACTTTTAATAAGATGGTTGCATGCATCATTATGATGCAGAGGCCGGGGGTACACCTCCATTTCCAAAAAAATAAAAAAATTCTCCATCTTATTAGGTGTATGCAAAATATGATGCAGGTGCTGTTTGGTAGTGGAACCTTTCTACGTGTATGTTTACTACTTTGTCTATATTATCTTCCATAAAAGTATTGTAACACAATATCAAGTGCATACCTTTTGCTCCCAAGCTTCAAATAGCCAAATAATTCAGAATTAAAAAGAAATCCTCCTTTAAATTTGAGACTATCCTGATTTTTTCCTTTCATGTTAAATGTTCATCCTAACACCTGATTATGATTTTTCTTTTATATTTGCATGTTCCCCATAAAAGACTAACATGCTTTTTTTTTTCAGTTGTAAAGACTAACATGCTGAACCAAAATATTTGAAATGAAAAATTCATTTAACTTAATCTTATGAAGCACATCTACATGCATTTTTTTCTAGGACTTTAAAATATGTTTTCATTCATTTCTTTTAATCAAGCTCAAAGGTTATATTGGTTCAATCGCACAAACATAAGAAACGGTTACGAAAAAGATAAATATATGACAGAGTTAAGAAACGGAAAAAGGGGACCTGCAGATCGAACTTAGAAGAATATTGCCGATGTGGAGGATTTGTCTGGCTGGCGCTCCAGGGGCAGAAAATGTCTCCAGCATCCTCATACTAATGAGTAAAGACTACATCACCTCCACGGACGCCGACAACAAAAACACCGTGCAGATCGATGATCTAGCTTCCTCCCTTGCGCAGCTCCACCTTGGGCCATGCTAGCCCCTCATCTCCGTTTACCAGCCTAAGAGACCGAGGAGGCGTATGAGGAGACAAACCAGCCTGCAGGTGAGGACAATCAAGCTCAAGGCACCGAATCAAGGGAGCGAGCTGATGGGAGCAATCCGGCGGCAGTAATTTTGTAGTGAGCGGAGAGAATAAGGAAGAGAAAAAGGGGGATCGGGCAAGAACAACATGCTACTGTGTGAAAGTGTGAACGGGTAAGAGGATTTTTTAGGGTGCTGAGGAAAGAAGATGTGTGGTCGCTATGTCCATGTGCGTGAGGCTGTTTAGCTAAATCCCATAATATCCCAGCAGAAAAAATGTACTAACTTTCCAAAAAAAACTACAAAAAAATGATACTCATAAGTCGAGAAGACTACCTAATAGGGAAAGCAAAGGAATTAGCATGATGGGACCCATGAAACCAATGACGTTTTGTACATGTAACAGTAATGTGCACAATTCTTTTTTTCTTAATGAAAATACTATGGACGATGTATCTTTTCTAGGAAGCGGACAAGCTGGGAGCAAACTATGCCGACGTGTCTTTTTTTCGAGGAAAACGTAAGTTTTATTCTACTGAAATAGGATTACGGCTGCTAAGAAAAATTCTAAAGCACAATTTTCACGGGTATGTACAATATATAAATACACTCTAACATTTTATACCAAATTAAAATAAAATCAATTACAATACAAAAATCACTATATATAAAAAAATACCTAACAATCTTGCATAGCATTAGCAAACTACCCATTCCTACACGAAACAATGAGAACTATTAAATTTGCGTTTACAAAAAATTAAAACAAAGCGACTTCATAAAAACACCAAATAATTATACAAAAATGATTTGAACAACGGAACTCGTCACAAAAAATAATTAGTACATCACGCATACTTTTACATGTAAATGATGAAAGGATAAGACATATATTTATATATTAGTAAAAACACAAACATAATAAAGATAAAACTATGTTCACATAAGTTCTATATTTAAAATTGGAATCACATTAAATTCCTTTTTTACACAAATGAATTAATATGTTCACATCAATCAACTTTATAAATTTCTAGCCCGCGCATCGAGCGGGCCACTTTGCTAGTTACAACATAAAAAACACAATCATAACAGTAGCATAATTGTGTAAACACTCAAGAACAGAAAGAAAAGGGCAAAAATAAATTATATTCATTGGGTTGCCTCCCAACAAGCACTGTCATTTTATGCCCCTAACTAGGCATAGTACATAGATTCAAGTATTGTCATATTTAGTTTTTGTTCCGTAGGATGCCCTCATGATTGATTCATATGGTGGCTTAATTTTTATTCTAGGGATGTTTTACATACCCTTCCTTAGTGGAAATTGAAATTTCATATTGCCTTCTTTCATATCAATCAGAGCACCTATAGTGCGTAAAAAGGGTCTACCAAGTATAAGTGGACAAGACGGATTGCAATCAATAGTAAGAACAATAAAATCTATGGGCATATAGTTCCTATTTGCAAGAATAGAAACATAATTAATTCTTCCCAAAGGCCTTTTAATAGTAGAATCCACCAAGTGCAAATCAAGGGAACATTAAGACCAAGCACATCACAAAGAGATTTCGGAATTGTGGAAACACTAGCACCCAAATCACATAAAGCAAAGCACTCATGATTTTTACTCTTGACTTTAATGGTTGGTTCGCATTCATCATGTAATTTTCTAGGAATTGAAATCTCTATTCCAACTTTTCTTCCAAAGCTTTCACGGCATCAACAATATGTTTAGTAAAAACTTTATTTTGTTCATAAGCATGGGGTGAATTGGTCATGGATTGTAACAAAAAAATACTTTCAATCAAAGATAAACTATCACAATTAAAGTCTTTGTAATCCAAAAGAGTGGGTACATCACTAGTTAAAGTTCTGACCTCTCCAAACCAACTTTTATCAATTTTTTCATCAAGACTTTCACCCTCCGAATCATTGGGACGCCCTCTAGCTAAATTTGACTTTTCTTTAGTCCCTTTATCATCAATTTTAACATTACTAAACAAGGAATAAATAGGAGAAACACCAATCACTTCAAGTTCTTCATCATTTTTATGAAAGCAATCACTAGAAAATGCTCTTTATAAAAATTCTCTTTTATCTCTAAGCATAGCGGTTCTTTTCTTACTTTCACACATACAAACATATAAGGCTTTAATTGATTCGACAACCTTGGGTGGACAAGTTTTTCATCTTGAGATTTTCTACATCATAAGAAATTCTATCAATGCTTCTAGACATATCATCAATTTTATTCAACTTTTCTTCTATCATAGTGTTGAAAACTTTTTGAGCATTGATAAATTCTTTAATATTACTCTCAAGATCAGAGGGGTTCCTATTATTATTGTAAGAATAATTACCATAGGAATTGCCATAATTATTAGAGGAATTTCCTAGGAAAGGCCTAGGATTAAAATTACCTCTACAAGCATTGTTATTAAAAAAATGTGAGACAAAATTCACATATATGGAATCACTATTTTTGCTCAGTCAAAGTAGACAAAGGCACATCATTAAGATCATATGAGCATTTTTACTAGCAACCAATTTCATAAGAGCATCAACTTTTTCACTGAAAGTATTAATTTCTTCAACTGAATTAACTTTTTAACTAGTAGGTGCTCTTTCGGTATGTCATTGTGAATAATTTGCCATGATATTATCTAGAAATTTAGTAGCTTCAACCAAAGTAATCTCCATAAAAGTACCAACCGCGACGGAATCTAAAAGATTTCTAGAGACAAAATTCAACCCCGCATACAAAATTTGTATGATCATCCAAAGATTTAAACCATGAGTAGGACAATTCCTTAGCATCAATTTCATTCTTTCCCAAGATTGTGCAACATGTTCATGCTCAAGTTGCTTAAAATTCATGATCTGTGTTCTAAGGGAAATAATTTTCGCACACGGGAAATACTTAGTAATAAAAGCATCCTTGCACTTATCCCAAGAATTGATACTATTGCGAGGCAAAGAAGAAAACCAAAATTTTGCACAATCACGCAAGGAGAAAGGAAATAATTTCAACTTCACAGTATCATTGTTCACATCTTTTTCCTTTTGCATATCACATAATTCTACGAATGTGTTTAGATGGCACGCGACATCCTCATTAGGAGTACCGGAAAATTGATCTTTCATAACAAGATTCAACAAAGCGGCATTAATATCACAAGAATCCGCACTAGTGGCGAGAGGAGCAATAGAAGGACTAAGAAAATCATTATTACTGGTATTTGAAAAATCACACAATTTGGTATTTTCTTGAGACATCGTGACTACACAAACAAGATTGCAAGCAAAAAGAGATCTGACAAGAAAAAGACGAATGAAAAAGACGACGAATAAAAAGGCAAAAAAACTGAAGTGGGGGAGATGAAAATGAGAGGCAAATGGTAAATAATGTAAATTGCAAGGAGATGAGATTTGTGATTAGGAACCTGATAGATGTTGATGATGTCTCCCCGACAAAGACGCCAGAAATTCCTTTGACGTGGCTTGAAATTGCGTCGGTATTTCCCCAAAGAGGAAGGGATGATGCAACACAACTACAGTAAGTATTTCCCTTAGTTATGAAACCAAGGTATCAATCCAGTAGGAGAACCAAGCAACACAATGTAAATGGTACCTGCACACAAAAAACAAATACTTGCAACCCGACATGTCAGAGAGATTGTGAATCTCTCCATGGTAAAAAGATAGATTGGTTTGTATGAGATTGGATAAATAGATCGCGCAAGAACACAAAATAAAAGATGCAAATGAAAAGTGCAGCAAGGTCTTTTTGGGTTTTTGGAATAATGGATCTAAAAATAAATACGGTAAAAGATAGATCAGAAAGCAATATGATAAAAGATAGACCCGGGGGCCGTAGATTTCACTAGTGGCATCTCTCAAGAAAATAGAACACGGTGGGTGTCGGTGTACTAGAGTAGGGGTACCCTAGTATCCCGAACTTGTGCACGGGCAGTCGCAGCACCCCACGGCAAGGCTTGCCGGGTGACCGCCAAGGTCCTCCGTGGTTCCTTTGGAGCCATCCAAGAACAAAGTATTCGAGCCAAGGAGACAAGGCCCCGGCAAGAGGAGCTTGCCGGGAAGGCCAACCAAGGCATCTCAAGGAACTTGCCGCGACGCGCCACGCGTCCCGGCGAGGCCCGGTGAGCGACAAGCTTCCGGGCGCGACAAGACAACGACCGTGGCAAGGCGCTTGCCGCGGCGAGCTACCGCTCTGTACCCTCGCTCCAGCACATCCACCAACGTGTCGCCCTGAGGCCTTTCCAGGCACGCGTGGGAAGAGGCTGTGCAGCCAGCGGTGCGCGGTGGTGAGCGGCGCTGACAAGATAGCCATCGTGGCAAGCGGTGGCGTCCCTGACGGTCCCTTTCTGCACTGTTTGGGCGACGTAGACGGGCATTTAATGCCTTTGTCCCCTGCCGTCAGGGTTAGGTATGATACACTGTACAAGTAGTTGTACCTACTGCAATTCCTTTTCCATTTTTGCCCTTGTATACGTTGCCACATGTCGGTGACCCCTTGAGCATATAAAAGGAGGCCCATGCGCAACGTAGAGGGGGGTTCGAAACCATAAAACACTCACGCTCGGTCTCGTTAGCAGCTAGAGTGTACTGTAGCACTCAGCGCTCCCGAGCAAGAACTCAATACACTAAGACAAGCAGCAGTAGGAGTATTATCTCTCCGGAGAGCTCCGAAGCTGGGTAAACTACTCGTGTGCTTCGCCTCGATCTGCCGGTCCCATAGGTGCTCGTGGATCAGTTTCCCCGACATCTTTGGCGCGCCACGTAGGGGGCGTCGAGATTGTGTGAACCTGATCCGGCATTCACACGAGCTAGATCTTCATTTTCTTCATCGACATGCCACCGAAGAAGAAGGCTTCGGAGGCGGCTGTTCCGTCTACGTCGATCCCACCACCACCGGAGCAGACGAGTGGTGGGGAAGACGCCGGCGGAAGAACGGGCGTCGACGAGGGAGCTCACGGTGCTGCCAGGTCCAAGGACAAGGCTGCGCAAACCTCGGCGTTCGTACATGCACTGCGCCCATCTCAGGAGGCGCAGGACCGACAGCGTCATGGTATTCGCAGTACCATACATTCGTTGAACCAAGATGGAGCTGGTGGATCTCGAGGTGCTCAGGACCAGCATGCATGCCAACATGCTGGCACGAGCGAGGCACGGTCACTTGGACGGGATGCTGCTCCTTCTAACATAGTTAGAAGTCCGAGCATATCCCGCTCCTCGCATCGTTCGCCACTGCCGCCCACCACTCCAGCAGAAGCTTTGGCGCGAGCTCAACTGCTCCTGGATTACCCTCCAACGGCAGACAAGATCGACGAATGGAGGGCCACCATTCAGAGTCTCATCGGCTTCGCCAACGGCGACACTCCGCGGCAGCCGAGTACATCGCTGCCGCGGCAGAACTGCCAGGCGCGAGCCGATGGCGACAAAACCGATGGGGGTGCAACCACTATGCACTCTCCATCCCGAAGGCAAAGATCGCTGACTCGCCGGATCCACCTCGACATCGACTCCACCGCTTCGTCAGATCCATGAGCTCGTCGCGATCAGCGCCAAGTTCTTCACGAACGACAGCAAGAAGACGCTCATACTCGCATCAAGCGCCGAAGAGAAGCGCGGCGTCAATCGGACTAGCGCGCTGGGCCCTCTGTCGACATGCATGCGCCAGGGGAACCAGGCGACTTGCCGTACGCGGTAGGTTGCCCTGCGTTCACTCGTGAGCTGCGGCGAGTCCAGTGGCCCAGTACGAAGAATTTCAAGCTAGACGTACCAGAGAAGTACGACGGCAAGTCGCATCCGTCGGAGTTCCTCAGCATCTACACCATAGCGGTGCAAGCTGCCGGGGGGAGCGACGACAAGATCCTTGCCAACTACTTCTTGCTGGTGCTCAAGCCCAATGTCAGATCCTGGCTCATGCACTTGCCGGACAACTCCATATCCTCTTGGGCAGATCTATGCCATCAGTTTGTCAGCGCCTTTACAGGCGGCCACAAGCCTCATGGCCAAGAGAGCGACCTTCATCTGCTCGCCCAGAAGGAAGGAGAGCCCCTACGCAAGTATATTCAGAGATTCAGCCGTGTACAGCACAACATCCCGGATGTCCACCCTGCCGTGGTCATCAGCATGTTCCATCAGAACGTGCGAAACCGCAGGATGCGGGAGGAGATGGCGATGTGCAAGATCAGAGACGTCAGCGAGCTATATGCCCTGGCCGACAAGTGTGCACGTGCTGAGGAAGGGAGGAAACTCCCCGGAGAGAATACAAAAGCAGCATGATCTGATAGTGAGGATGCTGCCCTGGCAAAGAAAAACCGGCGGCGGAACAACAGGAAGAAGAAAGGCAAAGATGTGCTAGTCATTGAGCAGTCCGGCAATGGAGGTGGCGCCAAGAAAGCCAAAGCTGGTAGCTCCGGCAAGGAGGTTGCCGCAGGCACCAACTACCAGGCTGTGGCGGTCGCCGACAAGCAGGACGGCACCAACAAGCAGTACTGCAAGATCCACCGCACCAAGGGCCATGACCTCCAGAGCTGCAAGAAGGTCGAGCAGCTTGTCGAGCAGCAAAAAGCTGAGTACGAGCGACGCTACAAGGAGAAGGCGCAGGAAGGTGCTGGAGGAGCAGGCAAGAAACGCCCCGGCCGAGGAGGACGCCGCGGCAAGGCCAAGTAGCGGCAAGGAGACAGACCTCCCCGCGGCCGCGACAAGGATGAAGATGACGACGACGATGAAGATATGGATGATGACAAGGCCGATGAGCAGGAGTTCCAGAAAGCCACAGAGGTCCTGTGCTTTGACGGCGGTGCTTCTCTGCATACTTCACACCGCCAGCTCAAGTAGTGGGTGCGGGAAGTCAATGCGACAGAACCACCCGTCGAGTCACGCAAGCCTCTGAAATGGTCCAGCACGCCTATCATCTTTGATATTGAGGACCACCCTAATCGCATAACTACGGTCGGGTGCTTGCCGATGTTGGTTTCACCAACTATCCGCAACCTCAAGGTCACTAAGATGCTAGTTGATGGCGGGGCCGGCTTGAACCTGATCTCCTCCGTGGTACTCCAGAAACTCCAGATCCCTGATAGCGAGCTCGAAGAGACCGGCACATTCAAGGAATCAATCCGGGAAGGAGCAAGCCGAAGGGAAAGATCACGTTGCCGGTGACATTTGGCAGCGAGTTGAACTTCAGGACTGAGAGGGTCACTTTTGACGTTGCTGACTTTCCATTGCCTTACAATGGGATACTCGGTCGTCCAGCACTCGCCAAATTCATGGCAGCCTCTCACTATGCATACAACATGCTGAAGATGCCAGGCCCGATAAGTGTCATCTCTGTCCCTGGCGACAAGAAGGATGCTCTTATCTGCGCCGACAAGATCCACCGGGAAGCAGCAGTCGCAACAGATCGCAAGTCACTTGCCGTTGAAGCTCCCGGGGGGAAGAAGAAGACCAAGTCCGGCAAGAGTTCTGATGCCCACTCCGGCAAGCGCACCTCTTCGGAGTGCTGCGCTACCGTCGAGGACGCACCATCGAGCTCCACCGGCAAGTGTAAGAAGACAATGGCAGCTCCACCAGAGACCAAGAAGGTGTCCGCCAAGGAGGATGGCACTGGTGGTACCTTCACCATCAGTGCCACTCTCGACCCTAAATAGGAAAGCGCGCTCGTTGCTTTCCCGCGGGCGAACGTCGACGTGTTTGCGTGGCAACCGTCTGACATCCCCAGTGTTCCCAGGAAAGTAATCGAGCACCATCTTGCCGTCTGTCCTCATGCGCGGCCCGTCAAGCAGAAAGTCAGGAAACAAGCAGTGGAGCGCCAAGAATTCATCATAGAAGAAATCAAGAAATTGGAAGCAGCAGGCCTTGTCAGAGGAGTGCTCCATCCTACGTGGTTGGCCAATCCTTTAGTCGCGCGCAAGGAAAACGGGAAATGGAGGCTTTGTATCGACTTTACCGACGTCAATAAAGCTTGTCCCAAAGACCCATTTCCCTTGCTGCGCATTGACCAGATTGTTGACTCCACAGCCGGATGTGACTTGCTTTCATTTCTTGACGCATACTCAGGATACCATCAGATCTTCATGGCAGAATAGGATGAGGAGAAGACCGCATTCATCACCCCATGTGGCACATACTGTTTCATACGGATGCCTTTCGGTTTAAAGAATGCTGGTTCAACATTTGCAAGGGTAGTCCATGTCGCTTTTGAGCCACAAATACACAGAAACGTGGAAGCCTACATGGATGACATAGTGGTCAAGAGCAAGGACAAGGTGACTCTGATTCAAGATTTAGATGAAACCTTTGCAAATCTGCGCAAGATCAACCTCAAGCTTAACCCCGAGAAGTGTGTGTTTGGAGTCCCCTCCGGCAAGCTTCTCGGGTTCTTTGTGTCTCAGCGGGGAATTGAAGCCAATCCCGACAAGATCAAGGCCATTGAGCAGATTGAAGCACCAAAGCGCGTCAAGGATGTACGAAGACTTGCCGGCTGCGTGGCTGCTCTCAACAGGTTTATCTCTAGGTCTGCTGAGCGCGCCCTGCCATTTTTCAAAATATTGAAAAAGGCAGGTCCAATGAAATGGACTCCGGAGGCGGAGGCTGCGTTGCAGGACTTAAAGAGATACCTGTCCTCCACTCCAACACTTGTCGCACCTAAGCCACAAGAGAAGTTGCTGCTATATATAGCGGCAACCAATCAAGTGGTTAGTGCTGCGTTAGTGGCGGAAAGGGAGGCGGATGATGAGCCAGCAACCACAGCAGATGCATCCAGCGACAAGCAGGGGGCTTCACCCACAAGCTCTGGTCCTGACAAAGATGGATCTGCGCAGGTGCGTGAGGAGGTGCAAAAGAGAATGGTGCAGCGCCCAGTTTACTTTGTCAGTTCCCTTCTGCAGGGGGCTAGGTCAAGGTACTCTGGTGTGCAGAAATTGCTTTTCGGCCTTCTCATGGCCTCGAGAAAGCTGCGCCATTACTTCCAAGCACATGAGATCACAGTCGTCACTCGTTTTCCGCTGAAGAGGATACTGCAAAATCCGGAAGCAACAGGCAGGATTGTCGAGTGGGCACTGGAACTGTCAAGCTTTGGCCTCAAGTTTGAAAGCACTTCAACTATCCAAAGCAGAGCATTGGCAGAGTTCATAGCAGAGTGGACACCAACACAAGATGAAGAAATTCCAAAAACGAGCATCCCCGTCAAGGAAGCAAGCAAAGAGTGGCTGATGTACTTTGATGGTGCCTTCTCGCTGCAAGGCGCCGGTGCGGGCGTGCTACTTGTTGCACCCACCGGAGAGCACCTCAAGTACGTAGTCCAGATGCACTTTCCCAAGGAGAAAGCAACAAACAATACCGCAGAGTATGAAGGTTTGCTTGCCGGTCTCAGGATCACAGCAGACCTTGGGATCAAGAAGCTCATTGTCAGGGGTGACTCACAGCTTGTCGTCCGCCAAGTGAACTAAAATTACCAGAGTCCGTTGATGGAAGCTTACGTTGATGAAGTGAGAAAGCTAGAAGAGCACTTTGACGGCCTACAGATGGAACATGTTCCAAGAGCTCAGAATGACATTGCTGATGGCCTGTCAAAGTGCGCCGCACTTAAGTTACCTGTGGAACCAGGGATCTTTGTGCTCAAGCTGACTCAACCGTTTGTAACACCATCGACTGGACAGAGTAAGAAGAGGAAGTTGATTTCTGCTGACTATTTTCCGGCAGAGCTCCCCGAAGCCGCCACCAAGAAGGTCCCCAAGATCGACACCAAGGGTGCTGAGGAGCAGTCTGCTCCGGCAAGCCCTAGGGTTTGTTCCGTTGAAGCAGACGCTCCCGACAAGTTTTGCTCCGGCAAGCTTGCTGGGGAACGTCAAGCTCCGGCTGAGCCGCCGGTTCTCGCCGTAGAAGCGGATGTTCCCACAGCAGCAGATGTGCCTTTAGTCCTTGTTGTCGAGCCGCAAGCTCCAGCATGGGCACAACAAATTGTCCGTTTCCTTCAGATAGGAGAACTTCCCGAAGAGCAAGAAGAAGCGGAAAGAGTAGCCCAGCAGTCAAGTATGTACCAGTTTGTCGACAACACGCTGTACAGAAGAAGACTCAACGGTGTGAAATTGAAGTGTATTCGTCGGGAAGACAGACAACAACGTTGGCAGAGATACATGGAGGCATATGTGGTCACCACATTGGTGCAAGAGCACATGCCGGCAAAGCATTCTGGGAAGGTTTCTTTTGGCCGACAGCCCTCCAGGATGCAACTGCACAAGTAACCAAGTGTGAAGCGTGCCAGTTCCATTCCAAGAAGATACACCAGCCAGCTCAAGCTCTCCAGACGATCCCTTTATCCTGGCCATTTTCGGTCTGGGGGCTCGACATCCTCGGCCCCTTTCCTCGAGCTGTCGGGGGCTTTGAGTACTTGTACGTTGCAATCGACAAGTTCACAAAGTGGCCAAAAGTGGAACCAGTGAGGAAGGTGACAGCACAGTCAGCAGTCAAGTTCTTCAGGTTGATTGTTTGTCGCTTCGGGATCCCTAACAGGATCATCACCGACAACGGCACGCAATTCACGAGCCGCACCTTCATGCAGTACGTCCAAGATCTTGGTGCCAGTGTCTGCTTCGCTTCTGTTGCTCATCCGAGAAGAAACGGTCAAGCGGAGAGGGCGAATGCTGAAGTGCTGCGCGGGCTCAAGACCAGAACTTTCGACAGGCTGCACAAGTGCAGAAAGAACTGGATTGAGGAGCTGCCGGTGGTTCTTTGGTCGATCAGGACGACGCCAAATCGAGCCACTGGCCAGACACCTTTCGCTCTAGTCTATGGAGCAGAGGCAGTTCTCCCCACGGAACTCGTATACGGGTCACCTCGAGTGCTCGCTTATGATGAGCTTGAGCAAGAGCAGCTGCGACAAGATGACGCGCTGCTCCTTGAAGAAGACCGTCTTCAGGCTGCTGTACGAGCTGCTCGATACCAGCAAGCTTTGCGCCGCTACCATAGCTGCAAAGTTAATGCCAGAAGTCTCGAGGAAGGTGACCTTGTTCTTCGGCACGTTCAGTCCGCCAAGAATTCCATCAAGTTGACGCCGAAGTGGGAAGGCCCTTACCGGGTGAAACGAGTCACTAGGCCTGGCGCTGTCCGCCTTGAGACCGAAGATGGCATTCCGGTGAGCAACTCCTGGAACATTGAGCATCTTTGTAAGTTTTACCCGTAGGGCGCGGTTGCCGGAACCTGTTCCGGCAACCACCTTCTGTACAAGTCTTGCCGATGCTGCATGTAATCCTTCGTACAAAGCCGGGCACAGACCCCGTGCATAAATAAAGCTCATGTGCTCTGCACATCCTGTCAATTTCATGCTTTCTATTTTTTGCATGTGTTATCTGACACTTTGTGCAGCACCTACCCCCGGTAAGCAATAACGAGCCGTAAAGCTCCATATCTTTATTTTTTCTTCTTTCTTTTTCTCAAAAAGGGAAGGTTCCCTCGCCCACAAGTTTGCCGGTGGGAAAGGGGAAGATAATGAGGTGGACCAGGCGTCGTTCAAGAAAGTTTCGCCTTACCGGGAAGCAAACGACAGAAAAGCTAAGTTGCCAAAGTTTGAGCAACCAGTTTTAAATTTTTTAAGTTATCTTCCTCGAACGACCGTACTTTGTATGGAAAACCTGTGCGCGGAGGAACCAACTCGTAGCTAGTTGCACCCTTACTTTGTTTCGAGTCTGCTCAACAACTTAAGTGAGCTGCAACTAGTTGCGACAAGGTTTCTTGTCGGTAGCGGCACCGTCAGCAGGCTGCTGACGTCCCGCACTCTACGCTCGCGGCTAAGGTGCCTGCGCCGGCAAGTTCCCTAAAAGCATAAGGCAAAAACATACAAAGGAAGGAATCAAGTAAAGGGAATAACATAGCAATCGCTACCCAAAATAGAGTTATATTACAAGATAGCTTGCCGCAGCTCTAATAGATTGTTCTCATAACATGACCAGCAGCGACAAGAAAAAGAGAAAACAGGCGGCCTAATCTACGCGATCGCCCTCAACCCTCTTGATCCCGCTCACCTTGTCCACAATGGGTGCGACAAGGGTCTTGAGCGCCTCCAGATCAGCATCCAGCGGCAAGGACCTGAGGACGTTGGTGAGGTTGAGGCCTGGGTTGCGGAAGGCCACCTTCACCAGCACCTTCTGAAGAGCTCCCGCGCAGATCTTGCGTGACTCGTCGGCCAGCTGCTTTGGGATCCTCTCCCGGAGTCGCTGGAGGGCCGTCGCCACGCCTTTGAAGAACAAGCTGAGCTTGGCGCTGGGTGGGAGGTGCTCATCGCAGGAGTACCCGAGATCCTCCATCCCCAGCTGCGCTAGCTCCCCGTCGATGGCGGCGGCAACATCCACGAGACCCTCCGTCCAGTGCTCCACATTCTCCCTGAAGGTGTTCTGGGCGGCGACAGCACTCGCCAATAGCGCCTCGTCGGCCTTGATCTTATCCTTCAAGGCCACCTCCCGCTCCCTGGCGCCGTCCAGCGTCTGAGTCAAAGTAGCCAGTTTCAACTCAAGATCTGCGTTGGAGTCCTTGGCGGCGCTAAGCTCCTTGCTCCTCTCGGCAAGACGACCCTGCAGCTCGCCATGAGCGGTGGCGTCCTTCTCGCGCTCACGCTTGAGCGCGGCAAGCTCCTCGCCGCTCGCCTTGAGATCGGCCTCCAGCTGCGCCACTTTCATCTCCAGCTCCTTCTTGGCGGCCTCGGCAGCTGCGGCAGCATCCTCTGCTTCCTTGAGAGCCCCGCCAAATGTTCGCTCGCGCGCGGCAAGCTCCTCCTCGTGGCTGTCAAGGTTGACCTTCCGCTGCGCCAACTCGCCTTCCTGCACAAATAGCTTCTCGGCAGCAAGCCGCTGTTGCTCTTCGGCTTCAGCCTTCTCGAGGAGGAAGGCTTTCCGCTCCTCGGCAAGTTGCTCCCGCTCTTCTGCCAGGGACCGGAGAGCTTCCTGGCGAAGACCCCGGAGCTCCTCTGCGCGCTTCTTGATGTCCACTCCCGCCTTCGCGACAAGCGCTTCTCGGGAATCCAGCTTGGCCTGCCGGGCGCGGTAGAGCGACAACAGCTTCCACAGCAGCCGCTCCTCCTCAGGCTCGTCGCTGCTGCTGCTTGGCGCGTCGACCAGCGTCAGTCCAGCAGAGGCGAGCACCTCTCCATCCAAGGTTTCTCCTTCGACCGGTGCCCTGGAGCTTGACGCCCAGGGGAGCTTGATGAAGATGCCATCACCGGCCTTCAAATAGGCGCCAGGCTGGAGCTCCTCGGAGCCTGGCGCTGCAGCAGCGGCGGAGGGATCGGCGGTCGGCGTACCGCCTGGCGCTCCTGCGGCCTCAGGGCCGTCAGTGCGATTGCCGGACCCCTCACCAGCTTCTGCGGCGGCAGCTTTGGCGGCCTCTTCGCCGGCGGGATCATCAGCGCCGGCTTCTTCTTCGGTGGCAATGGCGTCGTCGGTATTGCCACGCGCGTTCTCCTCGCTGGCGACCTTGGTTTCCATTGGCTCCGTGGCAGTTGGATCTGACGACCGGAGAAGGGAGAAAAGTCAAGCAAATATTCAGAAAGAAAATCAGAAGAAGAAGAACCCAAGGGATGTTTTTCAGGCAAGAAGATTACCTGTGCTAGGATCTACAGTCGTAGTCTCCGCCACCAGAGGGTCACTGGTGCCGTCCCTTGCCGGAGAACTATCCCTTGCCGGAGACTTCTCCCTTGCCTGAGAATGCTCCCTTGCTGGGGAATCCTCCCTTGGCGGTGTAGTCGAAGCAGATGGCATGTCGGGAGCGGCTTCCGGGCACTCCTGGTGAGGCTGCTCTGCTCCTACACAAACCAAGAATCAGATATCAGCAAATAAAGAGCACCCATGCACGCGGAACAGCAGGAAGTAAACCATATACTTACGCTGGGGGCTGCGCTGGGGGCTGCTTTGGGGAATGGTTGCCAGGTCCGGCAAGGTGGTCTCGGACACGTCCCCTGTTGACACGGTGGGTTCGTCCTCGATGACAATCACCGGGACCTTGGCTCTCTTCGCCGCTCTCTGGGCTAGTGTCCTAAAAAGGAATGAGTTCGGAGTAAAGCAAATCAGATGCAAGACAAAAATAGCAAGAATTGAAGAACTACAAGTGCAGCAAAGAATCTTACTCTTCTTCTTCCTCGTCGGAGCTAAGCGCGGAGAGATCAAAGTCCGGCTCGCCTCCGGCGCGACGAGGCGGAGGAGTAGGTTCCCTTAGCCGCTTGGCAGGGGCAGAAGCGGCGGACCGGGAGGACCCCGCTCCAGTTGCCGCAGCGGCATGAGGTGCTCCCGCGGCAACAGTGCTTGCCGCGGTAGAGCGCGTCGCGCGGCGCGGCGGCTGTTGACCCGTCTGCCGCCCTGCTACGTCCCCGGCCTTGCGGAGACGCCTTCTTGGTGGAGCTTGGGGCTCCGCTTGCGGCAAGCTGTCTGAAGCGAAGGAATCAATCTGCAATGGGTCGCTCGCGCCCTCGGCGGGCTCGCTCGACTCAGCTTCAGGCCCGGCAAGCTCTTCCTCGCCGGCAAGCTCCTCTCGCTCGACAAGGCTTGCCGCCTCTGCTGCCTCTGCCTCCTCCACGGTGAATCAAAACGCGCCCGTGGCAGCGGCCGCCGCCGCCTCTTCCAGCCTAGTGGCGATGTGCTGCATCTCATCGTCGATGGTGTCGCGAGTAAGGCTCTTCTGTTTGTCAGCGCGGACCGGCACTTCTACCAAGCTGTCGAAGAACTCCTGCACGATGTCGTCTGCAGGCTCTTGCCAAGTTGGGACAATTCCATGAGAATCGCACAGCGGCATCATTGCACGGATGCGGTCGAGCGAGGAGTTGTTGCACAGCGGAACGATGCCCCTCGGCAACCTGAACGCTCCGGGATGTTCAGGATCATGCTTGAACAGTTCCAGGAGCATCGCGTCCAGATCCAGGACAGTAAAGTTGAAGTTGAGGCCCGGGCGCAGCCTCATGATATCCGCCGCGTTCTGGAACTCCCAGGCAGGTCTCCCCCTCTCCTGCAGGGGGGCGATGCGGCAGCGAAGAAAATCTGCGCCAATGGCGCCTACAGTGAGCCCGGCAAGCCTGAGGCGTAGGATCTGGTTGACGGCAATCTTCAGCCTAGCATCTTCCGGGGCCCCGTTGCTCCAATCGTTGCCGCGCACTACTGGGGCTTGGCGCTGGGCGTTAAATGGCTGCGGGTTCTCCTCGACAATCCAGCACCAATCTGCTCTCCATTCATCCCACTTGCTGCGGAGCTCTCCCTCCAGATAGGCTTCCTTCTTGCCGGTCCTCAAGATCCAGGTGATTCCACCGGATAAGGGCTCTCCTCTCTCAACTCGAGGCATAAAGAGGTGGCGGAAAAGAGCTACATTTGGATAGACTCCGACAAAGTTTTCGCAGAGATGTGCGAAAACTGCCATGGTCAGAACGGCATTGGGGGTGAAGTCAAGGAGGCGGAGCCCATAGGTGTTCATGATGTCGCAGAAAAATTCAGAGAAAGGCGGGCAGAGCCCGCAGTAGAAGAACAACGCGAAGAAGGGATATCCATTCGGAGCTAGTCCCGAAGCAACAGCTGAGAGTACCTTCGTGCGCGGATGCGCTCGCGTCTCCGTCGACCAGAAGAGGTAGTAGTACTCCCTCAGCTGCTTCAAGGCGAGCTGGGGGGGGGGGGAGATTGCCCACTGCGACCGCGAGCCGCTGCGCCTCGGCCGACTTCACACCCTTCCCCTTGTCGGCTTTCGGAGCCATGGCGGAGGTCGTGGGGGAGATCGACAGCGCTGGTGGTGCTGGTGGCGATGGGGGGCGGAGCGCTGCTCTCTTTCGGCTTTGGGAAGAAGGGGGAGCGGCAGAGATTTCTGAGATTGGAGTAGCGACAGGCGAGATGGGCGAACTGCCCCTGTTTCCCCTGCTTATAAAGAGGGAGGGGGCGGACGTTCCATCTTTCCGAATAAAGAAACCACCCACGATATCTCCCACGACGCCGCATTCAACGCGTGCCGTTCGGGGAGGGGGCGGTGGATACGGATTAAGATACGGCGTAACCCAGACCGCGCGTGCCCGTGCCCTGTTTTGGGCCTAGCCCAACAACGCTCGGCACCGTGTGTGGCCCAGGCCCGGGGGCTCCTGTCGGTGTACTAGAGTAGGGGTACCCTAGTATCCCGAACTTGTGCACGGGCAGTCGCAGCACCCCGCGGCAAGGCTTGCCGGGTGACCGCCAAGGTCCTCCGTTGTTCCTTTGGAGCCGTTCAAGGACAAAGTGTTCAAGCCAAGGAGACAAGGCCCCGGCAAGAGGAGCTTGTCGGGAAGCCATCCAAGAACAAAGTATTCAAGCCAAGGAGACATGGCCCCGGCAAGAGGAGCTTACCGGGAAGGCCAACCCAGGCATCTCAAGGAACTTGCCGCGATGCGCCACGCGTCCCGGCGAGGCCCGGTGAGCGACAAGCTTCCGGACGCGTCAAGACAACGGCCGCGGCAAGGCGCTTGCCGCGGTGAGCTACCATCCTGTACCCGCGCTCCAGCACATCCACTAACGTGTCGCCCTGAGGCCTTTCCAAGCGCGCGTGGCAAGAGGCTGTGCAGCCAGCGGTGCGCGGTGGCAAGCGGCGCTGACAAGATTGCCATCATGGCAAGCGGTGGCGTCCCTGACGGTCCCTGTTTGCACTGTTTGGGCGACGCAGACGGGCATTTAATGCCTTTGTCCCCTGCCGTCAGGGTTAGGTGTGATACACTATACAAGTAGTTGTACCTACCGCAACTCCTTTTCCATTTTTACCCTTGTCTATGTTGCCACCTGTCGGTGACCCCTTGAGCATATAAAAGGAGGCCCATGCGCAACGTGGAGGGGGGTTCGAAACCAAATAAAACACTCACGCTCGGTCTCGTTAGCAGCTCGTGTGTACTGTAGCACTCAGCTCTCCCGAGAAAGAACCCAATACAATCAGACAAGCAGCAGTAGGAGTGTTATCTCTCCGGAGAGCTCCGAAGCTGGGTAAACTGCTCGTGTGCTTCGCCTCGATCTGCTCTTTGTGCGATCTCCGCCCCCCGCCGAACCGAAAGGGGCTCGGTCCGCCGGTCCCATAGGTGTTCGTGGATCAGCTTCCCCGACAGCGGGTAAACAAATTACTGTTGGGAAATTGATAAGAACAAATAATTATGACGATATCCAAGGCAATGATGAATATATATGCATCATGTCCAAGATTAGCAGACCGAAACGATTCTGCATCTACTACTAGTACTCCACACATCAACCGCTATCTAGCATGCATCTAGTGTATTAAGTTCATGGAGAAACAGAGTAATGCAATAAGAACGATGACATGATGTAGACAGGATCTATTCTTGTAGGAATACACCCCGTCTTGTTATCCTTAATAGCAACGATACATACGTGCCTCGCTACCCCTTCTGTCACTGGGTGAGGTGAAGGAAATATGCCCTAGAGGCAATAATAAAATTGTTATTTATATTTCCTTATATCATGAGAAATGTTTATTATTCATGCTAGAATTTTATTAACCGTAAACTTAGTACATGTGTGAATACATAGACAAACAAAGTGTCCCTAGTATGCCTCTACTTGACTAGCTCGTTAATCAAAGATGGTTAAGTTTCCTAGCCATAGACATGTGTTGTCACTTGATGAATGGGATCACATCATTAGAGAATGATGTGATGGACAAGCCCCATCCGTTAGCTTACCACTATGATCGTTTAGTTTATTGCTATTGCTTTCTTCATGACTTATACATGTTCCTCAGACTATGAGATTATGCAACTCCCGAATACCGGAGGAACACCTTGTGTGCTATGAAACATCACAACGTAACTGGGTGATTATAAATATGCTCTACAGGTGTCTCCGATGGTGTTTGTTGAGTTGGCATAGATCGTGATTAGGATTTGTCACTCCGATTGTCGAAGAGGTATGTGTGGGCCCTCTTGGTAATGCACATCACTATAAGCCTGGCAAGTAATGTGTCTAATGAGTTAGTTGGGGGATGACGCATTACAAAACTAGTAAAGAGACTTGCCGGTAACGAGATGGAACTAGGTATGATGATACCGACGGTCAAATCTCGGGCAAGTAACATACTGATGACAAAGGGAACAACGTATGTTGTTATGCGGTTTGACCGATAAAGATCTTCGAAGAATATGTAGGAACCAATATGAGCATCTTGGTTCTGCTATTGGTTATTGACCGGAGAAGTGTCTTGGTCATGTCTACATAGTTCTCGAACCCGTAGGGTCCGCACGCTTAACGTTTGATGACGATTTGTATTATGAGTTATGTGATTTGATGTACTGAAGGTTGTTTGGAGTCTCGGATGAGATCACGGATCTGACGAGGAGTCTCGACATGGTCGAGACATAAAGATTCATATATTGGAAGGTTACATTTGGACACCGGAAGTGTTCCGGGTAGTTTCGGATAAAACCGGAGTGCCGAAGGGGTTACCGGAGTCCCTAGGGAAGTAATGGGCCTTAGTGGGCCTTAGAGGAGAGAGGGGGCAGCAGCCACTACAAAAAAAAAGACACATCTATGAAATTTTGGGCCGAACGAATTTTTTTCTGTCATACATATGACACTTCTATGACGATAATTGTGACAAAACCCGGTATCATCATAGAGGTGGTGGGCTCCTACTTCTATGACAAAAAAACATGACAGAAAATGGGCTTTTCATCCTGGGCGGGCCAGAGACGCAGCTGCATGACATTCTTTGGGCCGTCCATGACAGAAAAACCCGTGGTAGAAGCGAGGGAGAGGAAAATTTCGGGGAGTTCCCGGCTATGGTGGGAGGACGGGGGCCGAGCGATGCGCGTTTCTCTCGTACACGTACGCATGTGTGTGTGAGGCGTTGGCTCTAAATGAACCCGAGCGAGGCGTTGGGCTCTAACTGAACCCGAGCAATTGCAGTGCAGGCTACGCGCTACTGAACCCGAGCGATCAATCGATGGCTATTAACTGAACCCGATCGAGCGATTCCTTCGCTACTGCTGCTAACTGAAGCTGATCGATTGGATGAACAGTGAGCGTTGCCGGGGGGGGTGGATGAACAGTGAGCGGTGGCGTTACCTCTAGATGAACAGGACCCCGTGGTGTGGTGGAGGGCTGGATGAACTGTAGACGGTGGAGGGGTGGTTGAACAGTAGCCAGTGGAGTAGCGCACGGTGGAGGCTGGATGAACAGGAGCCCGTGGAGGCTGGAGGAGGTCGACGGTGGAGATGAACAGTATCCCGTGGAGTCCCGTTTTGCGGTACGCCACACCCCTCCCGATGAACAGGACCCCCGTTTCGACCGTAGGAGGTCCGTTTCGTCCGTTTTGCGATACACCACACCCCTCCCGATCAACAGGACCCCCGTTTCGACCGTAGGAGGTCCCTTTCGTCCGTTTTGTGGTACGCCACACCCCTCTGATACGTCTCCAACGTATCTGTAATTTTTGATTGCTCCATGCTACTTTATCTATTGTTTTGGACTATATTGGGCTTTATTTTCCACTTTTATATTATTATTGGTACTAACCTATTAACCGGAGGCCCAGCCCAGAATTGTTGTTTTTTGCCTATTTCAGTGTTTCGAAGAAACGAAATATCAAACGGAGTCCAAACGGAATGAAACCTTCGGGAACGTGATTTTCTCACCGAACTTGATCCAAGAGACTTGGACCCTGCTCCAAGGAACAAAAGAGGCGGTCACGAGGGTGCCCCCCCCTAGAGCGCACCCCCTTCCTCGTGGGCCCCCTGTTGCTCCACCGATGTACTCCTTCCTCCTATATATACCTACGTATCCCCAAACGATCAGACGAGGAGCCAAAAGCTAATTCCACTGCCGCAACCTTCTGTATCCATGAGATCCCATCTTGGGGCATGTTCCGGAGCTCCACCGGAGGGGGCATCCACCACGGAGGGCTTCTACATCAACACCATAGCCCCTCCGATGAAGTGTGAGTAGTTTACTTCAGACCTTCAGGTCCATAGCTAGTAGCTAGATGACTTCTTCTCTCCTTTTAGATCTCAATACATTGTTCTCCCCCTCTCTCGTGGAGATCTATTCGATGTAATCTTCTTTTTGCGGTGTGTTTGTTGAGACCGATGAATTGTGGGTTTATGATCCAGCTTATCTATGAATAATATTTGAATCTTCTCTGAATTCTTTTATGTATGATTGATTTATCTTTGCAAGTCTCTTTGAATTATCCTTTTGGTTTGGCCAACTAGATTGGTAGTTCTTGCAATGGGAGAAGTGCTTAGCTTTAGGTTCACTCTTGCGGTGTCCTTTCCCAGTGACAGAAGGGGCAACAAGGCACGTATTGTATTGTTGCCATCGAGGATAACAAGATGTTTTTTTATCATATGCATGAATTTATCCCTCTACATCATGTCATCTTGCTTAAGGCGTTACTCTGTTTTTTAACTTAATACTCTAGATGCATGCTGGATAGCGGTCGATGAGTGGAGTAATAGTAGTAGATGCAGAATCGTTTCGATCTACTTGTCTTGGACGTGATGCCTATATACATGATCATACCTAGATATACTCATAATTATGCTCAATTCTGTCAATTGTCCAACAGTAGTTTGTTCACCCACCGTAGAATATCTATGCTCTTGAGAGAAGCCACTAGTGAAACCTATGGCCCCCGGGTCTATTCTCATCATATCAATCTCCATTACTTATTTACTTACTTTGTTTTTTACTTTGCCTTTTACTTTTCACTTTGCATCTATATACCAAAAATACCAAAAATATTATTTATCATCTCTATCAGATCTCACTCTCGTAAGTGACCGTGAAGGGATTGACAACCCCTAATCGTGTTGGTTGCGAGGAGCTATCGTTTTGTGTAGGTACGAGGGACTTGTGCATGGTCTCCTACTGGATTGATACCTTGGTTCTCAAAAACTGAGGGAAATACTTGCGCTACTTTGCTGCATCATCCTCTCCTCTTCGGGGAAATCCAACGCAGTGCTCAAGAGGTAGCAAGAAGAATTTCTGGCGCCGTTGCCGGGGAGGCTCACGCAAGAGCAAGTCAACCATACCAAGTACCCATCACAATCCCTATCTCTCGCATTACATTATTTGCCATTTGCCTCTCGTTTTCCTCTCCCCCACTTCACCCTTGCCGTTTTATTCGCCCTCTCTTTCTCAATCCCCTCCTCTCTCTTTTTGCTTGCCCTTTCGTTTGCTTGTTTGGTTGGATTAGATGCTTATTTATTACTAAACAGAGAAATTAAGATCTATGGATCCTCATCCGCTTGCTAATCTTTTTAAGGGATCCAATTATTATGAACCAATTGCTAGTGGGTTTTGTGCACTAGATTATCTTTATGAAGTTTTGCTTGAAATTCGTGAATCTGAAAATTATGATGAAGAAATTTATGAAGAGATTCATGATAACTCCTTGAATAAAAAGCATGATTGCAATGACTTTCCTATAAATTCTCTTGATGTTAGTTGTGTTAATAATATGCAAAACCCTAAGCTTGGGGATGCTAGTTTTGCTATGTCTACTACTTGTTGTAATGATTGGGGTGATTCTTATGATCTTGAAAATTTATTTAAGCCCCATGATGAATATGAGATTGATGATAGTGTTTGCAATAATATTGAAAGTGTGTTTGGAAGAGTGTCAACTTTAGATCCCACATATTTGAAGTATGTTCAATCTTATGATATTTTTGATAAAAGTGGGTTCGGAAAGGTCATGACTTTAGTTAATGCTAATCCCACTATTTTGGAAGAGTGTCAACTTTACATGCATGTGGATCGTGTTGATAATATGTTATGTGATAGCTATTTTGTTGAATTTGCTTATGATCCTACATGTAATTATTATGAGAAAGGAAATTATGGTTGTAGAAGTTTTCATGTTACTAAATTACCTCTCTTCATGTTGAGATTGCTTTCATCTCTTTGTTCTTCCTTGCTTATGCTAGTTTTTGCTTGCCTTGATAATTTGTTTGCTTACAAGATGCCCATGCATAGGAAGTATGTTAGACTTAAGCGTGTTTGTCACATGTTTTATGATGCTCTCTTTGTGCTTCAATTCTTGTCTTTCATGTGAGCATCATTGAAATCTCAATGCCTAGCTAAAAAGGCTTTAAAGAAAAGCGCTTGTTGGGAGACAACCCAATATTTTTCCTTGCTGTTATTTAATAAACCATCCATCTAGCCTCTGTTTGGATGTGGTTTTATCTTTTAATTAGTGTTTGTGCCAAGTAGAACCTATAGGACAACCTACGATGATAGTTGATTTGATTCTGCTGAAAAACAGAAACTTTGCACGCACGAATATAAGTTTGTTAAATCACAAAAACGTGCTTTTGCGTTGATTCTTTTTGCTTCTGTTCAATAAACAAATTGTCCAGGACTTACAATTTTGGTAAGATTTTTGGAGTTCCAGAAGTTTGCGTTAGTTACAGATTACTACAGACTGTTCTGTTTTTGACAGATTCTGTTTTGTGTGTGTTGTTTGCTTATTTTGATGAATCTATGGCTAATAAAATAGTTTATAATCCATAGAGAAGTTGGAATACAGTAGGTTTAACACCAATATAAATAAATAATGAGTTCATTACAGTACCTTGAAGTAGTCTTTTGTTTTCTTTCTCTAACGGAGCTCACGAGATTTCTATTGAGTTTTGTGTTGTGAAGTTTTCAAGTTTTGGGTGAATTCTTTTGATGGATTATGGAACAAGGAGTGGCAAGAGATTAAGCTTGGGGATGCCCGTGGCACCCCCAAGATAATCCAAGGACACCAAAAAGTCAAAGCTTGGGGATGCCCCGGAAGGCATCCCCTCTTTCGTCTACTTCCATCGGTAATTTACTTGGAGCTATATTTTTATTCACCACATGATATGTGTTTTGCTTGGAGCGTCTTGTATTATTTGCGTCCTTGCTTGTTAGTTTACCAAAATAATCCTTGCTGTACACACCTTTTTAGAGAGCCATACATGAATTGGAATTTGCTAGAATACTCTATGTGCTTCACTTATATCTTTTGAGCTTGATAGTCTTGATCATAGTGCTTCACTTATATCTTTTGAGCGTGATAATTTTTGCTCTAGTGCTTCACTTAAATCTTTTAGAGCACGGTGGTGGATTTGTTTTAAATAAACTATTGATCTCTCATGCTTCACTTAGATTATTTTGAGAGTCGTTAATACCATGGTAATTTGCTTAATATTAATATACTTGGTATTCAAGATATGTGAAACTTTCTTTTGAGTGCGTTGAATACTAAGATAAGTTTGATGCTTGATAATTGTTTTGAGATATGGAGATGATAATATCAAAGTCATGCTAGTTGAGTAATTGTGAATTTGAGAAATGCTTGTGTTGAAGTTTGCAAGTCCCGTAGCATGCACGTATGGTTAAAGTTGTGTAACAAATTTGAAACATGAAGTGTACCTGGCTTGTGCATCCTTATGAGTGGCAGTCGGGGACGAGCGATGGTCTTTTCCTACCAATGTATCCCCCTAGGAGCATGCGCGTAGTACTTGATTTTTGATGACTTCTAAATTTTTGCAATAAGTATATGAGTTCTTTTGACTAATGTTGAGTCCATGGATTATACACACTCTCACCTTTCCGCCTTTGCTAGCCTCTTCGGTACTGTGCATTGCCCTTTCTCACCTTTAGAGTTGGTGCAAACTTCGCCGGTGCATCCAAACCCCGTGATACGATACGCTCTATCACACATAAACCTCCTTATATCTTCCTCAAAACAGCCACCATACCTACCTATCATGGCATTTCCATAGCCATTCCGAGATACATTGCCATGCAACTTCCATCATCATCATCATGACATACATTACTTTTGTCATATTGCCATTGCATCATCATGTAGTTGACATCGTATTTCTGGCAAAGCCACCATGCATTATTTTTCATACATGTCACTCTTGATTCATTGCACCATCCCGGTACACCGCCGGAGGCATTCATATAGAGTCATATCTTGTTCTAAGTTTTGAGTTGTAATCCTTATGTTGTAATCAATAGAAGTGTGATGATCATCATTGTTAGAGCATTGCCCAAAAAGAAAAAAAGAAAAAAAAAGAAAGGCCAAAAAAAAGAAAGGCCCAAAAAAAGGAAAAAAAAGAGAAAAGAAAAAAGGGCAATGCTACTATCTCTTCTTCCACACTTGTGCTTCAAAGTAGCACCTTGTTCTTCATGTAGTGAGTCTCATATATTGTGCTTCAAAGTAGCACCTTGTTCTTCATGTAGTGAGTCTCATAAGTTGTCTTTTTATACTAGTGGGAATTTTTCATTATAGAACTTGGCTTGTATATTCCTACGATGGGCTTCCTCAAATGCCCAAGGTCTTCATGAGCAAGCACGTTGGATGCACACCCACTAGTTTTCTTTTCTTGAGCATTCATAGATCTAGTGCATCTGTTGCATGGCAATCCCTACTCCTCATGTTGACATCAATTGATGGCATCTCCATAGCCCATTGATTATCCTCGTCAATGTGAGACGTTCTCCTTTTTTATCTTCTCCACACAATCCCCATCATCATATTCTATTCCACCCATAGTGCTATATCCATGGCTCACGCTCATGTATTGCGTGAAGCTTGAAAAAGTTTAAGATTATTTAAGTATGAAACAATTTCTTGGCTTGTCATCGGGGGTATAGAAGTTGGGAACATCTTTGTGTGACGAAAATGAAGCATAGCCTAACTATTTGATTTTGTAGGGATGAACTTTCTTTTGCCATGCTATTTTGAGAAGACATGATTGCTTTAATTAGTATGCTTGAAGTATTATTATTTTTATGTCAATATGAACTTTTGTCTTGAATCTTTCGGATCTGAATATTCATATCACAATTAAGAAGATTTACATTGAAATTATGCCAAAGTATCACTCCGCATCAATTTTTTTTATCATTTACCTACTCGAGGACGAGCAGGAATTAAGCTTGGGGATGCCTGATACGTCTCCAACGTATCTATAATTTTTGATTTCTCCATGCTACTTTATCTATTGTTTTGGACTATATTGGGGTTTATTTTCCACTTTTATATTATTTTTGGGACTAACCTATTAATCGGAGGCCCAGCCCAGAATTGCTGTTTTTTGCCTATTTCAGTGTTTCAAAGAAACGGGATATCAAACGGATTCCAAACGGAATGAAACCTTCGGGAACATGATTTTCTCATCGAACGTGATCCAGGAGACTTGGACCCTCCTCCAAGGAACAAAAGAGGCGGTCACGAGGGTGGGGCGCCCCCCTAGGGCGCGCCCCCTGCCTCATGGGCCCCCTGTTGCTCCACCAATGTACTCCTTCCTCCTATATATACCTACGTATCCCCAAACGATCAGACGAGGAGCCAAAAACCTAGTTCCACCGCCGCAACCTTCTGTATCCACGAGATCCCATCTTGGGGCCTATTCCGGAGCTCCGTCGGAGGGGGCATCCACCACGGAGGGCTTCTACATCAACACCATAGCCCCTCCGATGAAGTGTGAGTAGTTTACTTTAGACCTTTGGGTCCATAGCTAGTAGCTAGATGGCTTCTTCTCTCTTTTTGGATCTCAATACAATGTTCTCCCCCTCTCTCATGGAGATCTATTCGATGTAATCTTCTTTTTGCGGTGTGTTTGTTGAGACCGATGAATTCTGGGTTTATGATCTAGCTTATCTATGAACAATGTTTGAATCTTCTCTGAATTCTTTTATGTATGATTGATCTTTGCAAGTCTCTTCGAATTATCCTTTTGGTTTGGCCAACTAGATTGGTAGTTCTTGCAATAGGAGAAGTGCTTAGCTTTGGGTTCAATCTTGCGGTGTCCTTTCCCAGTGACAGAAGGGACAACAAGGCACGTATTGTATTGTTGCCATCGAGGATAACAAGATGATTTTTTTATCATATTGCATGAATTTATCCCTCTACATCATGTCATCTTGCCTAAGGCGTTACTCTGTTTTTAACTTAATACTCTAGATGCATGCTGGATAGCGGTCGATGAGTGGAGTAATAGTAGTAGATGCGGAATCGTTTCGATCTACTTGTCTTGGACGTGATGCCTATATACATGATCATACCTAGATATACTCATAATTATGCTCAATTCTGTCAATTGTCCAACAGTAGTTTGTTCACCCACCGTAGAATATCTATGCTCTTGAGAGAAGCCACTAGTGAAACCTATGGCCCCGGGGTCTATTCTCATCATATCAATCTCCATTACTTATTTACTTGCTTTGTTTTTACTTTGCCTTTTACTTTTCACTTTGCATCTATATACCAAAAATACCAAAAATATTATTTATCATCTCTATCAGATCTCACTCTCGTAAGTGACCGTGAAGGGATTGACAACCCCTAATCGCGTTGGTTGCGAGGAGCTATCATTTTGTGTAGGTACGAGGGACTTGTGCATGGTCTCCTACTGGATTGATACCTTGGTTCTCAAAAACGGAGGGAAATACTTACGCTACTTTGCTGCATCATCCTCTCCTCTTCGGGGAAATCCAACACAGTGCTCAAGAGGTAGCACCCACCCGATCAACAGGATCCACGTTTCGACCGTAGGAGGTTCGTTTCATCCGTTTTGCGGCACGCCACACCCCTCCCGATCAATAGGATCCCCGTTTCGACCGTAGGAGGTCTGTTTCCTCCGTTTTGCGGTATGCCACACCCCTCTCGATCAACAGGACCCCGTTCCGAACATAGGAGGTCCGTTTCCTCCGTTGTGCGGTACGCCAGGCCTTGTTTCCATCGCCTGTTCCGTCCAAGCCCTCCTGATGAACACGACCATGCATTCCGTTCCGACCCAGCCGGTTGGCTCCCACGCGTTTCATTGCCTCTCGATGAACACGACGCATTCTGTTGCCTTCCCATGAACACGACGCATTCTGTTGCCTCCCCGTGAACACGACGACGACGATGTTTCTCCGTTTCGACATAGCCATGTACACGAGCCTTGGGCGTACGTATGCGCGAGTAGGCGTTCAAGACCCCGCCCGTATTTACACATACGTGGCCGTACACCCTGGCCGCTGTACGTACGTGTACATGCTACGTGCGCGCCTCTACTACGACATGTACGCGCCTCTACTATGACATGTGCGCGCCTCTACATCGACCAGTATATATGTACGTACACGTTCGCGACCAGAATGACAACGCTACGTATGCTTCGACCAGGTGGGCCCCGACTGTCAGGCACTTCCTTCCGTGCGAAGATGTAGCTGGTGGGTCCCAGCAATCAGGGGGGCGAAGCATTTTTTTTTCGGACGCACATCCTTGCGTGCGAAGATGTAGCTGGTGGGTCCCAGCAGTCCGGGGGGCGAATCATTTTTTTGCCCGGACGCACTTCCTTGCATGCGAAATGTAGCTGGTGGGTCCCAGCAGTCAGGGGGTAATGTTTTTTTCACGAAATACAGTGGACCGTCCGGTGGGTCCCAGCTGTCGGGTGGAGGAATCATTATTTTCCGCGTAATACTAAGGCACTTCCTTGCAGCGGCCGTGGACCCAGCTGTCAGCCTCTCCACGTACAGTCCATGTCCGATGGAAGTTGTTCCTTGACCACGTTGACCATGCCGCGCCGAGAGCACCAGGGCGGTGGACGATGGCGAGGCCTAGGAAGGGGACGACGCGGAGCCGGGGAAGAGGCGGCAGTGGAAGCCCGCGTAGAGAGGAGTACGAGGGTTCACTGGTTCGGCTGCGGTGTTAGGCTTCCGTCGCCGCAGGGCCTGGCCAGCGGTGGGAATAGTAGGGTGCGGTGAGGCCTCCGCGGCAGCACATCCGGCCACGGGAGGCAGGAGCATGCGGCATGACCGGCGCTGCTTTGGCTGGCTGGAGCAAGAAGACCAGAGGTTGAAGAAGCACTACGGCCGTTGGATGGACATCGTACGGTCACTGGTGCTAGAATCATTTATATTGACTAAGTTGACAAAGCCCTCCATCCCCGTCAACTTAGTAGGCCCACAAGTCAGTCTCCCGCCAAGGTGGGTCCCAGCTAGCAGGGGGATATTCATTTTTTTTGTGCGTAATAAGGAGGCACTTCCGGTGGGTCCGAGCTGACAGGAGGGGGAACTTTTTTTCGCGAAATACGGTGGCCCGTCGGGTGGGTCCTAGCAGTCAGGGGCAAACGTTTTCTTCGTGAAATACTGGTGGGCGTCCGGTGGGTCCCTGCTGTAAGGTGGAGGAATAATTATTTTTCGCGTAATAAGGAGGCATTTCCTTGCGGCTGCCGTGGACCCAGCTGTCAGCCTCTCCACGTACAGTATTCTTCCGATGGAATTCAGTCGTTGACCACGTCGCACCGAGAGCACCACGGCGGTGGACGACAGCGAGGCCTTGGAAGGGGACGACGCGAAGCCGGGGAAGACGCGGTAGTGGATGCCCACGAGGAGTGGAGTACGAGGGTTCACTGGTTCGGCTGCGCTGTCGTGCCGCAGAATAACAGGGAGTATGGGTGAGTGGACTGGAGGGATGGCCTGGCCAGTGGTGGGAGTAGTATGGGGGTGGTGAGGCCTCCGTCGCAGCACAACCGGCCACGGGAGGCAGGAGCAGGCGGCACGACCGGCACTGCTTTGGGCGGCTGGAGCAAGAAGACCAGAGGTTGAAGAAGCACTACGGCCGTTGGATGGACATCGTACGGTCAGTCGAGCTAGAATCGTGCATATTGACTAAGTTGACAAAGCCCTTCGTCCCCGTCAACTTAGTAGGCCCACTATACTGGGTCCCAGCTAGCAGGGTGAGTATTCATTTTTTTGTGCGTAATAAGGAGGCACTTCCTTGCGGGCGAAGATATAGCTGGTGGGTCCGAGCTGTCAGCGGCGATAACGTTTTTTTGTGAAATACAGAGGCCCTTTCGGTGGGTCCCAGATGTCAGGTGTAGGAATCATTATTTTGCGTTTAATAAGGAGGCATTTCCTTGCGTGCGGCTGTGGACCCAGCTGTCAGCCTCTCCACGTACAGTTCACTTCAGATGCATGTCGGTTGTTGACCACGTTGACCATGCCACGCCGAGAGCACCAGGGCGGTGGACGACGGCGAGGCCTAGCAAGGGAATGACACGGAAGCAGGGAAGACTCGGCAGTTGTTTTTGTTTCCCACGCGGAGGGGAGTACGACTGTACGAGGGTTTACTGGTTCATCTGCCGTCGCCGGAGAATAACAGCAGGTGTGGGTGATTAGAGGGATGGCTAGGCCAGCGATGGGAGTATGGTGGGGCGGTGAGGCCTGCACGACAGCACAGCCGGCCGCGGGTAGAAGGGAGCAGGCAGTCCCACCGCCGCTTGTTTGAGCGGCTGGAGTAGGAAGAGCAGAGATTGAAGAAGCACGACGGCCGTTGGATGCACATCCAACAGTATACAGGCCATCTATGGAAAGCCTCAAATCTGTGGAAAATAGCATACAGCCCATCTGCCATTATTTCAAATAATTTACAGCCCATTTGCTAATTCTTACGGGTTTTTTTGAAGCCCATATTCTTTTGTTAGCATTACAGCCCATATTGTGGCCACGGTTAAAAAATTATATGAAATTTTGCATATGTCGGTGCGGTCTGAACTATTTTTAATCTCGAAATTTCGAGTCACATTCAGACTGATTCTAAAAATAAATGTATATCAATATAAAATCCAATAAATTATCCACGCATAAAAATCAATGCAATTTAAAATCTCGAAATGAAAAAAAAGATATTTGAAACTAATTGCCGGTTTGATGTGTTTTAAAAATGTACAACCCATTTCTCATTACTGATAGGCCATTTTCTCGGCCAGCCGAATGAAGCTCTCCTCGTCTTGGAAGATTTGCAGCCCAACAGGCCTGATAAAGCGACTTACTTGACGAATCACAAAAAACTTGGCTAGCCATTTTCAGAAAGAAAAAAAACTACTAGGTTGGTCTGTGGTAAACATTAAAGAAAAGGCTGTCTAGACAGGCCAGAGTGTCCCGCACAGCCCAGTTGACACCCTGCTTCCGTCTCAAAAACAAATTAGATAAATGCCACTCCAATTATGGCGATTCATAGAAATGCCACTGCAATTTCCAAACTTTGAAAAATGCCACTGCAATTTTTGCAAACTTTGAAAAACGCCACTGCAGTTTGCAAACTTTGAAAAACGCCACTCCGGACTTCGAAAAATGCCACTAGAAATGACATGAAATGGCATTTTTCAAAGTTTGGAAATTGCAGTGGCATTTCTCATATACACCAGATTTGGACTGGCATTTATCAAATTAACCCAAAACAAAAATAACTGGGCGAGCTGCTGGGTCCCTGGTGTCAGCCGCTCGTTGTGCAATTCTCTCGTTTATTGACTATGTTGACAATGGCATGGGACCCAGATGTCAGAAATCCACTAGGAGGAGCCATTTTTTATTGGCTTGAAATAAGGAGGCACTTGCTTGCGTACTACCATGACTTTGGCGGGCCCCTGCTGTCATCCTCGACACGTACAATCATCTCCTGATTGTGTACGCGTCAACTTGCTAGGCCCACAAGTCATCCTCTAAACCCGTGGAGGACAAATACAACCCATTTAAAAAAATACAACCCATTCCATACATTCAAACGGAAAGTTCAACATTTAGAGCAAAGTAACAGGTCTGATCCACATATAGAGTACTAAACTTCCACGTTGACAACCATCATAGCCAAGTTAACTATCTACTCCCACTAATACTCTAGTAGCGTACAAGTACTAACTTACTCTTAGCTAACTATACGATACTGGCCGCCATCTGTGGTACACGCTAAATGCTGGCACCGGCGTCGTGCACCTCACCTCGGACTTGCAAGAGGTGCGATAGGGCGCGTTGCTCATGCGCGTTGGCCCTTTCCATGCCGGCATGGTCCACCGAAGCTTCGGCTTCCAAGCGGGAAACCCACTTGACGAGCTGGTAGTAAAAATCAGCGTCGCGAACGCGTGCGTGCCCGACAGCCTCCAGGGCTATTTGCAGAGCGCCGGCCTCCACGTAGTCGGCCCAATTGCAGGCGCTCTGCTCGCGACTCAGAGCGTCGGTGCGCTGCTGCGCCATGTCCCGCCGGCGGCGCAAATCAGCGATACGCTGCTCCTCCGCCAGGCGGTCGCGCTCCAACAACTCCTGCTCCTCCGCCATGCGGTCGCGCTCCAACAACTCCATGATCTCCGCATTGCCATCTAAAGACAGATAGAATGCCTCCTTCCTCCGTCTGCCTTCCGGTGAAAAGCCGAACACTAGTTCTGGCGGTGACCGCCTCCGGCGTCGCCTACCGTGGACGGGCGGGGGCATGGCGGACGTGGTGAGTGATGTCGGGCCGGTAGGGGCTTATGAGGATATGGCGAGTTGGGTCACGGTGGCACCGGAGAAGGCCGGGAAACAGTACTTATAGGCGGAAGGTAGCGCGACGCGCGGTCATCGGAATTCAATGCATAATTGCTTAGCGCGCCAGCTTGCCGTGGAAAACCAGAGAAACTGAAATGATGGCTGTGCCATCTCGTCTCGTCTGGGTCGCACACCGGCATGGCGGTCAAACGAGTGCACTCGAATCATCTCCCTCCTTGTCAATAATGATTCCACGGATTTAAAAAGCCCGCAACAATTAAAGCGTATCTTTTTTTGCATCAGTTAGCTGCCTTAATTACGGCCGGCTGCATGCAGGCACTCAGAATCGCTCGCAGGCAGTACGTGAAGCAGCATGCAACGAGTCGCAGGCGAGGGCACACATGCAGCCACTTAAATCGCTGGAATTAATTAGGCTTAAACTTCTGCATGCCGTTAATTATTGCCATGCCTTGGTCTTGCTGCTTTGCTCACGGGACTAATAAACCTGGACGGAGGGAGTACCTTGGTTGGTGAGAGCTTTGAATTAAGCCGTGCAAACCAGAAAGGAGGTACTAGTACGTGCGTGATCTGCTATTTATTCGTGTAGGATCGAGTAGGTCGTTTCTTGAATTGAGCCCTACAAACCGAAAAGGAGGTAGTGCGTGCGTGATCCGCTATTTATCCGTGTAGGATCGATAGTGTAGCTTGTCAGTTTCTTCAGAGGTAGGCATTTTTATCCGGGTAGGATCGATAGTGTAGCTTGTCAGTTTCTTCAGAGGTAGGCATTTTTATTCAAAAAACTGCCACTTTGCATCTTGCGTCGCAAATAAAACTGCCAGGAGCGCATTTGTAGGCTAGCTAGTGATCGATCAGTAACTTGTAAACACTGAGCGAACAGAAATAAGTAACTGTTAATGCATCTCAATGATTCACAGATCATATACAAATATGTAGCTCCAAAAGCAAAGATCAGCCACTTCGGATCTTGCGTCGCAACTAAAACTAACTAGTACGATTCCCATACATAAGATCAACATGTT
>NC_041383.1:552948608-552965847 GCF_002162155.2 Triticum dicoccoides
AAATATGTAGCTCCAAAAGCAAAGATCAGCCACTTCGGATCTTGCGTCGCAACTAAAACTAACTAGTACGATTCCCATACATAAGATCAACTTGTTAATGCATCTCAATGATTCACAGAGCATATACAAATATGTAGCTCCAAAAGCAAAGATCTAGAAAAAACATTTGTTCTTTCTACTAACATGGATGCTTCTCTTGGCCAACATTCAGTACAGACTGAAAGACAAATTTGTTTGTGAAGTCTACAATTCCTCTTGCAAACATAAGTGGTTTCACCAACAGCTGGAACCATGAGAATGAACCACACATGGTGGAGGAACATCCACTGCAATATGATTTGGTCTTCTCTCGATCACACCGCGAGACTATTTTCGGAATACAAACTTTAACTTAGGCAAAATGATGCCCATTATATAATCAGACCAAAGCAATGGAGCACCTAGTGTTGGCCAATAAATAGTACAGTACTACTTTTCTGCAGTCCATGAAGTGACTATCCAATCTTTCTGTGTCTATTTTCAAATGGCACTGCATGCAGTGACTATACTATTCTCTTGTGCAGTTCAACCAAAATTGCGGACACTTTCTTTGTTTGCCAAATAGCAACGGGCAGACATCTCTGTCTGCACAAATATCAAGCAGCTAGTAAACATATACCACACCTTTTATTTTCGGTTTAAACATGTCTCTTCCGCTTAGCATCTGTCATGTTCTGCACTGGACAATCTGATATAGTTATGTTTTGCCCTGGACAATTTCATACTGAATTGATTTGCTGGTTCAGAGCAGAAATATAGCGCCTATTCTTCATCAGACCAAGGATATACATGTTCGCAGTGATGGAAGAGGTGAAATTGATACAACCGAAATTGAGCATCCAATCATTGAATCCTGTCCTGCAACTCCAATGTAGGTCCACCCTGCCAATAAATTACCATGCAAACCACTAGTATTACTATCTAATGATAGTACAAAAAGAGTAGCAATATAGTAGCAAACCATGTACCTTCGTAATGAACAGCTCATAGTGCCACCAATTGGATATAAAGGTTTGGAAAAAAACATGCTCCTAATGTTGAACCAGTTGGACTTTTTGTGCGGTTCCACTAAAATAGAGCATCCCTGTTTGCATAGATATTGGAAGTGTGATTACTCTAAAAGTGGCACTAGTTGAAGCATACACTCACAAATATAAGCATTCCAATTTCTTAATGGGAAAAGGTAGCAAGACTGTTTCTAACCACCTGTTTGAAGTAATAAATAAAGCAACATCGGCGGATGTCAGGAAGGCATACATAGTTTTTTCGGAAAAACTGAGCCATTCTTGACCTTTCCTCTTCTTTTAAGCAAATTTTGTGCAGTTCTACTAAAACAAAATGCCATCACCGCCTTGACAATTCAGTGACACTGTACAAAAGGAAATGACTTAACATTACATCATGATGTCAGGTATGTAGTCGATAGGCATTAGAGACAAACATACAGACCTCCTCCGATAACATAATGAACATTAATTTTAACAAAGGTGTGACTAGCTTTACCGGGATAATTTGAGTGAACTCTACACCCTTTGTTCCTTAATATAAGACGTTTTTGCTGTTCAATTTAAAGTACCCAAATGTCTAGTATTTAGAAAAACAGGTAGTAGTTTTCTTGAGCACATATCTGGGAAAGCTTGCGACACTTTATTTATGTCCATACGCTAATGCAACACCATTCGAATACTACAAATATACACTAATCCAGTGGCTAGTGCAACAGTAGAGTAGTTAGTTTATTACAGGGTACAGTACAATGGTTTTACTGAATAGATTTCAATAAACTCTAGCACTGGAAGGTTTCTATAAGAATTAACAATACAAAATGTAAAGGTAACAAGTTTCAGCATTGGTATACTAGCTGTGCATGAGCATTAAACCAAATACAAAAGTCTGAAGGTAACTAGCATTATTAACTAATGACAGTATAAAAAAATTGCAAACCATGTACCTCCAAGGTAAATATCATTCCGAACTCGGGGGGGGGGGGGCTTAAAAATTGCTATCCCAATCTTGATAATCGATCAAACATAAAAAATTGATTGAACGAATCAAGAGAACAGTCAGAGGAGGAGGTGCCCACTCTTGACCTTTCCTCTTGTCTTCATAATTGCCTGTGCAGTTTAACCAAAATAAAATGTCATCAGCGCCTTGGCATTTTGGTGACACTGTACAAAAAAATAACTTATCTCATGAAAGTGAGGTATGTAATCTATAAGCATTAACAGTGCAAAAATCTGAAGGTAGTAACAAGTTTCATCGTTGGTATACTGGCTGTGCAACAGCATTAGAATGCCTTAGCTGAAAAATCTTTAATACATCCACAATCAACAGCTAACCCTGAAATAATCCAGTGACATTAAATGGCATTGCTTAAATTTATCGGTGGCATTAGACTGAGAGCGGCATTAGTTAAATGTGGCATCACTTTAGCAGTAGCATTGCTTGACTTGACTGCTGGCGTTATACTAATAGCAAAAAAAGTGGCAATAAGAGGATGTGAGGCCCATTCGGACAGTGGGGGCACCAGTACGATGTACCTCCACGGACGCAGAGTGGTGAGGCAGGTATGGTTGCCCAGAGCAACAAATATCCAGGCAGCATATGTGGATTACGTCCCATTTTTGTTCTCTTTAGCCACCTTTTTCCTATGCGAGGACAACAAACCGATCGACCTGGTCATTCTTTATTGCGCTGTCATGCCTTTCTACCCTTGTTCAACCAAGAGACACGAGACTCGTTCCTTAGCTACTGATTTTCCCCTTTTCAACCTAGATGCGGGTTCGATGCCTAGTCTCTTGGACAGTACAGTCTCCCTTCCTTTCCTTATTCAACCCAGACATGGATTAGTCTGCATGAAGTAGGGTCTCCTTTAATAGTGCAAATTATGGTTTTCGTCTGCGTGGCCAGCAGAGCAAAGGATAGCAAATTGGGAAGATGGTGGAGTGGAAAAAGATCCACATGCAATAACGTGGAAGATGGGGTAATAGAACAAGGTTATGGTTCGACAAGAGGTAGCATACCTTAGGGTCGGCGAGAAGTGCCTTCGCTCGTGGTCGTCGTCCTCTGCACACACTATGGCAGCGAGCTTGGGGACGGAGGCCATCCCGCGCGGGCGCTAGGTCTGAGAGGACGGCCTTGTCGTCAGTGCGTGACCTCGCCCGCTGACGACGAGTGCGTCAACGCTACACGTCCTTTTCTTCCCCGGCGGATCTGTGACCACCGGTGAGGAGGGAGAGAGGGGCCGTCTTTTTTAGATCTGGATAGAGGGTGGTAGTGTGAGAAGCAAGTGGGCAGGCCTTAGCAAGAAAGCGCTGAAGCTCCAGCCTATATATCTTTTTTATACTGCTAGTACTGGAGGTGGAGTAGTGGTAGAGTAGTTTATATATTCTCTACGTACAGTACCAGTTAGTCATGCTTCAAAACTGATCGGTATGCCATTAAAAAAATAAAGGTCGATAACTAATGCGGCACCTCGGGCCAACGCGGTCAGATCGCATTTTGCACGAGAAATTACACACCATGTTTCGTTGACATGTGGTCCCGTTCCAACATATCAGTGAGACGACGGCCAGATCGCATTGGCGCCTCATCGTGAACCGTGGCAAACTCACAACCGTCCACCGACTCTTTGCCTTTCCCTCTCGATTTCTAACTGCTGTCGCACGCTCTTCCTCTCCCTCCTCCATTTTCCTTCAGCCCTTCACCCTTTCTTCTGCCATTGTTCGATCATCTTCTCCATGGAGGGAACAGGCCGGAAACGACCTCATTATTCTTGCCCCGATCTGAAAGATGACATGGTGGAGGAACTCATTGATCGGTGCGACGTCATCACCCCGGCTAGCATGGCAGGTTCGTTCAAGCCCATTCGCGACTCAACTAATAACATCATTACAAGGAACCCAAGAGTCAAGTATCGGTTTGATCTCCCCTATCTTCTTCGCCGTGACCCTGATGACTGGCGCCGGCACGACGGAGGCCTCGCCCTGTGCAAGTTGATGCCGCTTGATAATGATACATATGATGTTAAGATGCCATCGCTTGAGGGCAAGGCTTGGGCAGGCGCAAATGGAGATTGGGTTGTTTATATTGGGTACAACTGCGTGTGGGAACATGTAAATGTGTACACTCGTCACCGGGTTCCACTTCCAAAAATCTCAGACTGCCCAGAGGTTGAGCACACCAGTATTATATGCACATTCAAATACGATCATGGTGACTGTCTTCTACGGAAGATAGCAATTTGTCGAGTTCCCAACCGCTCTTGGAATTACAACAACTATGAAGTTGTTGCTATCTTCGACAAGCATGTTGCCGTCCATGATGGTTTGACTCGATGGATATTGCTCAAAAATCAGTTTCTGTACACGGATGAGTACTGTGATGCAATTCAATACGAGGGCCTTGTGTTTGCTGCCACCACTCGTGGGACTGTTTTTGCATGGGATCCTCGTAGATTTGGTACGTTTGTCTTCCACCGTAATTATAATTGTTTCATCCACATGCATGCAGGTTAGCAAGTTTCCCTTTACTAATTAACCTTCTTCTTGTGTTTCCAAGGTCCTGTGAACATCCCACCACCTATACTTGAAAAATTTTATAACCAAGGGGGAGATGACGACGGTGATGATCACGAGCATGAGGACGAGCAGCGCCCATATACTCTATGGCGCCTGGCAACTAATTCCGATGGATCACCTCTTCTTGTGTGTATACAGCCCACTGATGGTGTTACTGCTAAGGAAGCAGGTGTAGTCTCCCATGGTCGCACTCTCCGGACCTATTCCAACACCCATTGCATGATATTCGGGATGGATACTAGTGTGCTAGCGCCAACTCCTTCTCCCTGGTACAGAATTGATAGTCTTGGAGAAAACTCGCTCTTCCTTGGACAAAACTATCCGATGATGGTGAAAGGCGATCCAACTGCTATTGACACAACGTTACTAGTACCATTTATGAGAAGCAACTGTGTCTATACCTCGGACATTTGGGTGGTTCCCTACCCTGGTACTGATATAGTAGGCCGCTTCATCCTGGATGATCAGTCCTGAGTTGTCTCCAGATCGACAATGGATGGCCCGTCCCAGAGAATCACTTGTGGTTCAAAGCAAGCGTTTCCAACGCCGAGGAATGGTTGAGTTGAAGTTCATTTCATTGCTTGTTATTTGTTATGTGGTGAAAACTTTAGTATTTATAATGTATCCTCGTTGTCGATGTGGGTTGATGACCTGTTGTATGTAATAAAATGATATGCTTGTGATAAACTTACTAAATTTATGAATGGCTTTCGAGTCGCTTCTCTGAGTGAGTGGTGCAATGAGGCAAAAAAATATTTTCCGAATACATAATTGTACGTGCATTGCAACAGGTTATCGGATGAGGCCAATCAACAATAGTAGTACACTATTTGTACTAGCTTCACATGCTTCGCGCGTCGGGCGGGTGTTTTTACTGTAGCCATATGTTAATGTGTTCGCTGTACATAACCAGCACCTCAAATCCTTGATACTAGTACTATATAGTAGGAGTAAGTAGTAGGAGTAGTAGGGTGGCATGGGCCAGAACAAGGATTCACGTCCAGGAGTACGGCACACGCCACCACCACGACATCCATCTGACACCATATTATTTCTTGGAGTCCGTGCTAGAGCAATCTCTTCAACCTTGTTGTTTCTCTAACTTCAGCCATCACGCGGCGGGCGAGGTGGGGGTTTGCCGATAGTCGGTTTCCTTAACTGCGGTCCCACTTGTGAGGCCAACTCGAACGCACGACCACAAACGGACCTCCGTTTTGCACGAACTCCAACGATAATTTTGACTAGAAAAGAAAGACCAAAGAAAACAAGAACGACAAGAATACATTTTACTACTCCTGTAAGTTGGATTAGTGCCTTCTCAATGCATTCATTGTTGATCTCAAGTGGCTCGATCTTGCGTGCTTCTTTCTTCTTCGAGTGTAAAGAAGTAGACGTTGCTCCCTCGCATCTAGGCTCATGTCTAGCCTCTATTCTAGTAGGAGTATCAACAAGTGCACTAATCTCATCTCTAGCCTATGTGCTAGCTAAAAGTGATAGAACATCTACTAAATTGCGCTCTATCAATATATGGATGTACTCTTCTTCCCAATACAAAAACTTGCATCCATTCTACTCCCTCCGTTGCACAATACATGCCTTCTATTTGTCAATATATATATATGTATCTAGACATGTTTTAGTATATAGGTACATCCATTTTTGGAAAAATGGAAGTCAAGTATTTTGGAACGGAGGGAGTACATAATAAATTTTTTAAGTTAGCACAATTAGTCTAATCCGAGAGCACAACCAAAGATTTGGTCGGGTTCTTCCTCCTTTTGCGGACATGTGGGACATCCAGCATCCAGGTCGTGTCATGAAAGAGAATATAGTGGTAGTTGAAGCCACGAGATGTGCATCTTGGGTTAAACTGTAAATAGAATCTTACTACTCTTGAGTAACTCCAAAAGCGGCCACCGAAGATCTTTATTGGATTTGTTTTTCATCACCAGCACGTCGAGGTGAAAGATGTGCAGGTTCAGTGGGTCCTCTTGCATTTTCACTGACATGTGGGGCCGCATGTAAGCAAACAGACGATGGGCTCCGCGCGTCCGCTGGTTGGCTGAGAAGAGAGATAGAGGAGGGCTGAGCATGGACTGCAGGAAATTTGTTCTACGTACCTCGATATAGGCTCGATATAGTGGGGTGGCATGGGCCATAACTAGCATTCACGTCTAGAAGTACGGCACACGCCGCCCACACGAGTCCCATCCGACACCAATTTTCTTGGAGTCCGTGCTACAACCATCTCTTCTCCCTCCTGTTTTCTCAGCCATCACGCGGTGGGTGGGGTGGGGGTTTGCCGATAGTTGGTTTGCTCAACCGCGATCCCACTTGTAAGTGAAAATGCAACACCGCACGCATTCCTGCTTGAGCGGCGTGCCGGACCGACCATGTGGGGGTGCGACGCGAACATGGCAGGCTTTTCCTTTTGAACTCGTAACTTGTAAAATTTGGTTCTGCTCCATGGCGCGACCAATAGATAGAAAATAACGATTTTGCCTAGAGTAATGAGAAGTTTGGTTCTGGCGCCATTCATGCATGGAGTACGTACGAAAATTATGAAGTTGATGCGAAAGGTAAGATAATTACTATAGTATCATATACTACTACATGGATTTGACGGAAAGATAAAAATACATACGGATCCATCAACGACATCCTCACGCCCTAGTGCGCCGGGTCACCAACCGACGTGTGAGGAGTAGCAGCGTTGGCGGCGAGCTCAACGTGCTTCTGAACAGTGCCGTCCATGGTTGCCCTGCGGTCCAAGAAGGCCAGCATCCTATCTTCCTCCTCTTGCATGTAGTAGTCCTTGTGGACGATTTGCGCGTAGACGTGGGTGATTATGTCGATGGTGTCTTGCTGCGCCAGGCACTGCGCGGCGAGCGCGACCTCGAGGTGGACATTCTCCAGCGCAATGGCGGGCAGTCGCAGGGCCACCAATGCATCACAAAGGTTGTCACCATAGTTGCCGTTGAGGGTGGCGGGCATCGCAGAGCCTGGGCGCGTCGGCTGGAGGCTTACGTCAAAGTCGTCCGCAAGCTTCTTGACGATGGTGAACTTCTCGAGGAAACTGACGAGGACCTCATCGAACAAGGAGACAAAGCTGTCGTCCAAGCGGCCCCTCGCCCTGGCGGACTCAAGCAATACTACCTGGAGACGTTCCTCAGTGCCGGGCCGCATGCCGGCGTCGTGGACCATCTGGCACAACCGGCTGATGCTCATGGTCATCGCCTCCATGGGTCTAGCTTCGTTTCTAGTCAACTGATCTTGCGATTCGAGTGATCACTCTTGCCCTTGGTTAGCGTGCGTAGGTGCGTAGGATATCGTACTACTCCTCGGCCCTCTATTGCACCTGCCTTTGGCTGTATGATAGGTGGGCCAGCCACCCCCTGGACCCACGTGTCATTCACCCAAAGGCAGTTGCAGTATAGTCATCTCACCGGACCTCTAGTTGGGGCCAAACGAGAGAAGTTTGATGTTTACTGGTTTATTGGCCCCCTTTGCATTTTGCGCCAAGTTTTGACCTTTGGATTAACTAATAAAATGTTAATGCATGTAAACAAAAATGTTGTTGTAAGTCACCTTACGAAAACCAAATAATTCCAAAATACTTAGGCACGGTGCATCAACTCCCTCCATGTTTCTTATTTCGTGACATATCAACCAATGAGAGATGTGGGCCGTGCATGCTTTCAATGACTTGAGACTACCAAACATGACATGCAGTGTTTAGTTCATTGCATGTAATCCTATTAGTACTCTAGTTAGCAAAAAAACATTAAGTTCTCTCGCCGATAGGAATAAAACACCATGTATTTATTTACAGAGGGAGTAGTACATTTTTTGTGACATGCATTACTTGATATTGCTAGTCAAATACTAAAATCCAGATGGACGTGGTAGTACTCCTAAATCCAGACGGTGGTGCTACTAGTACTAGTAGTAGTTCTACCAATGTAGTAGTAGGAGTACTAGCACTGTACTACCCGTTGGTCAGATTATTACGTGCTGCTCCTCACAGTGAAGTGACAAGACCCTGCGCCGGAGATGACACCTGAGTATAGGCGCCGTGTTCGGCATACCATAGTCAGCCTCAGCGTCTGCAGTCACTATCATCATGGCTGTAGAGCTAGCCTGCTTACAACTAGCCCTGTTCGACATAATTTCCCGTGCGTAGATGCCCGTGCTTACAACTAGCCTGCTTACAAGTACCTATTGTATATCACTATATTTTTACATCAGCATGTAGTTTGTTAATCGGCGTGAATCAAGCCTTTATCTGATCTAAATTTAGTTGTAGCAAAATGTATGATTAAAGGCCACAATGTTGATTTTTGCAAGGAAAATTGCCTGGTAGTTTTGCATCCTGAGCTGCATGAGTGTACTATCTCATATCAGTGGGTTTGAATACTTTGGTTCTGCAGTGGGTTTTTCAATTTTTTTTACTGTGTTGTCCTGTCGTATCCCTAGCTCTTACATCATACTCCCTTCGTCCGGATTAAATGTCGCAGAAATGGATAAAACTGGATGTATCTAGAACTGAAATACGCCTAGACCCATACATTTATTTCCGGATGGAGGGAATACATGTCAATATGTCATGCCTTTCTATTCTTCAGTACCTATTCCATCTCTGTTGTAGCATGTTTTATAACTGAATCACCATTCTTCTATATAAGGCATGCAAGGGGAAGACGACTATGTTAGAATCTGAAGGGTTGCAAACCAGGTCTTTGCAAAAGATCCAAACGCCAGGAGATAATAAACCAACTCCATTTTTCATAGATACTGCTCCAGCACAGAGAAACCCAACTCCCACTGATAATAAGCAGATTCCAGTGGCCAAAGAACTAGTCCGCTCCAGTGCAGCAAAAGAATGTCAACTCCATTCTAAGAAGCGTTTGCGAATCCTTGCATCATGAAATTTTATAGCATTCTGATCATATTTTCTACATGTTTCTTACCCATCTCTCTTTTAGAAAATAAGGTTAAACGACACACGAATTCCTCCATTGGGATCGTATTTGAGGAAAATATCTTACGGGAATTCTCTGTGCTCCAATGCTGATGTAAGTACCTGTTGTATATCACTATATTTTTACATCAGCATGAATTTTGTTAATCGGCGTGAATCTAACCTTTATCTGATCTAAAATTAGTTGTAGCAAAATGTTAAAGGCGCCAATGTTGATTTTTGTAAGGAAAACTTCCTGGTAGTTTTGCATACTGAGCTGCATGAATGTACTATCTCATATCACGCACATTACTGAATTGTAGTGCTTCTCTGGTTTCCCATTCATTCATTGTGTCAATGTTGCTTTCGTACTACCTTACCTGGCTGATGATAGTTGTGCCATATTGTGTTAATTTGGTGTAGGATAGTTGCCCAAACATTCGTTGTGTCAGTGTTGCTTTCCTATTATCTGACTTGGCCAATGATAGCAATGCTAGTGTGTTAATTTTGTGCAGGCTGCTGAAGATAAGAAGACAAACTCTGAAATTAGCAAGGCAACCCCATTGTTTATTTCCAGTAAATCTAGGCCAGGTAATATGGCAATAACTCATGATTAAACTATTTGGTTCCCGTCCTAATTTATGTTATGATGCAGTGGTCGAGACACTCTCCACTATCAATAATACAAGCCTGCCAAAATCGCCATCTGAACCTGTTCAGTATCCTCTGTCTCGAATGCAACGGAATAAATGTATGTTTGTGAACCAATTAATAGCTGAAGCAATGATGGAAATGGTGATGAATGAGAGGTGCAGAGTCGTGCGACACAACAACCGATCAATGTTTTCAGAGACAGTGTAGCAAAGCAGCAAGAACTTGCCCACATGCTTATGTGCGTCATCTGTGCTGAGGTTGCAGATGGTTAGGTTCTGCTCATTTATTTGCACTGGCATCAATCTTTGATTGCCTAGTGGATGTAATTTCCTGTAATATATGCTGGATGTGCAACGTTATTCCCTGTATGCCGTACCTTTGCTTGATTGGTTTTGGTCTTGTGCATAATTGCCCGTCGTAATGGGCTCAAATTATCTAATTTGGCCTAAAGACATGAACGAACTTTAGTGGGCCCATTAAGTTAATGTGCCGTTACTAGGCCGAAAGTTAATGGTCAGCCCTCTTACCTCCCGGGTCGTTAACAGGCCGACATCGAAGCGGGCAACAGGTGGGCCCAATTTATTTCACGGGCCGATAAAAGGCCGTTACTGAGTTTGGGCTACATATGGCCCAACTATCACTACAAAAAAATACACTTCCGTGATGATACGTGTTTGTCACAGTAGGTCGCTTTTTTTGTCATGCATGTACATCCATGACAAATTTATGACAGAATCAAGATAGTCATACATGTGCTGTTGTAGAAGTGTTCCATGACATTACCACGGAAGTGTCCACTTCCATGACGATAAATCGCGCATCACAGAAGTGCTTTCGTCAAGGGTTACCGACACGTGGCATCCACCGTAATGGAACGCCGTTAAGCTATCGGGTCGGGTTTTGGATCCGATAACCCATTAACGGCCCCGACCAATGGGAAATTTCCATGTGTAAAATTCTTATTGGCCGGACGAAACACGTGTTAGCTTGTCAGTGGGTCAGATAGGCGCCTATGATACGTCGACACGTGGCACGGCCCAACAGAGGCCCATTCCTGTGAAAAGGCCGGCCCGTTTGACTTGGTCAAAAGCTGGCGGGTCGGCTCATGGAAAGCCTGTTAACAGCCTGTTCGAATATAGCCCATTTACAGCCCGCTAACCGAAGGCCCGTTACGCCCTATCGGAATTAGGCCCAGTAGCGTCATCTAGGCCATCCAATATGATTCCAGCCCGTTTTCACTTCTGGCCCATGTATAGCCCATGACGTCTTTCGGCCCATATGAGGCGCTATGTAACTCTTGGCCTACTAACGGCCCGTGGTGAAACTGGCCCGTAATGAATAGTGTATCATTTTACACCCATTAACGGCCCGTGGTGAAACTGGCCCGTAATGAACAGTGTATCACTTTATACCCATTAACGGCCCGTTATTCCGTTGCGACGTTTCTAGTCCATGTTATCTTTCGGCCTTCTCAGAGCCCATTTATTCTTGGGCTCATTTCCAGCATTCGCTTACTTACAGCCCGTTACTGTCATTTTCTGCTTGTGGGCCAAATTCAGCTCGTGGTTACAGTGGGCCCGTTTGTGGTCCATTAATACGCTAGGCCAATTTCATAGCGTCATCAAATACGACTTATTAAATATGGCCCATTATGGTCGGCCCATGAACGGACGATTCCAACTCTAGCCCATTTACGGCCATAATGCGGTCTGTTTGGACCATGTTTGCCCATCGATTATACGGCCCGTATAAGGCCCATTGATAATACGGCCCGCAGAAGGCCCATTATTTCTACGGCCCGTAGAAGGCCCATTGTTTCTACGGCCCGTAGAAGGCCCACTGTTTCTACGGCCAGTAGGAGGCCCAGTGTCACTACAGTAAATATTAGCCCATGGTTATTGTGGCCTAGTTTTAAGAAATAGGTTATTGCAGCCACTAGCTAACCGCGGAAAAAGAACTGCAATGACTACAAGAAAACAAATAAACAAGACAACAAGGAAATAAATAAGCAAGCAACTAACGCTAGGCTATCACAGCTATTACACATATTACATCCATTGGGCATCAAAGTTCGCCACCAGTGCAAATATAGGGAACAAAGCAACATATCATATACACTGGTTGTCAAAGTTGGCGACCAGCGCAAATAAATGCCGCAGCAAAACAAATCCAGAACTGAAACCACTTCAGAAGATCTCAAGAAACAATATCCTGGGTACACATAATGCTAGCAAGATGCTTAGCAAGCTTATTAACTTTCTCTTGTTTAGCGCTTAAATCCTCCAGCACTTGCTGTTGCACCAGAAAATATGCATCTGAATTCTGCAGGGACTTCCTCAGTCCTTCAGCTTCCTGTCGTAGCACATCTGATCGATGTCTTTCAACTTGAAGTTGAGACTCAAGAAGAGGAACTGATTCAGGCAGCGAGTTCGAAGAGCTTGTGCCAGCAATAGTGGCCAGTAACTCGAACACTACATCAAGACAGGACTTTTGGGTTCCCTCACTATCGTCAAGATAGTTTTTATCAGCTTTCTTGGAGACCAATAGGGATGTCTCACTATATTGAACCTTATCTGCATTACTTCCTTTACCATTGGATAACGTGGTACTGTTCTCCAATATTTTGTTCGCATTCTAAAAGAGAAACAAGCAGATATATCACATGTTTACCATGTTGCATATGAAACTCGTTTTGGTAAATGAGTTCAGTAGTAAAGTGGACAGGACAACAGCATGAAACAAACATATATCTATGGACCATGGTCACTTTACGGTCTATATCATTCTAGTTTTTGTTGCCAAATCAACATAGAGACACAGTTCAAATAATATTTGTTCAAGACAAAGCAGAATAGACAGAATATAAGTGTGGTAACTATAGAGCAATAACAACACTTGTAATGTGCATGACATGAGAACATAACTGTTTATTCAATTGAAACTGAAATCAACATAGAGCAGGTTACAACAGCAAACCAGTTAAAGAAACAGGTTTAAAACATACCTGTTGCGCCATTGGAGTTCCAATTCCATCCTTCAAATTTGAAAATAGTTGGTATGAGTAAATACAGTCATGCAAGAGCAAAGGAGTATGAACCATAGCTACAGAACCTGACCTGAGAACAAATCTTCTTCTCCTTTAAGCGTTGAGTTGGGATTCGGAGTGGTGGTCCTCGTGCTTTGGGCACTGCATTTCCCTTACTAACTACTCGTGTTTGGGTGCTCTGTGGTGGAGACGGTGTTGTGTCAACTGGAACTAGGTTACTATCTGCCGGGGTTGGGGTTAGAAGGGGTGTAGCTGGTTCTCTGTCCAACTGGGTAGGGGTACAATCTGCGAGAGTCTGGGTTATGCGTGGTGGATCTGGTCCTTGGGCAAGTACAACCGTGGTTCTATCTGCATCAACTGGTAGCACTATCTTTTCTGAAGACCGTGTTGTTACTCCCTTAGATACTGCCATCACGCTCTCCAATTTAAATGGCTGATAAACAAGAAAAGTAATTGAAAGTATAGACATTGTATGATAGACAGGTGCAATGGATAGTGGGGAATAAAAGAGGGCATGAAATAATTCATATTTATGTTGTCTAACCAAATAGGATAGCATGACACAATTTCACATATATGATGGCTAACTAAACAGGATAGCATGACACAATTTCACATTATGATGGCTAACTAAAAAAGATGGAAAGACATAGTTCAAAATATGAGACTATGTAAATAGGATGACATGACATAACTATATAATGTGTTTATTAAATAGGTTGGCATGCCATAATTCACATACATTCATGGATAGAACGCCATAACTCAAAATATGATGATTGTAAACACTAAACAGGATGAGATGATATAACTATATGATGTCTTTATTAAATGGGTTGCCATGCCATAATTCAGATAGATGATGTGTATGTACTATGTAAACATGATGGCATGATATAATTCAAATATATGATTTATATAGTAAGCAAGTAAGCAGATGGCAATCCATATATGATGTAAAAACTAAGCAATGCAAGACAACATGCATGACGTGGGTAATATAACCCTGCCAAGTTTGAGCATAGACCTCAGGGGGAAAATAGGACTGGTCATCAGTCTCTGAATCCTCCTCTGAGGAGCTCTCTGTAACCAACAAGATGTCTGCTTCAGCAGGTAGCATTGTCTGCTCTGAATACCTTGTTTTCACTCCAGATACTTCCATCGCCGCTTCAAATGGCTGATGCACAGGAAGAGTAGTTGAATATACAAACGTTGTCGACAAATGGAACACGTAATACACAAAAAATGATAGCATGATATAATTCACATACGTGATGATTGGCTATACAGCATGGCATTGCATAATTCACATATATAATGCCTTTGCAACAAGATAGCATTGTATAATTCATATATATAATGTCTTGCACCAAGATGGCAATGCATAATTCACATATATGGTAATTAGACATTGAACAGGTGGCATTCACACAAAGCATGTCTAAACTAATCAAATGACATAATAATGCGAGACACCATACGCACGATATGAGCAACATAGCCCTGCCAAGTTAGAGCATACACCTCGGGGGGAATAGGACTGGTCATCCGTCTCTGAATCCTCCTCTAAGGAGCTATCCGCAACCAGTGAGATATGCGCTTTGTCAGATAGCATAGTCTGCTCTGAAGACCTTGTTTTCACTCCAGAATTTGCCATCATCGTGTCAAATGGCTGATGCACACGAAGAGCGGTTGAATGTAATAACATTTTTGACAAATGTAATATGTAACCAAAAAAGGATGGCCTGATATAATTTACATATAAGATGATTGGCTAAGCAGGATGGCATTGCAAAATTCACATATATGATGCCTGGCTAAACAAGATGGCGTTGCATAATTCACATAAACAATGAATAAACTAAACATATGGCATTCGCACAAAGGATGTCCAAACTAAGCAGATGACATATTTGATGTATAAAGTAAGCAATGCAAGACACCATATGCATGATATAACCAACATCAGCATGCCAAGTTAGAGCGAAGACCTTAGGGGGTAAATAGGAGTTGTCTTCTCCTTCTGAATCCCCCTCAGAACAGATATCTTCCTCTCGATTATAATCCGAAATGCATGGAGGGGGGCTGCCTTTGCACCTACCATGGAGCGACGTCTGCATGAAATTTTATTGCCACGCAAGGCTCGTCTCTTTTGCCCTACATGTTCAGTTCCATTGTTTACAATAACTGTCATGCATAGGAATAAAACATAGTGAGATTATGTAAGGAGTGCATGCAGAAATCCAGAGTGATGGTAGCAACCTGTGGATATAATAGCAGGAAGATAATGGCTTCAGTTAAAAAATACAGATAATGGCTTCTTTACTGTTTGTTTCCCACCCAACATGAAACTCATAGTAGACACCGGAGATTAACCAGATAGTAGATAGATACTATTGATAGCGGCCCCAATATGTACCCCACAACCATTTAAAAACTCAAGTTTGACCATTAGTTTGGAGCTGACTCAGAGTCTAATCGGTGAACAGGACGATAAAGTAGCATGTAATATTAAGCGATGCATAACGTAAGCAGACACGAAAGAGTGAGACCTCTCTTGCGGACCCGTGTAGTCCTCGAGGTCATCTGCTCGGTTGATGATGATAGTGCAGTTTTCATGGCTGCCAACGGCGGGGAAGAAGATCTGAGGTGGCGAAAGACAGTCTGGAGGCCGGATCCCTGCTGTGCTGGACCCTTCTGCCGTTGGAGCAGCTGAGCTGGGGTGGACGACGGTGCAGCAGGAGCAGGACAAACCATTCAAGGTTTTCTTTGACAACTATCTGTAAGAGAAGTAATTTCGTAAGGGCTCGTTTGCATTGGAGGATTCCAGCAATGCAGGGATAGGAAATAGACAGGAATTGGATAGAAATGCACGTGCAAAACAGAGAATTTAAAAACACAGGATTTCTGCCAATCTGGGTGTTTGATTCACAACAATTGGAAGATCACAGGATGCAAAGAAGCATGGTGACATTTTTTTTGCGTGAAAAAGAAGCATGGTGACATTAAGTCAAACCACAAGAAAATGTACGGTTATAATGCTATTATGCTACTATCTCTTAGTCTTGTGCTTCATGAATAGGAATTTGAAAAGGAGGACAAGTGAAAATTAAAATTCCTACGTTTTTTCTTTCAAGGAGAAACTAAAGGAACAAATCCGTGTGCTCAGTGGACAATATATATATATAACATGTAGAGTAAAAAAGAGATGCAACAAGTGTAGAACCTCTTTGGTGAAGCCATGTCGATCTTAGCGTGATTGGGTTGGCCGGTGAGGATGCTCCGGCTGACTTGGCTATCGGAGGAGGGGAAGAAGATCTTAGGCGTCTGGAGATGGAGCCCGACGTACTGCTCTGCTGTGATGAACGGTTTCGTCGTTGGAGCAGCTCCGATGAGTTGTACGACGCTGAGGATGAAGCAGGACAAGAAATACAACGAACAACGTTAACCTGAGTGGAATTCTAATAGCATCTTTAATACATGACGTAAAATACATAACCACAAAGTGCTAGATGTAAAATACATCAGCTGCTCATCTCTGAACTTAACTGTCGAAACTGAATTTAACTTTCGAAACTGAACTTAACTGTCGAAACTGAATTTTGCTGTCAAAACTGAATTATGCTGTCGAAACTGAATGCACTAGCAAGGTGAGGCTACACGTCGGTCGACTGACTTTTTCATCTCTGGTCAGTCGATTTTGCAGCCGTTGGATACGAAATCAAGGGTCTGCGGTTCATCTTCAACCTCCACCCCCATGAGCCGGCCAAACAGCAGCACCCCGCCGCCCGTGGCCGGCGGTGCGCCGCCACGCCCGCCGCCCGTGGCCGGCGGTGCGCCGCCACGCCCGCCCCGAAAACACTCCCCACTGCCGGTCCGCCGCCGCCCCGGCCATCCCTCTAGTCCCCCCTGTGCCGAGCTTTTTCTTCGGCGATCCCCACGGCACCGCCCCGCCAATGC
>NC_041383.1:552966432-552980438 GCF_002162155.2 Triticum dicoccoides
CCACCACCTGAAAATCGACTGACCCAAAAGTCGATTCAGTCGGCTGAAGTGTAGCTAAATCGGAGCAGCATCGAAAGGAGCAAGAGCGAGAGTAGCAGCGCGAGCAAGAGCAATAGCAAGAGCAGACCAGGTAGGGGACCGAGAGCAAGAGCAGAGCAGCAGCGCGAGCGAGTGCTAAAGCAGCAGCAGGTCCTACTGATGTGGACATCGCCACCGAGGGAGCGACGCCGTGGAGGAAGTGGCCGGCGACGCCACCGTGGATGGAGCCGCGCCGTGTCGGCTCGGGACCGAGCGCCGGCAGCACCGTGAGATCGAATCAAGAAGAAAATGCGGCGATTAGTGTACAACCTCGTTGGTGGCGCCGATTGGGCCGCAACTTCATCCGAGGAAATGGTGATGATGATGCTCTTCCGGTGGTGCATGTGAAGACGGCGGTGTGGGAATGGAGGTGGCGCGAAAGACGAGGGGAATGTCGGGGCAGCTCCTTGGAGGTGGAGGAAGGGGTGGCTGAACTGGTGGGATGATGAGATCGACGACGGATCCTCATCCGGTACGGTGGATGAGGGACGTCGAGGTGTTGCTGTGGACGACGTCGTTGGGGAAGAGGCTTCGGCTGGGTGGCGGACGGAGCAGGGTGTGGGGTTTCGTCGCGGGTTTTCACGGCCTCGGTGTACAAATGGGTGGGCAGATGGGATGGCGGTGGGGAACCATGGCTTAGAGACGCGCTTGTCCCAAATGTGGGGTAAGTTACGAAAGTACCCCCACCGATTTGAGGCGGTTCTTTTGGTTCAGGGGTACCACGGGCATTTTGCGTGTCGGGATTTCATAGGAGGTGGGAGTTTTCGCGCGCGTTGTAATTTCGGAATAGCAAGGCGCGGGTTGAGATGGAGGGAGTTGTCGAAGCACAACGAGACAAAGATATATCTTAAATATTTTGGGCTAACAAGGCACGGGTTGAAATTTCCAGACAAGCCTAACATGCACTGTCCCAAATCAATGCACCATACAAATGTCATTGAAAACTTTGAATTCATGTTATGTTCAATTAAAATATTTTGCTACGTGTATAATGCATGCAACCTACTACTCAAATGAACGTTTTAGTGCATTCCAAACGTATATACTACCGCTTCAATATGAACTAAATTTGAATTCGTTTCTCTATTTGAATAAGATCTACAGTAATGATTGTTGTGAAGTCAAAGCATTTGAATTCGTTTCTCTGTTTTAATAAGATCTACAATCATCATTATTGTCAAGTTAAACCATCGTTTGTGTATTATCTTCACAGCACACCACATGATTAGTCTCGAGTTACATATGAACTATGTGTACTATATGAACTCGAACTAGATTTTTTGAATCCACTTTATTTTGAATTCAAATCACATTACATTTCTAGCTCTAGCTAGATCTTCATAATCTAAACCATGTCTCATATGTATAATGTGTTTATCACATTATGTATGGTGCCCCGCCCCCTACGCCTACAAGTATTTAGATGTGAGTTGCAAACACCACACATTACCACAAATTCAAATAAAATGTGAGAATGTTCGATATATATAGTATTGTTTAGATTGTTCGATATTTAGCTGTAAGCTGCGAACGCCACACATTATCACAAATTCAAATAAAATGTGAGATTGTTTGATGTATAGTATGGTTTAGATTTTTCGGCATTTAGCTGTGAGTTGCAAACGCCATGCATTATCACATTATGGTATAACATGTGCACAACACGTGTATCACCGCTATATTCATGCATGCAATGTTTAAAACACTATGATCTCCTATTCAAATATATGAATCCGCTTTCATATCAAATTATGATCTTTGTTAGTCTCTTACACCCACACAATTCTCTAACCTTTGTAGCTACCACTAACTTTCTCTCGTGCATGCACATGCCCTCCTCACCCTCCCCCTCCCTCGGCATTCTATCTACCTGGCACATTCATTTTTTTTGTTTAGATCGTTCTCCCAGAGTCACCACAACTCCTTTCCGACACACACCGATCGATAAACCTCTCCAGCGATGCCTGCCTACAACATACAAACACACCTTCAATCTCCTCCTTTATGTGTCCTTGCCTCGTGTCTCTCATACGGTCAGACACACGTGTAAACTCTCGCCCCTCTTTTCATCGCTCTCACAACCACACACTCCTCCCCCTATCTAGCTAGTAGTTGGGCCTCTCGCACCACCTCATAGCTCCATTCTCTCTGCCTATCCATCTCGCTGGGCCTTATTTGCCTCTAACAAATGGACGTACACCGACCGATCTCTCGCTATACATATAGCTAGCTAGGTCCTTATAACTCGTTTTTACCCACACGTCAATCGATCTACCTCATTAGTTGTGTCTCTCCCTTCCTCCGACAAACAACAATTTATCTACCGATCTAGTTAGGTTTGCCTACCAAACACATGGTTCCCCTTCATCATCCATGGATGCGTCCCGACAGATCTATCACGCACAGGCACACACAGAAACACATCCCCACTCTTATTGATAAAATTGCAGTTCCACCCTCAGTTTGTCTAGTAGGCCTCTCCCACCATCTTTGAGAAGCAACTCCATCACCCATCCAACACTCTACCCCTATCCCTCCCTCTCCCTCCCTCTCTCCCTCCTCTCTCTCTCTCTCTGTCCCATAATATTTCCCGTCCTTCAGTTATGTATGGATGTTGACCGATCTCCCTCAAGACATAGCTAGGTCTCTCCTTCTCAACACATATATGAGTCGTCCTACCTATATAGTTAGGCCTCTGCCTACCCCTCCCACCACCCCCTCCCCCCACACACACCGATACATCGAGCGCTCTAGTCATGTCTCCCTGCCACACACAAACTTGACGTGTGCCCTCTAACGTTCCGGTAGGCCAGTCGCCCTATATCTTTGACTTGTACACACACACAATTTCGATGGCTCTCTTCATCAATCTCGCACCCACCCACTTGATCCTCTCTTCGACTCTATCGATAGCTATGACCCCTCCCTCTCTTCTCGTGGATTGCCCAACCTCTATGTATGATATGGATAGGCCTCCATTTCACACACATTGCATGCAAAATTTTGTTTGAGATGTCATCGAAACATATTCCCACAAATAATTCATGAAATCAACCCCCACCCCAAAACAAAAAACACTCACAAACGCGGTTTGTATCTCTCACACACACCCACGTAGGTGGGGGACGTGCACGAAGAGAAGAGGTGCATGCACGGTGCACGTACTCCCGTCTCTTTCCCAACCACACCCGCGTGGGTACATGGTGGAGCTCATTTCTGTATGAAAAAGGCAGCCCACGTGGTAATTTGGCACGTGTAATGGTTGTCCACTTGGTGGAGGGAGGATCTTCTACCACGGGTGAACAAACAAATTACAACTTGACGCGTTATGTTAAATTAAAAAAAGAGGCAAACCATGTGGGGCCTACCTTAGAGGCAAGGCTCTATACACTGGAGTACTTTTGATGTGTCCCGTCAACTTGCAGAATGAGGAGAAGCTTGCTTAGTACACCGTCTCCCCCGCCCACGGGCGCGGTGGCTCGCAGGATGAGGTGAAGCTTGCTTACTACGCCTGACGCCCGCTCCCTCGCCCATGCGCGCGGTGGCTCGCAGGACGAGGAGAAAAATTTACTACTCCCTCCGTTTACTCCTCGTCCCTACTACCTTGGTTATAGAGATTATATCATATTGTTTGGATTATATATGTCCTTTAGTAGATTTCAATATGAACTACTAGTACATACTCCAAACACTGATGTATATAGACGAATTTTAGAGTGTAGATTCACTCATTTTGCTCCGTATGTAGCACTCTCCCTCGCCCCTCGACCCTCGCCCGCGTGGTGGACATGCAGCAATTCATTCGGTCTCATATAGCCAGAACGATATATACTGCACTACCATTATTGCTCGACTTCCTGAAGAGGCAAAGAGCCAATCGCAAGGTTATAGGAGAACGAGTATGTAGTGACCAGACCTCAAACAGTCTGACCTCTGTGCTCAGTATCATCCCTGGATCAGCAATGCTGACACCACACAGTACTTGGAGGATTTATAACAGAGTAGCAATCACACACTTATTACATCGAATGTCTCAAAAGAGAACTTATTGAAATAAATATGGCTTAAGGCCATCTAAAACGATAACAGCGGAAGGCTTGGAAGATAAGCGAGTCCATCAACTCCAACGGCATCACCGAGTATAGAACCACGACCTAAAAGCACCTTACTCGTCGTCTGAAAAGTCTGCAACATGAAACGTTGCAGCCCGAGAACGGGTCAGCACATGGAATATGCTGGCAATGTAACACATAGAGAATAACAATGGAGAATGGCTATACTACATGCATATTTGTCTGGTGGTAAAGCTCTACGGTTACAGTTTTGCGAAAAGCAAATTTTTCCCTATTGCAAAGGAATAATTTTAATTAACTATCATGGTGGTTGTTAAACATTGAGAATGGTTGACAGCATCCTCAATCCCAATTAAAAGTACTCTTTTAAAAAACCCAACAATATTAATTAAAGTAACATGATGAGATTCACACGATATCCAGGTACCAGATACTCAAGATGTCCATAACCGGGGACACGGCTAACCATGATTAGTTTATACACTCTGCAGAGGTTTGCGCACTTTTCCCCACATGACTCGATCGCCTCCGCTTGGTTCCTCGCACTACATGGTGTTTGAGAAACGGATGACCGAGACATAGTCTTTCAGAAGCACTAGCACCTTACATGAGGGGTAGACCGTACCAACCTACATCCCCTACATCTGCTAGTCCACCCCGTAAGAGTTCGCACAACTTAGTCAACTATGCTAGAGCCCATAATAGCATGTGGCTGCACACGTAAGTTTCTAGTTTGAATAATCTCATGATCCCTTTGAGCCTGGGTGGCGGTCCGAAGAAATACAGGCAAGTCCTGCTAGAAAACAGGTGCCTCAATCCACCCAGATGTGTGTTTAAGTTGCCACCTTAAATAAACTAGTAATTAACAATCTCACATCTGTCATGGATATTCACTCACCCAATCCACGTCTACTAGCATAGCATGGCATAGTAAGCAAATGTAGAAGTAACTCCCAAAGGTTTGATAATAAAACAGGTAATAGGTACTACCTCATCTACTTCCCATCCCACAATTTAATTAGATCCTAATCACGTAATGTTTGAGGATAGATCTAATGCATAAAAACTGGGTAGTAGAAAGGTATGATCAAGTGTTACTTGCCTTGCTGATGATCCGCGAAACCTAGAGACTCGAAGTAACAGGCGGCGCACTCCGGGTATTCTATCGCAGACAAACAAACAAGCATACAATAAGTACTCATCTAATGCACAAGTAAAACTCGAACAAAAGATCCAACCAGAATGTTCAACTTTAAGAACTCTGGTTTGCAAAAAGAATCAAATCAAATAAAGCAACAAAAGTCAAACGGCGAAAGAAAACAGCTTCGTTTTGCTAATCTGGATCTAAGTCAAATTTTACAGAAGCAAAAAACTTGTTTAAGTAGATTATTCGGAAAGAGGGTTTCGAGACGAAACTCCAGGCGCTTGAATCGCCTGATTCCGATAAACGAGCGAAAAGTTATACTAAATCGAAAATCGGATCAGAAATCGCGATCAGAAAATAACCGCGGAAAATCCGAGAAAAAGAAAAACGACGAACAGATTAACGAACGAACGTTCGTTAATCTAACAAATATGACGAAAAACGTTCGCTAAGACGAACTAACGGACGAATGTCCGCTAATTAACCTAAACCGGAAAAAAACCGAAAACTAAAATAAAAACGAATCTAAAAAAAACGAAAAAAAACGTAATGAAAACCGCCCGGTTTTTAAGAAAACCGGCGGCACGCGGTTCGAGGAGGCGGCGAACCTTGGGATGCGGGGCGGCGGCGGGCGGCGGCGGCGCTGGCGGCGGGCGGCGGCGGCGGTGGCGCGCTAGGGTTAGGGTTTCGCGGGTGGGCTGGGGCGGCTGGGCCGGGGCGCTCGCGGGCTGGGGCGGCTGGCGGCGGGGTCCGGCGCTATTTATTTAGCCCCCCCGAGCAGAGTCCCGCTCGGGTACGGCCCGTTAGGTCGGTTCCATTTTTTTTAAACATTACGCTCGGTAGAAAAATCAAAAGAAATACTAAACGGACTCCAAAAATCCCGAAATAAATATTCCCCTACTTCTAAAATCAAGCCGGACTAGATGAACATTTATTTGGGGCCTAAATGCAATTTTGAAAAACGCACATTTTTCCTAAATTCAAAATAAAAAGCAAAAAACTCCAAAATAAAACTTATTTGATTTTTTTATTAAATCCTCATTATTTCTTAATTTTGGGAAAGTCATTTTATTCCCTCTCTAAATTTTTGGTAGTAGAAATAACTGAAGATAAAATAAATAAAATTAATGATCCTATTTTCAGCATTTGAGAAAAACCCCAAATATGAAAATAACGAAATCCCCAACTCTCTCCGAGGGTCCTTGAGTTGTGTAGAATTTCTAGGATCGAGCCAACGATGCAATAAAAATATGATATGCATGATGATCTATGTATAACATTCCAAATTGGAAATTTGGGATGTTACAAATCTACCCCCCTTAAGATGAATCTCGCCCTGGAGATTCGGGTTGGCTAGCAAATAGGTGAGGGTGGTCCTTGAGCAGATCTTCCTCTCGTTCCCAGGTGGCTTCCTCCTCGGTGTGGTGGCTCCACTGAACCTTGCAAAACTTGATAACCTTGCTGCGGGTAACTCTGCTGGCATAATCCAAAATCTTAACAGGTTTCTCTTCATAGGTCAGATCTTCTTTCAACTGAATCGTTTCCAATGGCACCGCATCTCTCAGTGGTATATCGGCCATCTCTGCGTGACACTTCTTCAACTGTGATACATGGAACACATCATGAACTCCTGACAATCCCTCAGGTAATTCCAACTTGTATGCTACTTCTCCTATGCGTTCCAAAACCTTGTATGGCCCCACAAAACGTGGCGCTAACTTTCCTTTAACTCCAAAACGCTTAACTCCTCGAAGTGGAGATACTCGAAGATAAACTCTGTCTCCGACTGCGTATTCTGTCTCCTTGCGTTTCAAATCTGCATAGCTCTTCTGCCTGGACTGGGCTACCTTGAGCCTATCGCGAATCAACTTAACTTTATGTTTAGACTCCTTAATCAAATCTGGTCCAAACAACTGGCGGTCTCCAACCTCATCCCACAACAACGGGGTTCTGCACCTCCTTCCGTACAAGGCTTCGAAAGGGGCCATCTTCAAACTGGATTGATAGCTGTTGTTGTAAGAAAACTCCGCGTAGGGCAAGTTGTCATCCCAACTTGACCCATAATCCAAAACACAAGCTCTAAGCATATCCTCCAAAATCTGATTGACTCTCTCAGTTTGTCCATCTGTCTGTGGGTGGAAAGCTGTGCTAAACTCCAGCCTGGTCCCCAATGTTTCGTGCAACTGCTTCCAGAACTTCGAGGTGAATTGGGTCCCTCTATCTGATACGATACTCCTCGGAACTCCATGAAAACATACAATCCTCGTCAGGTATATCTTAGCCAATTTGGCACTGCTGTAGGTAGTCTTTACTGGGATGAAATGAGCTACCTTTGTCAAACGATCAACTACAACCCAAATCGAGTCATAGCCTGAACGTGTCCTGGGCAATCCCGTGATGAAATCCATACCTAATTTATCCCACTTCCATTCGGGTATAGGTAAGGGCTGTAACAATCCAGCTGGCTTCTGATGTTCTGCTTTCACCCTCTGACAAACATCACAAACTGCAACATACTCTGCGATATCCTTCTTCATTCCGGTCCACCAGAATGTTTCGTTCAAATCCAAATACATCATGGTATTTCCTGGGTGAATCGAATAGGGTGAATCATGTGCCTCTTGCAGAATTAACTTCCTGATCTCCGGGTTATTTGGCACGTAAACACGGTCCTCAAATCATAGGGTATCGTACTCATCCTCACGAAATCCCTTAGCCTTTCCTTTGCTCATCCGTTCCTTAATAGTGACAACCTCCGTATCTGCCTTTTGAGCTTCTCTGATTTTATCCATCAACGTAGACTGAATCTCCAGTGCTGCTACATAGCTCTCGAAGGTCCTCGGCTAACTCCTTGGGTATTTCTCCCGTCATTAGAGTATTGACATGGCTCTTGCGGCTCAATGCGTCTGCTACAACGTTAGCCTTCCCGGGGTGATAATGCAATCTCATATCATAATCCTTAATAAGTTCCAACCATCTCCTCTGCCTGAGATTTAACTCCTTCTGTGTGAAGATGTACTTCAAACTCTTGTGATCCGTGTACACTTCACAACGATTCCCAATGAGAAAATGTCTCCACGTTTTCAGTGCATGCACTACGGCTGGTAACTCCAAATCATGAGTAGCATAATTCAACTCATGGGGCTTAAGCTATCATGAAGCATACAAAACAACTCTACCCTCCTGCATAAGCACTGCTCCAAGTCCTCTACGTGAAGCGTCGCAATACACTTCATAATCCTTAGTCTGATCTGGCAAAATCAACACTGGTGAGGTAACCAAACGTTTCTTCAACTCTTGGAAACTAGCCTCACACTCCTCAGTCCAAATGAACTTAGTATCCTTCTTCAATAACTCTGTCATAGGCTTCGCAATCTTTGAGAAATTTTCAATGAATCTTCGGTAGTATCCTGCGAGTCCAAGGAAACTCCTGATCTCGCCAACGGTGGTTGGTGCTTCCCAGTTTGTCACAGTGACAACTTTAGTGGGGTCTACTGCGATACCTTCTCCGGATATAACATGTCCGAGAAATCCAACTTCCTTCAACCAAAACTCACACTTGCTGAACTTGGCATATAGTTGATGTTCTCTGAGCTTCTCGAGTACCAAACACAAGTGTTCCTTGTGCTCCTCTTCATTTTTCGAGTAAACCAAAATATCATCAATGAACACCATGACGAACTTATCCAAAAACTCCATAAACACCTTGTTTATCATGTTCATAAAATAGGCTGGGGCATTAGTCAGACCAAATGACATAACGGTATACTCATACAGCCCGTACCTAGTGGTAAAAGCTGTCTTTGGTATATCTTGCTCCCGAATATTCAACTGATGGTACCCTAATCGCAAATCGATCTTGGAAAACACCTTAGCTCCTTGCAACCGATCAAACAGGTCATTGATCATTGGTAGTGAGTACTTGTTCTTGATTGTTACTTCATTCAATCCGCGATTATCAACAACCATTCTTAACGATCCATCCTTCTTCTCCACTAGAAGTACTGGCGATCCCCAAGGCGAAGAACTTGGGCGAATAAAACCTTTATCCAACAACTCCTTGATCTGCTTCTTGATTTCCTCCAAATCCTGGGATGGCATCCTGTACGGTCTCTTGGATATTGGCCCAGTGCCTGGCAGTAGCTCAATTAAGAACTCAATGTCTCTATCCCGTGGCATGCCTGGCAACTCTTCTGGAAATACATCGGGGAAATCCCTTACCACTGGTACTTCCTCCTGCACAACTCCTGATAAGGAATTTACATGTGCTCTCCTCGGCTCATGCTGTGATACATACTTGATCCTTATCCCTTCTGGTGTTGTAAGCAAAATGGTTTTACTGGCGCAATCAATGTTCCCTCCATACTTCGATAACCAATCCATGCCTAATATCACATCCAAACCTTGCGATTCCAGAACTATTAGGTCTGAGGGAAATACATGGTGTCCAATCCTTAATGGCAGTCGATCACACCATTTACTAGCTGTATACTTTGCTCCGGGTGAGGTTACTAGCATGGGTGACCTAAGTGCTTGGGTTGGCAATTTATATTTATCCACAAATCCCCTTGATATGTATGAATGCGATGCACCAGTATCAAAAAGAACAACTGCAGTAAATGCCTTAACCAAAAATTTACCTATTACTGCATCTGGCTGAGCTTCAACCTCCTCCACGGTAACGTGGTTCACTTGTCCCCTGTTGAAAGGGTTCGGCTTCTTTCCTGAGCTTCCATTGCCATTTCCATTTTGGCCTTCAGGATAATCGTTTGCATAATGCCCTAGTCTTGCGGCACTTATAACAGGTGATATGGCTCAGGTCTGCTTTGGATGGTGTTGACGGGGTGGTGCGGCTTTGTCCATTGCTTCCTCCATTCCCGTTCCCATTCTTTGTGCCATTGTGATTGTGCGAGCTACCTCCTCCATGAGTATGCTGGAACTGTCCTCCTGACTTTGGGGTAAAGCGTGGCTTCTGATGAGCTCCAGAATTATACTTCCCCTGTGCATACTTCCTCTTACGATTATCAATCTGCTGCTGCTTCCCTTCAATCATAAGGGCACGATCTACTAACTCCTGGTAGTTATTAAAAGTGGCTACCATCAACTGCATGCTCAGCTCATCATTCAGTCCTTCTAGAAACTTCTCCTGCTTAGCTGCATCCGTAGCAACGTCATCTAGGGCATAACGTGCTAGTTTACTAAAATCATCCACATACTGGCCAACTGTCCGTCCTCCTTGGCGTAAGTTGCGAAACTCACGCTTCTTCATGGCCATAGCTCCGGCTGAAACATGGGCAGTACGAAAAGCTTGCTGAAACTGATTCCATGTGACAGTGTCTACAGGGTAAGTGGCTGTAAAATTCTCCCACCATGCTACTGCGGGTCTGTCAAGCTGATGTGCAGCAAACTTCACCTTCTCACCATCTGTGCATCCTGCAGTGGTCAACTCCCTTCCTATCTTGCGGAGCCAATCATCTGCTACAATCGGCTCAGTGCTACTAGAATACATCGGCGGATTCAGCCTAAGGAAACGAGTCAAGTGATCCCCAGGTGGTGGTGGTGGTGGGTTGTTGTTGTTGCCTTGGTTCTGTACCAATGTTTGAATCAAAGTATTCTACTGCTGAATCAACTGAGTGATCTCTGGCGGGAAAACAAACTCGGGGTTGCGTCTCGGAGGCATCTGAAGGGTTTAGAAAAGACGAGAAATTAAGAATAGAGTGAGGTCTAAGGAGAAAACACTACCCAATTGCTCATGAGACAAATGCACTCAAAAATCACTTCATTCATTCAACAAAGGGCTTACAACGGTCCAACTATCGCAAAGGTGCTTGTACTATAATGTTTACATGGAGGTAAATACTACTAATATGTGGGGGTCATCTATTAATTCGAACCAGTGGAAGACTCCATGATGTCTGCTCCAGCTTCGTCTTCAAAGTCGGGCTCACTTGGATCTGAATCGGTGTCGTCGATGATGATGTAGTTGCTCGGACAGTCGACGTACTTGTCTTCATTCTTGAGCGCTAATTTCTTCTTGAGTTCTTCAATCTCATACTTAAGATCGCTATTGTGCTTTGCTACAGATACGATCTCGTCCATGTAGTCCTTGCCTGTAGACTTTAGTTCTCCTTCAAGTTCGATGATCCTTCCCTTCGCATTCTTCAACTCTATCATATCATTGCACATCTGGTTCTCCTGGCGTCGAATGTGCTGGTTTAGCTCTTGGATGAAAGCTGCAATGGATCTATCCTTCTTGGTGCTGACTATCTCCCATTGTTCATCTCGGCGTCCGCAAATCTGGTAGATGGTGTTCTTGAGGTCTTCTTGATAGACTTCTCCAATGCGTCCCATGGTGATATGAGCTGCCATGCTCTTTCCTAGACTCCAGGTTGTTGCACTGAAAACACTATCTATAGGCTTGGTGATTGGGGCGAATGTCCTTCCCGGAACATGGGCTTGAATCTTCCAGCTCTCCTCTTCAGGCAGAGTGGCGTTGAAAGTCCCGGTGAAGCTTGGTAGTCCAATGTTTAGGTACTTGGCGACTTCCCTCAAGTGGAATCCAAAAGGTGTACCTTCATCTGGTTGAGCGTACTTGATCTTTGCGTCCGTCATCCTAAAGAATAGAAAAGATGAGGAGTCAGAATTGAGAAGAAAGAGTAGTGATCTAGGGCTTTAAGCTTAGTGGCCGTGTCCTACAGTCAGCGTGTGCTCTGATACCACCTTATAGCGACCAGACCTCAAACAGTCTGACCTCTGTGCTCAGTGTCATCCCTGGATCAGTAATTGTGACACCACACAGTACTTGGAGGATTTATAACAGAGTAGCAATCACACACTTATTACATCGAATGTCTCAAAAGAGAACTTATTGAAATAAATATGGCTTAAGGCCATCTAAAACGATAGCAGCGGAAGGCTTGGAAGATAAGCGAGTCCATCAACTCCAACGGCATCATTGAGTATAGAACCACGACCTAAAAGCACCTTACTCGTTGTCTGAAAAGTCTGCAACATGAAACGTTGCAGCCCGAAAACGGGTCAGCACATGGAATATGCTGGCAATGTAACACATAGAGAATAACAATGGAGAATGGCTATACTACATGCATATTTGGCTGGTGGTAAAGCTCTACGGTTACAGTTTTGCGAAAAACAAAATTTTCCCTACTGCAAAGGAATAATTTTAATTAACTATCATGGTGGTTGTTAAACATTGAGAATAGTTGACAGCATCCTCAATCCCAATTAAAAGTACTCTTTTTAAAAAAACCCAACAATATTAATTAAAGTAACATGATGAGATTCACACGATATCCAGGTACTAGATACTCAAGATGTCCATAACCGGGGACACGGCTAACCATGATTAGTTTATACACCCTGCAGAGGTTTGCGCACTTTTCCCCACATGACTTGATCGCCTTCGCTTGGTTCCTCGCACTACATGGCGTTTGAGAAACGGATGACCGAGACATAGTCTTTCAGAAGCACTAGCACCTTACATGAGCGGTAGACTGTACCAACCTACATCCCCTACATCTGCTAGTCCACCCCGTAAGAGTTCGCACAACTTAGTCAACTATGCTAGAGCCCATAATAGCATGTGGCTGCACACGTAAGTTTCTAGTTTGAATAATCTCATGATCCCTTTGAGCCTGGGTGGCGGTCCGAAGAAATACATGAAAGTCCTGCTAGAAAACAGGTGCCTCAATCCACCCAAATGTGTGTTTAAGTTGCCACCTTAAATAAACCAGTAATTAACAATCTCACATCTGTCATGGATATTCACTCACCCAATCCACGTCTACTAGCATAGCATGGCATAGTAAGCAAACGTAGAAGTAACTCCCAAAGGTTTGATAATAAAATAGGTAATAGGTACTACCTCATCTACTTCCCATCCCACAATTTAATTAGATCCTAATCATGCAATGTTTGAGGATAGATCTAATGCATAAAAACTGGGTAGTAGAAAGGTATGATCAAGTGTTACTTGCCTTGCTAATGATCCGCGAAACCTAGAGACTCGAAGTAACAGGCGGCGCACTCCGGGTATTCTATCGCAGACAAACAAACAAGCATACAATAAGTACTCACCTAATGCACAGGTAAAACTCGAACAAAAGATCCAACCAGAATGTTCAACTTTAAGAACTCCCGTTTGCAAAAAGAATCAAATCAAATAAAGCAACGAAAGTCAAATGGCGAAAGAAAACAACTTTGTTTTGCTAATCTGGATCTAAGACAAATTTCACAGAAGCAAAAAACTTGTTTAAGTAGATTATTCGGAAAGAGGGTTTCGAGACGAAACTCCAGGCGCTTGAATCGCCCGATTCCGATAAACGGGCGAAAAGTTATACTAAATCGAAAATCGGATCAGAAATCGCGATCAGAAAATAACCGCAGAAAATCCGAGAAAAAGAAAAACGACGAACAGATTAATGAACGAACGTTCGTTAATCTAACGAATCTGACGAAAAACGTTCGCTAAGACGAACTAATGGACGAACGTCCGCTAATTAACCTAAACCGGAAAAAAACTGAAAACTAAAATAAAAACGAATCTAAAAAAACCGCAAAAAAACCGTAATGAAAACCGCCCGGTTTTTAAGAAAACCGGCGGCACGCGGTTCGAGGCGGCGGCGGACCTCGGGATGCGGTGCGGCGGCGGCGGGGGGCGGCGGCGGCTGCGGCGTCGGGCGGCGGCGGCA
>NC_041383.1:552980661-553005689 GCF_002162155.2 Triticum dicoccoides
GGGCCGGGGCGCTCGCGGGCTGGGGCGGCTGGCGGCGGGGTCCGGTGCTATTTATTTAGCGCCCCCGAGCGGAGTCCCGCTCGGGTACGGCCCGTTAGGTCGGTTTCGTTTTTTTAAACATTACGCTTGGTAGAAAAATCAAAAGAAATACTAAACGGACTCCAAAAATCCTGAAATAAATTTTCCCCGACTTCTAAAATCAAGCTGGACTAGATGAACATTTATTTGGGGCCTAAATGCAATTTTGAAAAACGCACATTTTTCCTAAATTCAAAATAAAAAGCGAAAAACTCCAAAATAAAACTTATTTGATTTTTTATTAAATCCTCATTATTTCTTTATTTTGGGAAAGTCATTTTATTCCCTCTCTGAATTTTTGGTAGTAGAAATAACTGAAGATAAAATAAATAAAATTAATGATCCTATTTTCAGCATTTGAGAAAAACCCCAAATATGAAAATAACGAAATCCCCAACACTCTCCGAGGGTCCTTGAGTTGTGTAGAATTTCTAGGATCGAGCCAACGATGCAATAAAAATATGATATGCATGATGATCTATGTATAACATTCCAAATTGGAAATTTGGGATGTTAACGAGTAGTAGGTGCGTCATTTATAAATAAATTTTTTTTTCTTCAGTGGCACGTATGCAATATGATAGGTTCATATGGAGAGAAAAGGAAACCGCTCCACTATATACATAGTCAGGACGGGCCAGCCTACACGGTTGCTTGCTGGGGTTGCTCTCTCCACACTCTCTCGCACAAAACGACTGTGGCCACATCTCTAACATCTCGGCGGATCACGTCCGCTTGGGCAAGGGGTGGATGCTTAGTATAGATGCGGTGGCTGTCGCCGACGGCGAAAACCCACTGTCGGCACGTCCCGATAAAGGGTCCCCGCCGTTCTCTCTCACAAAGCCGGTGAGGCTCCTTCGTCCCTTGCTCACTACTGCGACGTGGGCAGTTGCCACCTCCCGCCGCCCTCCTCAAGGTTGAGCTACGGCCCTCAGGTACAACTCCCTTTACAGCCGGCTTGCACCACTGCTCCAGCTGCCCACATCACTCCCTGTGGATATTTCTCTATACTTCTTTGCCCCGCACATACCTCTACTGGCTTCTACGTACTGTATTTGTGATGAGTTTATGTCTCATCAACTAGTCCCAGTAATCTTATTCTAATCACGCTTGTTCAATTTCTTTTCCACAGGGATGCTCATCTCGATTTTGGTGAAACTGCACAAAATGATCCGATGGTCAAAAGGTTGCAAACTTCATTTATTAGGAAGCTCGAACGTTGCTAGCAAGTTGAAGCCTAGTCAGGGTTCACGTTTCAAGGGCTAGGGACTTCATGGATCGTTTTTTTTCTTTAGCTGCCTCTGTTCCAAACTAAGTGTCAACGTTAGTAGTAGTACAACTTTGTATACTAAAGTTTGCACAAAGTTGAGAAACTTATTTTGGAACGGAGGGAGTACATATTTGCTATGATCTGTCAATCATTGAGATGCAATAGCATGCATGTTAGTCTCCTTTGTATTTGATGAAATGTTGCAACGGGAAACCTTGGACGCAAGATACATGTAACAGAAGCTGGAAGCTTCATAGGATTGTACAAATTTATCTCGCTGATAAATTACAGTACGTACTATACTAGTACTTCCTCCATTCCTATATATAAGTCTTTGTAGAGATTTCACCATGAACCATATGCTGATGTATATAGATGCATTTTAAGTGTACATTCATTCATTTTGTTCCGTATGTAGTGGAATCTCTACAAAGACTTACTATCTACTAGTAATAGCTAGCCCCCACTACTAGGAATTCTCTATCCTCTCCTTGAGCCACGTCATCAAAATTGATGTAGTCGTTAGATGAAGTAAATCAGTCCATAATAGCCGTTTGATCTAGACGTTGAGAGGCTCTGCACTAAGCCACATGCAAGCATGCAGAAATACCGTGCCACATGCATGTGAGTGGGTTTTAAATCACATCAACATGTCTGCATGCAAGCATGCACCGGTAGCATGCATGTAAGTGAGCTTTTAAGTCCCATTAACATGTCAAAAAGAAAAAAATATAATCCCATTATGTAGTAGGAGTTGGCTGATCTTTTTTCCTTACGTGGGATGATCTAAATGATGATGGGAGTTTATTTAGTTTGGCTACTACATTTGTCATGCGGTTATAGAGTTTTTTTTGTTCTATGAAATCAATAATTTTGCACAAAGAGATATACCGCACTTCCGCGCCAACGCGCGGGGACTCATCTAGTAGTAATATTTAGGAACGGAGGGAGTTCTATGTAAAGAGTTAGGTGTCGCACGGTGATTGTGTGAGGTGGGCCATGTAATAACTGAGCCTGCGTGTTTTCACTGCTCTTGCACGCCTCCGCTGTAAGAATAGAGAAAATTGTAATCTAGTAGTAGTATACCTCCTTTCGCCGAAAGCGTGGGACATTCAGCAGTCCTACCACCTTAGTAATAAAGACCAATGAGCCGTCAAATCACATAGACCCAGCAGTAAGTTGTACGGACGAAGCAACCATCACTCTTGCGCCAGTGAGAGGTCGCGTCCACTCTGCCCGGGCATGAATGCTGCACCGATTATTTGGAGCGGCCATGACCGTTTTAGGCGGGAAGCGCGCACGCGATGGAGGGGCTTTGGGTGGGCCAGGCTGGTCAGGAGCGGGCGTGGCAGCTGTTCGCATGTCCCTACCGGACATGCCCGAAAACGAGAGGATGCACCGAGTCTCGCGGCTAAAATCGTACACTACACAACATCTCTCTGTAGGAGTAGGTCGATCTGTCTCTCTCTCTAACACACACATGGTGTTAAACACACACACACACGCGCGCGCGCGTGCGCGCGCACATGCACGCACCTTGGTCCTGTTGCACCTTCTAACGTGACTTATTACACCTAGATGGAGGGAGTAGTAAGTATACGAGATACGGTGGCACACTGACTTAAGTCGAATACAAGTGCCCAAAATTTGTGTGCATGTTATAATAAGGATTCACTTAAAATAGTACGTGAGCGAACAGAGGGATCAATTGGGCAGTGTTCCCGAGCAGTAGCTAGACATGTGAGGTAAGATACACCGCTGGCGCTTTTAATTTTTCTTATTAATTTGTTTGTTTCACCCTCTGACTGGTGGGACCCAACGTACTACGTGGAGAGAGGTAAGGTGATTTCTGCACCACTGTGGATAGTCTTACTACCAAAGCCACATGACACGATTATGCAATAATGCTATGTCACACCCTAGCTAGTTCATGCATTAGAGTGTTGCATCATGTTTATTCTTTCAACAGAAACCTGAAATGGGGATAACAGAACCCCCAGCCCCCTCTGAAACCAACTAGGGTTTACTAAAAACTTTTTCAATGAACCTGAAATGCCCTTCTAAAATGTCCATCATTTTTGTCCTGGTTCAGAACCTCTGCCAAGAGTGATGCACATTTTCCTAGGTCATCTTAGGGTCTTTGAATTAATTGATAAGTATTTGAAGTTGGGCATTTAAAATTATATAAAATATTTCAAATGCTATAATATTCCTAAACTGAAATGTTTCATGTTGGAAATATTCCAACTTTGGACCAAGAGCAGTTTGTTGAATTTTGGAACCTTCTAGGTATTTTTAAAAATTCAACAAAGTTGCAGAAAAATAGAAAAGGGAAAATAACAGAAAGACTTACCTGGCGCCTGCTAACCGGCCCACCTGCCGGCCCAGCCCAGCTGTCGCGCCAGCGAGCTGCTTGGCTCGGCAGGCAGGCAGGCAAGGTGCTCGACGGCGAGCACCGCATGGGTGCCACGCACCTGCTCGCCGCCTTGCCGCTCCCCTCTTCACGCCATGTCGGGGATCACTCCCCCTCTCTGCCCCGAACCCCCCAGACACCCCCTCTCCTCTCCAGCTCCTCCCCCTCGCGCTCCCTAGCCATGGCCGACGCCACCGCCGCCGCTCCATCGTCGTAGCCGCGCTCCCCGCCGCCCGTGCTCCATCCCGTTGTGTCCAGGAGCTCCGCTGTCATCCACTTCGTCGAGCTAGCCGAGCCCCGTGTGCTCGCGAGGCCCGAGACCACCGCACCGACCTCGCCCGAGTCCGCCGTTGCCGGAGATCCCCTTCAACGCCGTTGCCGCCTCAGCTCGTCCCCGACCCCGTCGGTGGCCTCTACGAGTGCTCTGTGAGCCTAGCTACCCCTCCTACCCTTCCTCTCTCGCCCCCGAGCCGTGTAGCCACCGCACGAAGATCACCCGCATGCACCGCCGCGGATCTCGTTGCCGACGTGCTCCCGGCCATCCTTCGGCCACCTCACGGTGTCCAACGCACTCACCACGCTATGTTGGGTCCAGCCGTGCACTCCCCGCACCTCACTGCACCCCCTAACCCGAGTTCGTCTCCAACCGAACTCCGGTGGCCGCCAAGGTCGTCGCCGGCGCCAACTCCGGCCACCCCGACCCCAACGGACTCCACCAAGAGCCACGGCTCGTCTTCAGCTCCACCCTGATGCCCTCTGCGACCCATTTGGTGGCCGGAACAGCCAAAACCACTTCCGCCGCCGCGTCGGGCTCGCCGGCGGCTAAACGCCGGCACCGCTGACTTTGACTTTGACCATGGGTGGGCCCAGGTTAACTCCGTTGAGTCACTGACAGGTGGGGCCCAGCCCTGTTAATTAACCTAATTTAGTTTTAATTAAATTTCAACTAAACTAATCGCACTGACACCCTGGACCCACGCGTCAGGGTTGACCTGGACCGGGTCTTTTGACCTGCTGAGGTCAGCGTGACGCAATGCTGACGCAATAATTATTTCTGGATTTATTTTTATTCAGGAAATTTCAGAAATTGTTGCAAACTTCAAAAATTCATATAAATTCAACCATAGCTCCAAATCAAACAAATTATATATGAAAAATGATCTGAAAAATCCAATCTATCCATCTGTACTGTTTTCATGCATGATTAAACAAGTTAACTTGCTGTTTAGTGCAAAACATGATAAAGCCCTATTTAAGATCACAAATGTGTTTGGAAGTTGAATCTTTGGTTCAAAATGGTTCAAACCCATCTGGTCTTAGTTGCATTAGCCCAACACACTCATATATGCCATGTCTCATGCATGCATCATATTGTTGCATATTGTTTGGTGATGTTGTGTATCGGTGTTCTTTGCGGCAGGTTCTGCCCCCGAGGAGTACCGTGATTACCCTAATGAAGAGCAATATCAGTGCACCGACCCATCAGGCAAGCAACCAACCATTTGATCATATCGATACAATCCTATGTTCTCACTCCTGCTCTCTTTTACTGCATTAAGACAACGTGATTCAAACTGCTGTGTGCTGCGGTAGTTGAACCCATTTCCTCTGCATGACCTGTCATTGCCACAGTAACTAGATGAAACCCACTAGCATGTGTAGGAGTAGATTGAGCCAAGCATGTGTGTTGTTCCTACCTTGCTATGCCTGCTATGCTTAGAGTTGTGTCAGGTCTGGTTCATCTGGGTGATGGGCTAGAGTGAAATGATTGTGTCAGTATGAGAGTGATGTGTTGAACACGATTTGGTAAAGGTATCGACGAGAGGCCATGTAGGAGTACATGGTGGGTTGTTTCATTGAAGCCGTCCTTAAGCACTGAGATCTGTATGTGTGATTTAAGAATCAGCTACTACCATACATTGGGCCCTGAAATATGACCCCGCTCGACTTCCTATTCACGCTAGTCCTCTGTCCAGGAGTTGCAAGTAGTTTCTGGTGTTTGTAGCTTACTGGAGGCCGTGGATAGCGCTGACCGAAGGGGTGGGTTGTGATGCGGTAGGTACGTGGCCGGGTATACCGGGCACCCGTTAGGTGTCTCGGAACCCTATTCACATCGTTTGGGGCTGTGAGCGAAACCCCGGCCGGATCTCCTCATGGATGGAACCCGAATAGGCGATAAACCTGGACTAGAGACTTGAGTGTCTAGGTAGGTCGTGGTCTACACCCACGTCGGTTTTCACTTGAAGTCTGCCGAGCACATGTCGTGTGCAGACGCTAAGTGGTGGAAACATGTATGAAGAAGTACCCCCCCTGCAGGGTTAACATAATCTATTCAAATAGCCGCATCCGCGGAAAAGGACTGCTTGGTTGCCTATACAGTTCATAGACAAGTAAACTGGAAACTACTAAAAGCCTCAAGATAAGCGTGAGTGCCGAGGATGGCCCTTCCATAGGAAGACGGAGGTGGATCCTCGGTAGTGTATTGAAGTGGTGAGTAGTGGACTCGTGTGCGCAAAACGATTTCAAGTTGGAGTCTCGTAGGATAGCTTAGCCAAGAGTTAAAGCTGGCTTGCTGCAATAACTCCACCAACCCTTCTTGATAATGTGCATGTATGTAGGATCTGATGTAAGTCTTGCTGAGTACCTTTGTACTCATGTTGCCTTAATTTATATTTTTAGAAGATGCTACAACCCCTTCTGAGGGGTTCTTCATAGACGTTGACATCGATGAGTAGACTAAGGCCCAGGTGGTGATCCTGAGCACATGAAGGACCATGTAGTATAGCTAGGCTTACCAAGCCTCTTTTATTTTACTAGTTGTCTGTACCCAGACAAGTTACCTTCCGCTGTCGACTTGTATGCTTGTGTGACTTGAATGTGGGTCGTGCGACCCGTACTTGTGTGCATGTTATGTATGGCTCTCTGAGCCTCTAAATAAAGTACTTGTGTCGTAGAGTCATGTTGTGATGCCTTGTTGTATTTGCACATATCGAGCATATTGTGTGTATGATTGAAATGCTTGGTATGTGTGGGATCTGACTATCTAGTTGTTTATCTTTAGTAGCCTCTCTTACCGGGAAATGTCTCCTAGTGTTACCACTGAGACATGGTAGCTTGCTACTGCTCCGGAACACTTAGGCTGGCCGGCATGTGTCCTTCTTCATTCTAGTGTCTCTCCCTTCGGGGAAATGTCACGCATTGAGTACCGGAGTCCTGTTAGCCAGCTACAACCCGGTTTACCGGAGTCCTGCTAGCCCAGCGCTACAGCCCGGATCCACTTGCTGATGACTGACACATTCGATGCTGGGTCATGGATGCGTGTCCCTGTAAGTCTGTGCCACTTTGGGTTCACGACTAGTCATGTCAGCCCGGGCTCCTTATCATATGGATGCTAGCGACACTATCATATACGTGAGCCAAAAGGCGCAAACGGTCCCGGGCTAAGGTAAGGCGACACCCGTGGGGATACCGTGCGTGAGGCCGCAAAGTGATATGAGGTGTTACAGGCTAGATCGTTGTGACACTGAGTCGGGGTCCTGACAGCGTTGGCATCAGAGCCGGACTGCCTGTAGGTTCTCCAAGCCAAACTGGTCGATGTTGAGTCTAGAAATGCTTTAGTTATATGTAGGGGAATTGATTGTGGGATGGTACGTAAGACTGTTTTTACTTCTTTATCCCATGGCATTCTGATCTGAGTCAGTCCATTCTTCTAACGGGGGTTAAGGACTAGGATCTCTTCTCTCTATCAGGTTCACGTGTTACTAATCAGTAGTACCTTATAGGATTGATGTTTACAAGCCTAGTTCAGTTCTATCACCCTGTTATCCTGATAAGTTGGACCCAGAACCTTGATATGATGTTGTTGAGTGTCTATGCAACTCTTTGATAAATGTCTCAAACTCTTTTTGAGCATTTACAGTCGTTATGCTGCCGAAATTTTGCTAGAAATTCTAATGCCTTTGCATTATGGTTGTGCTTTCAGATGGCCACTCGCGACCAAAATCAAGTGGTTCACCTGACCCGATGCATTGGTGTGACCGGTCATACGGCTATGTTAGTCCGAGTGATGATCGAGACGGGTTACTGTTGGTATCCCGAATACACGGTCGAAGAGCAGTTTCGAGATTTTAACCAAAGCCAGTATCTTTGCACCGTCCGGATATTTCCCTCTTATCCTGGTTCTACCGAGGCTCTTCACTGTTCCTATGGGCTCGGTGTTACTATTGAGATGGCTGTGCAAGATGCGGCTTATTCTATGATGACCATCATGCGAGTCAGGACTGGCCTGCTTCGCAACACCGACTTCCGGTATATGCCGGCTTCACTTCCTGGAGCGCACGTGTATCTTCGGGCTATCTATGCTGACTCCAGTCAGGAGGACTCACTAACTCGCACCACTGCCGAATTGCTCGAGGATAAGGACCGAGAGAATCGGGCCTTGAGAATGGAGCTTTTCAACACCCGCGCTGATCATTGGGCCACCTTGACTCGATTTGCACCGGCTGTGTAAGCTGGATACATGGATATGAGAGACCTGTATCCTGTTAGGTCTGCTCTGCCGGACATGATGGATTGGCGTGATGTGGGAGGCATCACCCCACCTCGTGGTCCCCGCAGGCCACCATTTGTTGGTCCAAGACCTCACCCTAGCCCTTTTGGTCCACAGGCTCCACAGGACCGTCTATTTCCGGATGCTCACGTTGAACTTCCAGGCTATGGAGGAGACTTTTATGAGAACTACTACGGAGATGACTGAGATAGTAGTAGTTCCACTAGTATTGTAATAGTTGTATTTCCACCGTCCTGCGTGACTTGTGGAATATGGCTTAGTGTGTAGCAACTCCGGGGCTGTAGGAAAAATAATGTATAGGAGCTTGGGATGCCTCCGATGAGATGTAATCCTCTTCTCACCGTAGTAGTACTCGTTGGTCTTGTACTAAACCTCGTATGGTGTGTATGACGATGGAATAAAAGAAGTAGTTTCTGTATCTACCATGTCATACGGATGATCATCTTGCATTCTGAGTTGTCCATTACATTCTACATTCTATGTCGGAATCTTATCATTTTGGACTTAACCATTGTCTTGTTTTCCTAGGATGGTCAACACCCGCAACAACCCTGCTCCCCCAGAGCAGGCCGAAGGCAGCAGAATTGGGGAAACAAACCTGCCTCACCCTCCTTCTCTGGCCGAAGTTATGCTGGAAGCCGAGAGAAACAAGCGGGAGACCAACCGTTTGTTGGAGCGTATCGAATAGAACACAACACACCATCAGAGGAATAACTTGGTGTCACTCAGTGATTTCATCAAGTTACATCCACCTACCTTCCACCACTCCGTAGAGCCTCTCGACGCCGACGACTGGCTTCGCAGTATTACTCACAAACTTCGTTCTGCGCTCGTAGCTAAGGCTGATAGGGTCACCTTTGCCGCATATCATCTCGAAGGCCCCGCCAGTCTTTGGTGGCAGAATTATGAAGCTATGCGCCCAGCGGGCCACATCACTACTTGGGCTGAGTTCAGCGAGGCTCTCCGTGAACATCACATTCCGGAGGGTCTCATGGACCGTAAACGTGAGGAGTTCTGCAGTTTCACTCAAGGTCGACTCTCTGTTGACGCTTACAGCAGGGAGTTCGGTAATCTTGCACGTTATGCAACTGAGGAAGTTTCTACCGATGCCAAGAAGCAGGCAAGGTTCCGTAAGGGGCTTAGTCCTGAGCTTCGTCGAGACCTCCGTCTGCATGAGTGCACCTCTTTTCAGAAGCTTGTGAATAAAGCCATCAGTGCTGAGACAGGACAGACTGATTTCGACGCATCATGCAAGCATGGCCGTGACTTGGGTTCCTCATCCGGTGCTGGACCACAGAAGCGTTGTGTATGGGTGCCTAATACTGCCCTGCCACCCAGGTATACACCGAGGCCATCCTTTCAGGCGCCTCGCCCAGCCCAGCAATATGCACCAGCCAAGCCTTATGGTGGTCCAACCAACAATGCTCCTCCACGCACCAGTTCCGTGACTTGCTTCAAGTGTGGGGAATCAGGCCACTATATGCGCGAGTGTCCCCAAACCAACCCCAACCAGACAGCAAAAGCTTTTGGCCGCGGCAAGCCGACAGGAAAAGTGTTCTACGCCAAGCCGGACCCCACTGCACGTGGCCATGTTAATTGTGTCTCTGCAGAAGAGGCCCAAGAAGATCCCAACGTCGTTCTCGGTATGCTTCTTGTAAATTGCCACCCGGCATCCGTTCTTTTTGATACTGGAGCATCTCATTCATTCATATCCAAAAACTATGCACGCTTTCATAACACCGCATTCTGTGACATGCCTTCCACCATGGAAATTTCCACTCCCGGTTCTAGATGGCAAACCTCTAGTGTAAGCCATGGAAATGAAATCCAAGTCGACAGACTTGTTTTTCTTGCATCTTTGATAGCTCTCAAATCTTCAGACATTAACATCATCTTGGGCATGGATTGGATGTCGGCCCATCATGCCAAGATCGATTGTTTCTCTAGGACTGTCCAACTCACACACCCTTCGGGAAAGATAGTAAATGTCTTGACCCGAGTAGCTAAACGACAACTATATTCTCTTAACGCCAGTCCCTTGCCAAACCTTGAAGACGTTCCGGTAGTCCGTGACTTCCTGGATGTCTTTCTAGAAGAACTGCCAGGTATTCCACCTGACAGAGATGTCGAATTTGTGATAGATCTCATTCCAGGAACTGTCCCAATTTCCAGAAGACCCTACAAGATGGCACCTTTTGAAGTAGCCGAACTTAAGAAACAACTTGATGAGTCCTTGAAAAAGTGTTTCATCCGACCTAGTTCATCTCCTTGGGCTTGCCCTGTCCTCTTCGTTAAGAAGAAGGATGGTACGGACCGGATGGTTGTAGATTATCGACCTGTCAACTTGGTCACAATTAAGAACAAGTATCCGCTCCCCAGGATCAACGACCTGTATGATCAGCTCGCTGGATCCTCAGTCTTCTCCAAAATGGATTTGAGGTTGGGCTACCATCAAATCAAAATCAGGAACGGGGACATTCCTAAAACGGCCTTTGTTACTCGTTATGGCCAATATGAGTACACCGTTATGTCCTTCGGTTTAACCAACGCTCCAGCCACCTTCTCTCGGTTAATGAACTCAATCATCATGGAGTATTTGGATAAATTCGTCGTGGTTTACCTTGATGATATACTCATCTACTCCAAGAATGAGGAAGAACATGCCGAACATCTAAGGCTAGTGTTGAAGAAACTTCGAGAGCATCGCCTTTATGCCAAATTTTCTAAATGCGAATTTTGGTTGTCAGAAGTGACCTATCTTGGACATGTAATTTCTGGTAAAGGTATTGTTGTTAATCCTGAGCGAGCCGTCCTTAATTGGACTCCACCTGAATCGGTCAAGCAAGTTCGGAGTTTTCTGGGCTTAGCGAGCTATTGCCGTCGCTCTGTCGAGAATTTCTCCAAGGTTGATAAACCTCTAACTGAACTCCTCAAGAAAGATAAAAAGTTTGAGTGGACTCCACAATGTGAGCACAATTTTCAGGAACTGAAAAGACGTCTAACTTCTACTCCCGTACTGGTACCACCGGATTTTTCCAAGGACTTTGTTATCTACTGCGACGCCTCGCGACAAGGACTGGGCTGTATTCTCATGCAAGATCGACACGTAATTGCTTATGCTTCACGGCAATTACACCCACATGAGGAAAACTACCCCACTCATGATCTAGAGCTTGCAGCTGTAGTCCATGCACTTAAAACATGGCGACATTACCTCCTCGGTAATCATTGCGAAATTTACACTGATCACCAAAGTCTGAAGTACATATTCACCCAACCGGATTTAAATCTCAGGCAAAGACGTTGGGTCGAGTTGATCACAGATTTCGACTTAGGGATAACTTATACCCCAGGGAAAGCCAATGTCATGGCTGATGCGCTAAGTCGTAAATCTTATTGCAACAACCTGATGTTGCAACAAAGTCAACCACTTCTCCATGAGGAATTTCGGAAACTTAACCTTCACATTGTTCCTCAAGGATTCCTTTCCACCTTGGTGGCGAAACCTACTCTTACGGATCAAATCATCGCTGCCCAAAAACGAGATAAAGGAATATCCCGGATCAAGGAGAACATCGCTAGCGGAGATGCTAAATGTTTCTCCACAAATGATCATGGTGTTGTATACTTTGGGAACCGTCTTGTGGTTCCCAAGAACCGGCAACTAGGGCAGTTGATCCTTAAGGAAGCTCATGAATCTCCTCTCACCATTCATTCCGGTTGCACTAAGATGTATCAGGATCTACGCCAGAGATTCTGGTGGACTAGGATGAAGAGAGACATTGCTCAGTTTGTTGCTAGCTGCGACATCTGCCGTCGTGTAAAAGCAGAACATCAACGGCCTTCTGGCACCCTTCAATCCCTAGCTATTCCTGAATGGAAATGGGATAAAATTGGTATGGACTTCATCACCGGTTTTCCCAGGACCAAGAGAGGGAATAATGCTATCTTCGTCATTATCGATCGTCTTTCCAAAGTGGCCCATTTCTTACCAGTTCGTGAGAGTATAACTGCTAGTCAGTTAGCAGACTTGTACATCTCCCGAATAGTGTCTCTCCATGGTGTTCCGTTGGAAATTAACTCGGATCGAGGAAGTCTTTTCACCTCTCAATTTTGGGAAAATTTCCAAAATGCTATGGGAACCCGCCTCTCCTTTAGCACCGCCTTTCACCCTCAATCAAGTGGTCAAGTAGAACGCGTCAACCAGATTCTAGAAGACATGCTTCGAGCTTCTGTTATCTCATTCGGAATGGATTGGGAGAAATGCCTTCCATTTGCCGAATTCGCTTATAACAACAGCTATCAATCTAGCTTGGGTAAAGCCCCTTTTGAATTTCTCTATGGACGACGGTGTCGAACACCCCTTAACTGGTCGGAAACCGGGGAAAGACAATTCTTTGGCCCGGATATGATCCAAGAAGCAGAAGAGCAAGTTCGCATCATTCGTGAAAAGTTGAAAACAGCCCAATCTCGTCAAAAGAGTCAATAGGACCGAAAACATAAGGCTATGACTTTCGAGGTTGACGAGAAGGCTTACCTTCGGGTTACTCCTCTGAAGGGAACCCATCGTTTCGGTATCAAAGGCAAATTGGCTCCTCGTTACATTGGACCTTTTCGCATTCTCGCTAAACGAGGAGAAGTTGCCTACCAATTGGAACTACCTCCGCATCTCTCCAGAGTCCAGGATGTATTCCACGTTTCTCAACTCAGGCGTTGCTTCTCGGATCCTATCCGTGGAGTGGACCACGAAACGCTTGATCTCCAAGATAATCTCACGTATCGAGAGTACCCCATTCGTATCCTCGATCAGACCGAGCGTACCACTCGACGTCATAATATCAAGTTTCTCAAAGTTCAATGGTCGCACCATTCTGAGGATGAAGCAACTTGGGAAAGGGAGTATCGTCTTCGACTCGAGTATCCCGCCTTCTTCCCAGAGGAACCTAAATCTCGGGATGACATTCTTTTGAGTGGGGGTGAGTTGTCACACCCTAGCTAGTTCATGCATTAGAGTGTTGCATCATGTTTATTCTTTCAACAGAAACCTGAAATGGGGATGACAGAACCCCCAGCCCCCTCTGAAACCAACTAGGGTTTACTAAAAACTTTTTCAATGAACCTGAAATGCCCTTCTAAAATGTCCATCATTTTTGTCCTGGTTCAGAACCTCTGCCAATAGTGATGCACATTTTCCTAGGTCATCTTAGGGTCTTTGAATTAATTGATAAGTATTTGAATTTGGGCATTTAAAATTATATAAAATATTTCAAATGCTCAAATATTCCTAAACTGAAATGTTTCATGTTGGAAATATTCCAACTTTGGACCAGGAGCAGTTTGGTGAATTTTGGAACCTTCTAGGTATTTTTAAAAATTCAACAAAGTTGCAGAAAAATAGAAAAGGGAAAATAACAGAAAGACTTACCTGGCGCCTGCTAACCGGCCCACCTGCCGGCCCAGCCCAGCTGCCGCGCCAGCGAGCTGCTTGGCTCGGCAGGCAGGCAGGCAAGGTGCTCGACGGCGAGCACCGCATGGGTGCCACGCACCTGCTCGCCGCCTCGCCGCTCCCCTTTTCACGCCAGGTCGGGGATCACTCCCCCTCTCTCCCCCGAACCCCCCAGACACCCCCTCTCCTCTCCAGCTCCTCCCTGTCACGCTCCCTAGCCATGGCCGACGCCACCGCCGCCGCTCCATCGTCGTAACTGCGCTCCCCGCCGCCCGTGCTCCATCCCGTCGTGTCCAGGAGCTCCGCCGTCATCCACTTCGTCGAGCTAGCCGAGCCCCGTGTGCTCGCGAGGCCCGAGACCACCGCACCGACCTCGCCCGAGTCCGCCGTCGCCGGAGATCCCCTTCAACACCGTCGCCACCTCAGCTCGTCCCCGACCCCGCCTGTGGCCTCTACGAGTACTCTGTGAGCCTAGCTACCCCTCCTACCCTTCCTCTCTCGCCCCCGAGCCGTGTAGCCACCGCATGAAGATCACCCGCACGCATCGCCGCGGATCTCGTCGCCGACGTGCTCCCGGCCATCCTCCGGCCACCTCACGGTGTCCAACGCACTCACCACGCTGCGTTGGGTCCAGCCGTGCACTCCCCGCACCTCACTGCACCCCCTAACCCGAGTTCGTCTCCAACCGAACTCCGGTGGCCGCCAAGGTCGTCGCCGGCGCCAACTCCGGCCACCCCGACCCCAATGGACTCCACCAAGAGCCACGGCTCGTCTTCAGCTCCACCCCGATGCCCTCCGCGACCCATTTGGTGGCCGGAACGGCCAAAACCAGTTCCGCCGCCGCGTCGGGCTCGCCGGCGGCTAAACGCCGGCACCGCTGACTTTGACTTTGACCACGGGTGGGCCCAGGTTGACTCTGTTCAGTCACTGACAGGTGGGGCCCAGCCCTGTTAATTAACCTAATTTAGTTTTAATTAAATTTCAACTAAACTAATCGCACTGACACCCTGGACCCACGCGTCAGGTTTGACCTGGACCGGGTCTGTTGACCTGCTGAGGTCAGCGTGACGCAATGCTGACGCAGTAATTATTTCTGGATTTATTTTTATTCAGGAAATTCTAGAAATTGTTGCAAACTTCAAAAATTCATATAAATTCAACCATAGCTCCAAATCAAACAAATTATATATGAAAAATGATCTGAAAAATCCAGTCTATCCATCTGTACTATTTTCATGCATGATTAAACAAGTTAACTTACTGTTTAGTGCAAAACATGATAAAGCCCTATTTAAGATATGTGTTTGGAAATTGAATCTTTGGTTCAAAATGGTTCAAACCCATCTGGTCTTAGTTGCATTAGCCCAACACACTCATATATGCCATGTCTCATGCATGCATCATATTGTTGCATATTGTTTGGTGATGTTGTGTATTGGTGTTCTCTGCAGCAGGTTCTGCCCCCGAGGAGTACCGTGATTACCCTAACGAAGAGCAATATCAGTGCACCGACCCATCAGGCAAGCAACCAACCATTTGAGCATATCGATACAATCCTATGTTCTCGCTCCTGCTCTCTTTTACTGCATTAAGACAACGCGATTCAAACTGCTGTGTGCTGCGGTAGTTGAACCCGTTTCCTCTGCATGACCTGTCATTGCCATAGTAACTAGATGAAACCCACTAGCATGTGTAGGAGTAGATTGAGCCAAGCATGTGTGTTGTTCCTACCTTGCTATGCCTGCTATGCCTAGAGTTGTGTCAGGTCTGGTTCATCTGGGTGATGGGCTAGAGTGAAATGATCGTGTCAGTATGAGAGTGATGTGTTGAACACGATTTGGTAAAGGTATCGATGAGAGGCCATGTAGGAGTACATGGTGGGTTGTTTCATTGAAGCCGTCCTTAAGCACTGAGATCTGTATGTGTGATTTAAGAATCAGCTACTACCATACATTGGGCCCTGAAATATGACCCCGCTCGACTTCCTATTCACGCTAGTCCTCTGTCCAGGAGTTGCAAGTAGTTTCTGGTGTTTGTAGCTTACTGGAGGCCGTGGACAGCGCTGACCGAAGGGGTGGGCTGTGATGCAGTAGGTACGTGGCCGGGTATACCGGGCACCCGTTAGGTGTCTCGGAACCCTGTTCACATCGTTTGGGGCTGTGAGCGAAACCCCGGCCGGATCTCCTCATGGATGGAACCCGAATAGGCGATAAACCTGGACTAGAGACTTGAGTGTCTAGGTAGGTCGTGGTCTACACCCACGTTGGTTTTCGCTTCAAGTCTGCCGAGCACATGTCGTGTGCAGACGCTAAGTGGTGGAAACATGTATGAAGAAGTACCCCCCTGCAGGGTTAACATAATCTATTCAAATAGCCGCATCCGCGGAAAAGGACTGCTTGGTTGCCTATACAGTTCATAGACAAGTAAACTGGAAACTACTAAAAGCCTCAAGATAAGCGTGAGTGCCGAGGATGGCCCTTCCGTAGGAAGACGGAGGTGGATCCTCGGTAGTGTATTGAAGTGGTGAGTAGTGGACTCGTGTGCGCAAAACGATTTCAAGTTGGAGTCTCGTAGGATAGCTTAGCCAAGAGTTAAAGCTGGCTTGCTGCAATAACTCCACCAACCCTTCTTGATAATGTGCATGTATGTAGGATCTGATGTAAGTCTTGCTGAGTACCTTTCTACTCATGTTGCCTTAATTTATATTTTCAGAAGATGCTACAACCCCTTCGGACGGGTTCTTCGTAGACCTTGACATCGATGAGTAGACTAAGGCCCAGGTGGTGATCCTGAGCACGTGAAGGACCATGTAGTATAGCTAGGCTTACCAAGCCTCTTTTATTTTACTAGTTGTCTGTACCCAGACAAGTTACCTTCCGCTGTTGACTTGTATGCTTGTATGACTTGAGTGTGGGTCGTGCGACCCGTACTTGTGTGCATGTTATGTATGGCTCTCTGAGCCTCTAAATAAAGTACTTGTGTCGTAGAGTCATGTTGTGATGCCTTGTTGTATTTGCACATATCGAGCATATTGTGTGTATGATTGAAATGCTTGGTATGTGTGGGATCTGACTATCTAGTTGTTTATCTTTAGTAGCCTCTCTTACCGGGAAATGTCTCCTAGTGTTACCACTGAGCCATGGTAGCTTGCTACTGCTCCGGAACACTTAGGCTGGCCGGCATGTGTCCTTCTTCGTTCCAGTGTCTGTCCCTTCGGGGAAATGTCACGCATTGAGTACCGGAGTCCTGTTAGCCCGCTACAGCCCGGTTTACCGGAGTCCTGCTAGCCCAGCGCTACAGCCCGGACCCACTTGCTGATGACCGACACGTTCGATGTTGGGTCATGGATGCTTGTCCCTGTAAGTCTGTGCCACTTTGGGTTCACGACTAGTCATGTCAGCCCGGGCTCCTTATCATATGGATGCTAGCGACACTATCATATACGTGAGCCAAAAGGCGCAAACGATCCCAGGCTAAGGTAAGGCAACACCCGTGGGGATACCGTGCGTGAGGCCGCAAAGTGATATGAGGTGTTACAGGCTAGATCGATGTGACACTGAGTTGATGTCCTGACATGCTACGTCTATGAATGGACTACGAAGACCTACGTAACCTTCCAAACAAATGCTCTTTTCGTAGGTGTAGAATTGTCCCACGATTATGATTGAAATCCCAATGACTCCCACACACACACAAAAAAAACATGGCATGCTTGTCACACGAATGCAGGAATGTATAAAAGGTTATTTCCCTCTCGTTGAACATAACGGGAGGGTTGTGTAGCTGGTTAGCCTGTTCGCTCATCAAACTTGAGGTCTCGGCTTCGATAACTATACTTGAGCATAATTTGTGGCAGGAGGATTCTTTGACTGGTGAAAATGTTTTCCAGGGTTTGCACGCTTCACACTCGCTCTCCAATATATATATATATACACACTGGAGCCTCAGCGCTTGTAGTTGCTCTCTTCACACTCTCTCGCCCTCTCTAGATCTAAACAAGACTTCGTTGTCCTCTCTCTCCCCTCACTGCTGCTCAAAGAGTCGGCAGGATCCGTCCGTTGGGAAGGGAAGGAGGCTTAACGCTATCACCGTCGGCGCAGCTGTTCACTTTCCACCCAGCAGCGGCGCGGGAGGGCCTCCGACCCCTTCTTCTTCGTCGCCGTCCCGTCGCCCACCGAACCATGCCCCAAGAACCTTAAGGTATAATTTACTTACTCCACATGCATTGCTCTAGCTGCATGTATACCATGAATCTAGGACGTGGTTCAAAGAGGAAAGGAGTGGGAAAAGTTGTATATAGCATGAATCTAGGATGTGGTTCAAAGAGGAAATGAAGGGGAAAAGTTGTATAGCATTAATCTAGGACATGGTTCAAAGAGGAAAGGAATGGGGGAAAGTAGTGGGGAAAGTTGTATCGCATAAATCTAGGACGTGGTTCAGAAAGGAAAGGAAGGGGCGAAAGTACTACTTCAAAAAGGAAAGGAAGGGACACGGCTGTAGAGTTTCAGCAGAACTAGATTTGCTGCGCTCACATAGGGAAAGGCGTATGATAACAAAACTGGGACCAACACGGACTGACATGGAGTTTTTTTAGTCCCTACACCAAAATGTCCCTGTAAACAAACACCCTCTAATAATGCCGCTGGAAAATTGATGCAATGCCACAGTTAAAAGCAAATTACATGTTTAACGAATTTTATTGTTAATATAATCTCTATGTTAATATTAATCAATGCCACCTTTTGAGAAATGCTACTGTCTTGCTTTCTTTCCCATTTAGATAAGGTAGATGCTTCTTTTTGTTGGCTTCTGTGTCATCCACCGTTATTGACCACTAATTGTTTCCTTTGCACCTCTATGTAAACAGGGTTATCTGCTTCACCCCATTGCCATTGTGACCTTTTGTTGCACTGCACAAAACACTTTTGTTTTAAGAGTGTTTTGTGCAGTTCAACCAAAATGTGACACCGACAACGTTGCTTGATTGCTTGATCTTAGTGGAACTGCACAAGAGGAGATCTTACTTCCTATCCGTTAAGGCGAATTTGGTTCAGATCTTCTTCTTGTGAGTTGTTTGAATTCCGCATCATGAGAGGTCAGTATTAGCCTTCTCTCACATGATTCTGCAGTGTGCATTCATATGTTGTGCTACTTGTACGATAATGTTGCTTGATTTTAGTGAACTGCATAAATGGAGACAAGACTTCCAATCTATATGTGCCGTAATATCCCATTGAGGTAAGATAAGGATATTTCACAACTGCTGGCCTGTATTTTGCCACTTTCATTAGAAAATTAAGTTTAGTACTATACTTGTGCTCCCTAATTGACATGCCAAATCTTACATTGAACGCGAAGCTTGTCTGTTATTGAACCAAGTGATGAAGGGGAAGAACAAGGAAAAAAACAAAAATCAACTCCCGGTGCTGTAATGAAGCACTGGAACTGTGATGGCACAAGTAATGATATAGTTTTGCATCTTAATTTATTGCTATGGGTGGAACAAGCAATTGTTTGTTTTGCCACTGATTTGATGCCACTCTTAATGTAATATGTAATTATCTCTACTTGTGCAAACAGGGATCTTCTTTGAAGATACCATATATTTTAGTGGAACTGCACAAGAAGATGTTGGAAACATTAAACTAATCGAGGAGTATATAGTAAGCTTGGCCACCATCGTAGATAGCAACAGATGGTTCCGGAGAAATGCTTCATCTGTGTGCTCTACACAATAAGCCTCCTGACAAAGGTTGGTACTCGCCCACTGATTTCATCCATATGATTGAGCTTTGTCATCTCTATTGGTGTTGTGCTACTGTTTAGATACCGTCATGAAAAAGTGGTATTGTCCTTGTGAAGTGCTTCATTTGTGCTATTTTAAATATTTCCTTTCCTTTTTTTCGAGCAAAAAGTGATGCTAGCATTTAGTAGTCCTCTTGTCTTTGCACAACGGGATCATCTTCCTCTGAAGAAGAATATGGAGTACGTGAAGTGACTAGTTCTGATTATGCCAGGATGAAGAAGCCCTGTCTATCTTATCATCAGAAGGAGCAGTTGAAGGATGGTTACATTACTCCCCACAAGACCAAACTAACTTCAGCTCAGAAGGACTGACAAAATCTCCATTTTCTTGCTGTTGTTCTAGGATTCTTTCTGGTGAGTTCCATTTTTCTAAAAGTGTGCTCTACATGGACCATGTATGTGCCTGTTGAAACTGTCAATTCATAGTACAGTTTGCTCTATACTAATAACTTTTTTGTATTTGTGCAAACAGGGGTGCTCAGCTTGATTTCAATGGGAACTACACAAAATGTTCATGAATACATCAAATCATTCATTTCCACCACAAGAAAGGAGGTGCCGATAAGTTCAAGGCGTTGCAACATATAAGGGCGAAATCATACAAGCTACGCGCGAATTTGTTTGATTTTGGTGGAACTGCACAAAAAGAACAGGTGGTTTATTTAGCACGAGGTGCCATGTCAATGTCCGAACTAATGGCAAACCCTGCCCATTCCACAATCGTAGGCATTTGATATTTTTGAATGGGAAAACCTTGTCAAAATTTGCTCATTGGTTTTAGTAAGACATGCGTTTGATATTTTTGAATGGGACGCCCTTTGCTGTCAGCAGCGTCGATCAATTTTTTCTTTATTCTTTATTTGTGAAGTAAATATTGCCTCTGACATGTGAGTCGCTGAGATGCATAATCATCGATTGTTTTGAATGTTCTCTATGAATTGCCAGACCTGTGTGTTTGATTGCAATGTACAGAAACGCTAAAAAGCTGCTCAAACTCTTTGTACTCCTTCTGTTCCTTTTTTACTTTGCACATTGTGAAAGTGCATACTTTTTTGTATAAGATTGGTCAAAGTAGAGATACTTTGACTGCAGACAAAACTTGTATGCAGACTAGAAAGGACCGGAGGGAGTACATGTGAAACTGCTGCAAACGAGGTGATCACCCTGGGAATAATGCTAGTACGTATTGTTTTGCATGTTCATCCAATGCCAGTGATACAGGAATTCGAACTAATTGAAATAAATTCATTCATACATGGCCGGATTTCATATAAACATGCCAGATTTCATTACATTTCATACATTCTTCAACTAAAAAGGGGTGCGCTACCAAAGCTACCCACCTGTGTCCCGCTGAGCCGAATAGGAGCTTCAGTGACTTAACTGCAGGTGCGGTTGCATAACTGACATGTGGCCCAGATGCTTGTTGGGCCCACGTGTCAGTCAGCCAACTGCACCAGCATTTAAGTAGAAGCAGCGTCCTTCTCCAACATAGCTCTCCGACTCCACGTCGCCGCCAAGAAGCTAACCGGCCGTCAGTGGTCAACCCGCCTAGCTTGTCATAGCGATTAGGGAAACTAGGAGCCCAATGATCAGGATCACCACATGACAAACACCTTTCTTCTTGTCATTCTTCTTCTTGAAGTTCGTGTGTTGCACATCCTTGTTCTTCCCATCAAACTTTGCTTTACCATCAAACTTGCCCTTGTTCTTGAACTTGTGGGGCTGGAAGTTCTTCTGTACCATATTGGCACTAGATCCTCCCTCAATTCCTCAAGAATGTGTGTCCTTTGCTCTCGCCTTTTCTTCCACATCAAGAGTGCTAATGAGATCCACGATGGAGGAAGCTTGGTGACGAAGGAGGTATAATTAATTAACCGAAGCTACCCGCCTGTGTCCCGGTGAGCCGAACAGAAGCTTCAGTGACTAAGCTGCAGGTGCAGTGGCGTAACTGACATGTGGCCTGTTGGGCCCACGTGTCAGTCAGCCAACTGTACCAGCAGTTAAGTAGAAGCAGCGTTATTCTCCAGCAGAACTCCCCGACTCCACGTCGCTGCCAAGAAGCTAACCGGCCGTCAATGGTCAACCCGCCTAGCTTGGCTTCAACAGGAGGGTAGCAGAGGTGGCCTTATTTGGATCCGAGCAGCGACGACCTACCGTGTTCTTCTCTTCCTCGTTTTCTGTGTGGCGCGGCCTCGTTGGCAGCAGGGTGGGGCCTCGGTAGAGCCAACAATGTCCTTTGTCTTGTTGCCGGCGGGCGGCGCCTCAGCGGAGCGGTGGAAATCCTCCCCCATGTTGCCGGCAGGGTGGGGCCTCGACTGAGCCGACGATGTCCTCTGCCTCGTTGTTGGCGCGGCGGGGCCTCGGCAGAGCCGGCGGTGTCCTCTGCCTCGTTGTTGGCGCCACGGGGCCTCGGCAGAGCAGGGCCTCGTCGACGCCAGCGGAGCGGGGACTCGTCGGAGCCAGCATTGTCCTCTGCCTCGTCCTCTGCCTCGTCCTCGGTCTTGCCAAACAGTGCCTCACCCGCTTCATCGCCCTCTTTGCTAGCCTCTTTATAGGCGGCCGCAGCCTCCGCCACCCGCATGCGGTACCGCCAGCGCTCGAGGCGGCCCTTGCAGGCGGAGCGGTACGAGTCGAGTAGCGCCTCCTACTCCGCTCGCTCCATGGCGATCTGCTCCTCCGCCTGCAGGTGCTCCTGGAGGAGATGGTGGTTGTAGGCGGCGTCGGCCTGCGCCTCCCAGAACTGCTCCTGACACATCTGCCTCACACTGTCCATAAATTGGGCACGGGCCTCGCCGATGTTCATGGTGCAATGCACCGGCGAGGATGGCGCGGAGGAGGGGGTTGGCGCCAGATCGTCGACTACCATGTTCTCCATTGGGACGTTGTCGTCCTCCGGCTGCCTGCCGACCAGCCGGTCGGTAGCAATGGCTGCCATCTCCTTGTGGTCCATCGTCTGCCCATCCCGAAGTGCGCTGGAGCGCAAGGAAGCCATGGTGGGCAGTAGTGGCGTGGACAGGAGAAAGGGAACGGATGCGGATGACTGCGGCTATGGCTGGCGGTGCAGTTTATATAGCAATGGTGGGCGGGTGGAGGGACGGACGTGTGGTGCCGGAGTAGCCGCCTCGGCAACCGCGTATCATTAATGTGGGCGGCAGATGGACGGACGGACGGCACTTGTGTCGTTTGAAGACGAAGCAATCGCCTGCACCGGGAAGCGGGGCGGGCGGCACTGACTGTTTCGGGCGGAAAGCGCGCGCGGGCGATGAGATGACTTTACTTGGAGAGGATGACAATGGGGACCCACCAGGTCCATATCCTCACGTACGCAAGTGCCTCCTTATTATATATATATGTATGTATAAAACTATACTCCCTCCGTCTAGGTGAATAAGTCGTATTAGAAGGTGCATCACGACCTAGGTGCCAGCAGATTGGTGGAAAAGAAGAATATTTCTCTCTTCTAAACACAACATTTAATCACAGCAGTTAAGAGGATGCCTTATTAGCTACCCATGCAGGCCTTCGTAATTCATACTCGCATGCAAAGCGCTTTTATTTCTTGCCTAATAACCGCATGGATGTGCTGCATGCATTGGTCCTTGCCCGAGCAAAAAAAAGGGAGGAAAGGGGTTTCCATGGGAGACAACGAGGCAGAGGTGGAAGCGCTCGCTGGAGTAATTTATTTTGCTTCCCCTGGTTTCCTGACATCATGATCCCACACCATTGTTAACCTATGTAGTAGTCAATAAACAAGAGACTGCACAAGAAGCGGCCGACAGCTGGGACCAAGCAGCTCGAGCAATATTTGTCTTTTTGAGGTGTGAGCACTGCAGAGTTTTTCGATGTTTAGCCCAGATATTAATTTTTCTCCTCTGAACAACAATGAAAACATCGCTATAGGTATTAACTGGGCGGGCTGTGGCCCGTCTATCCCAGGCCAGATATCCAGCCCAGATATTAATTTTTTCAAGCTAAAAATGGCTAGCCCAGCTATACTTTTTTTTAGGAATACTCAGGCAAGGTCAAGTTGTTATTCTCCGCCCCGCTGGGCTGCAAATCTTTCCTAGGAGGGATGCATTAGGCTTAACAAGAAAATGGGCTTTAAGAAATAATAAATGGGATGTAATTATAAAAACTAGGCAGTAACTATAAAAAAATGCACCAAACACGTGATTACTTTATAAAATATTATTTTTGGATATTGATAATTTTAATTTCATTAATTTTTGCGAGCGCAATGTTTCTTTGGATTTTTATGTAATATAAATTTATTTAATCGGACTAGAAATTTCGGGATAAAAATATTTCGGATCCCATCAAAATGTGGGAAATTTTATTGAATTCTATTTTGAATAGTTGGTTGAAATGGACTGTACTTTTAACAAACTGTAAATGGGTTGTAGTAAATTCCATTAGAATTCAAAAATGGGCTACACATTCTTACAAATCTCAAATGGGCTATAAGTTCTCTGCCACACACTTCTGGCCTTACTAAGTTGACGCGTCCCCTAAAAAAACAGAGTTGACGTGTAGGCAAGGCTTTGTGAACTTATAGTCAACACACGGTTCTAGTAGCAGTGGTCGTTGGATGTCCATCCAATGGATGTCGTGCTTCGTCTTCAATCTCGTATATTCTAGCTTCACCCGCCCAAAAAATGATTCCTCCCCCTAACATCTGGGGCGCACCGTTTCGGAAGCTGACCTGTGGGCCTACTAAGTTGACGTACCAAGGGCTTTGTCAACTTAATCAATATAAACGATTCTAGCTGCAGTGACCGTACGATGTCCTTCCAACGGCCGTAGTGCTTATTCAACCTTTGGTCTTCTTGCTCTAGCCGCCCAAAGCAGCGCCGGTCGTGCCGCCTGCTCTTGCCTCCCGTGGCCGGTTGTGCTGCCGCGGAGGCCTCACTGCCCCTACTATTCCCACCACTGGCCAGGCCCTGCAGCGACGGCAGCCTCACACCACAGCCGAACGAGTGAACCCTCATACTCCTCTCCGCGTGGGCATCCACTACCGCGTCTTCACTGGCTCCGCGTCGTTCCCTTCCTAGGCCTCGCCGTCGTCCACCGCCCTGGTGCTCTCGGCACGGCGTGGTCAACATGGTCAAGGAATGACTTCCATCAGACGTGGACTCTAGGTGGAGAGGCTGACAGCTGGGTCCACGGCGGTAGCAAGGAAGTGCCTCCTTATTACGCGGAAAATAATGATTCCTCCACCTGATAGCAGGGACCCACCGGACGGGCCACCGTATTTTGCAAAAAGAACGTTTCCCCCCTGACTGCTGGGACCCACCAGCTACACCTTTGCACGCAAGGAAGTGCGTCCGGGCAAAAAAATAATGATTTGCCCCCCTGACTGCTGGGACCCACCAGCTACATCTTCGCACGCAAGGAAATGCGTCCAGGCAAAAAAAACAAAATGATTCGCCCCCCTGACTGCTAG
>NC_041383.1:553005990-553055775 GCF_002162155.2 Triticum dicoccoides
ACCAGCCCCCCGACTGCTGGGATCCACCAGCTACATCTTCGCACGCAAGGAAGTGCGTCCGGGCAAAAAAAAAACAATTCGCCCCCTGACTACTGGGACCCACCAGCTACATCTTCGCAGGCAAGGAAGTGCCTGACAGTCGAGACCCACCTTATCGAAGCGTACGTAGCATTGTCATTCTGGTTGCGAACGTGTACGTACATACTGGTCGATGTAGAGGCGCGCACGTGTCATAGTAGAGGCGCGCACGTAGCATGTACGCGTACGTACAGCGGCCAGGGTGCAAGAAAGAAAATACGGCCACGTATGTGTACATACGGGCGGGGTCTCGAATGCCTACTCGCGCATACGTATGGCAAGGGCTCGTTGACATGGCTGGGTCAGAACGGAGAAATAGCGTCGTCGTCGTAATCATTGGGAGGCAGCGAAAAGCGTCGTGTTCATCGGGAGGCAACGCGGCTGGGTCGGAACAGAATGCGTGGTCATGTTCATTGGGAGGGCTTGGACGGAACAGGCGATCGAAACGAGGCCTGGCGTACCGCACAACGGAGGAAACGGCCTTGTGTTCGACCGGCCACGTTCGAAACGGGATCCTGTTCATCGAGAGGGGCCTGGCGTACCGCAAAACAGAGGAAACGGACCTCCTATGGTCGAAACGGGGGTCCTGTTGATCGGGAGGGGTGTGGCGTACCGCAAAACGGAGGAAACGGACTTGTGTTGGAGCGCTACGGTCGAAACAGGGGTCCTGTTCATCGGGAGGGATGTGGTGTACCGCAAAATGGGACTCCGATACGTCTCCAACATATCTATAATTTTTTATTGCTCCATGCTACTTTATCTACTGTTTTAGGCAATATTAGGCTTTATTATCCACTTTTATATTATTTTTGGGACTAACCTATTAACCGGAGGCCCAGCCCAGATTTGCTGTTTTATGCCTATTTCAGTGTTTCGAGGAAAAGGAATATCAGACGGAGTCAAAACGGAACGAAATCAACTAGAGAAGTTACTTTTGGAAGGAAACCCACCTGATGGACTTGGACCCACGTCAGAAGACACGGGAGGTGCTCACGAGGGTGGGGGGCGCACCCTCCCCCCTGGGCGCACCCCCCTTCCTCGTGGGGCCCCCGTAGCTCCACCGACGTTCTCCCTGCACCCATATATAGCTACGTACCCTAAAACTTCTAGAACAGAAGATAGATCAGGAGTTCCGCTGCCGCAAGCCTCTGTAGCCACCAAAAACCAATCGGGACCCTGTTCCGGCACCCTGCCGGAGGGGGATCCCATCATCGGAGGCCATCTTCATCATCCCGGCGCTATCCATGACGAGGAGGGAGTAGTTCACCCTCGGGGCTGAGGGTACGTACCTATAGCTATGTGTTTGATCTCTCTCTCTCTCGTGTTCTCTCTCGTGTTCCATCTATGGAACGATCTTGATGTATCCCGAGCTTTGCTATTGTAGTTGGATCTTATGATGTTTCTCCCCCTCTACTCTCTTGTGATGAATTGAGTTTCCCCTTTGAAGTTATCTTATCGGATTGAGTCTTTTATGAACACTTGATGTATGTCTTGCCGTGATTATCTGTGGTGACAATGGGATATCATATGCCACTTGATGTATGTTTTGTTGATCAACTTGCGGGTTTCGTGACACTTGGGAACCTATGCATAGGGGTTGGCACACGTTCTTGACTCTCCGGTAGAAACTTTGGGGCACTCTTTGAAGTACTTTTATGTTGGTTGGATGAATCTGAGATTGTGTGATGCATATCGTATAATCATGCCCACGGATACTTGAGGTGACAATGGAGTATCTAGGTGACATTAGGGTTTTGGTTGATTTGTATCTTAAGGTGTTATTCTAGTACGAACTCTTTTATAGATCGATCCAAAAGAATAGCTTTGTGGTGGTTTCATACCCGACCATAATCTCTACGTTTGTTCTCCGCTATTAGTGGCTTTGGAGTGACTCTTTGTTGCATGTTGAGGGCTTGTCATATGTTCTATCTATGTTATTATTGTTGAGAGAACTTACACTAGTGAAAGTATGAACCCTAGGCCTTGTTTCCTATCATTGCAATACCGTTTACGCTGACTTTTATCGCTCGTTACCTTGTTGTTTTTATTATTTCAGATTACAAAAACCAATATCTACTATCTATTTTGTACTTGTATCACCATCTCTTCGCCGAACTAGTGCACCTATACAATTTACCATTGTATTGGGTGTGTTGGGGACACAAGAGACTCTTTGTTATTTCGTTGCAGGGTTGTTTGAGAGAGACCATCTTCATCCTACGCCTCCTACGGATTGATAAACCTTAGGTCATCCACTTGAGGGAAATTTGCTACTGTCCTACAAACCTGTGCACTTACAGGCCCAACAACGTCTACAAGAAGAAGGTTGTCTAGTAGACATCAAGCTCTTTTGTGGCGCCGTTGCCGGGGAGGCTAGGTAAGTGAAGGTATATCTTTAGATCTTACAATTGAATCTTTTTGTTTCTTGTTTTAGCACTAGTCTAGTTTATAAAAGAAAACTACAAAAAATGGAGTTGAGTTTGTCGCATACGCTTCACCTTTTTAATATCTTTCGTGAGTATGATGGAAAGGATAATTGTGCTCAAGTGCTAGAAGAAGAAATCTATAGAATGTTTGGAACTAAATATGTGAATGATGAGCATGATTGCAATGCTATTAGTATTAATTCCTTGAATAACCATGATGATAATGTTATGTAAAGCCACTAGCTTGGGGAAGCTATGTTTGATGAAGATGATATTTTTTGTCCCCCAAGCTTTGATGAGCAAATTTACTATGATGATAGCGTGCCTCCTATCTATGATGATTATTGTGATGATACGTATGCTATAAAGAAAAAGTTTGCTTATGTGGAGAGTAGAAAATTTTCTATGCTTGTAGATCATGAAAGGAATGCTTTAGGTGCTGGTTATATTGTTGAATTCATTCATTATGCTACTGAAAATTATTATGAGGGAGGAACATATGCTTGTAGGAGTTGCAATAATGTCAAGTTTCCTCTCTATGTGCTTAAATTCTTGAAGTTATGCTTGTTGTACCATCCTACGCTAGTTGATTATTGTTCCCATAAGTTGTTTGTTCACAAAATCCATATGCATAGGAAGTGGGTTAGACTTAAATGTGCTAGTCATATGCTTCATGATGCTCCCGTTATGTTTCAATTCTTATCTTTTATGTGAGCATCATTGTCATCATCATGCCTAGCTAAAAGGCATTAAAGAAAAACGCTTGTTGGGAGACAACCCAATATTTATCCTTACTGTATTTGTGTGTCCACATGATTATGCTACTGTAGTAATCATGTTTTATAGCTTTTGTTTCAATAAAGTGCCAAGTAGAACCTTTGGGAAGACTTGGGTGAAGTTTATGTGATCTTGCTGTGAAAAACAGAAACTTTAGCGCTCACGAATTTAGCTGCCATTTTTTACTGGACAGTGCTTTTAAGTTGATTCTTTTTGCAGATGAATAGACAAATTTCCCAGGTCCAGCAGTTTATTTAATAATTTTTGGGGTTCCAGAAGTATACGTTTTATATAGATTACTACAGACTGTTCTGTTTTTGACAGATTCTGTTTTCTATGTGTTATTTGCTTATTTTGATGAATCTATGAGTAGTATCAGAGGGTATGCACCATAGATAAGTTGGAGTACAGTAGATATTCCACCAATATGAATTTAGAATGAGTTCATTACAGTACCTAAGTGGTGGTTCTATTTTCTTATACTAACGGAGCTTACGAGTTTTGTTTCGAGTTTTGTGTGGTTGAAGTTTTCAAGTTTTGGGTAACGATTCGATGGACAATGGAACAAGGAGTGGAAAGAGCCTAAGCTTGGGGATTCCCAAGGCATCCCAAGGTAATATTCAAGGACAACCAAGCAACTAAGCTTGGGGATGCCCCGGAAGGCATCCCCTCTTTCGTCTTCGTTCATCGGTAACTTTACTTGGAGCTATATTTTTATTCGCCACATGATATGTGTTTTGCTTGGAGCGTCATTTCCTTTTGTTATTTTTTTCTTGCTGTTAGTTATAATAATGTTTTGCATCTTTAGTTTCAATAAAAAAGTCAAGGATAGCCTTTGCCATGCTTATTTTGCTAGTTTGCATGTTGCTGTTTGAAAACAGAAAGTTTACCGCTGTTGCAAAAATTCCCTAGAAAAGTAAGAGAGTGGTTTAATGTTGAATCTTTTTGCATACTGAGATATGATAAATTTATTACTGTGGGAATTTTAGTTCATAATTGTTTGTGTCAGGGAAGTATTGATACTCTTGCATTCTTTACAGACTGTACTGTTTTGGCAGATTGCTGTTATGTTTGCATTGTTTGCATATGTTTGTTTGTTTAATGATTCTATTTGAGGATAGGAGTATTCAATATGCAGAGGCATTTAGTATGCAATGTTGAATAATAATTTAAGTTATTTTCCACAGTATAATATGATAAGGTTTTGCATTGGTTCATACTAACCTATCTCATGAGTTCTTGTTGAGTTTGTTGTGAATGAAGCCTTTGATAAAAAGAGAAAGCATGATATGAGAGGAATTAAGGAGACACAAAAGCTCAAGCTTGGGGATGCCCAAGGCACCCCAAGATAATATTTCAAGAAGTCTCAAGCATCTATGCTTGGGGATGCCCCGGTAGGCATCCCACCTTTTCTTCTTCAACAACTATCGGTTAGTATCGGTTGAGCCTAAGTTTTTGCTTCTTCACATGAGTTGTGCTATCCTTGCATTGTAGTTTTCTTTAGCTTTTCTTGCTGTTTGAATGAAGTATCAAGATCTGAAATTATTTAATGAGAGAGAGCCATACATGAATTGGAATTTGCTAGAATACTCTATGTGCTTCACTTATATCTTTTGAGCTTGATAATTTTTGCTCTAGTACTTCACTTAGATCTTTTAGAGCACGGTGGTGGTTTTGTTTTAAAGAAACTTGATCTCTTATGCTTCACTTAGATTATTTTGAGAGTCATTAATTGCATGGTAATTTGCTTAATGTTAATATACTTAGTGTTCAAGATATGTAAACTTTCTTTTGAGTGAATTGAATACTAAGATAAATCTAATGATTAATAATTGTTTTAAGATATGGAGGTAATAATATCAAAGTAGTGCTAGTTGAGTAGTTGTGAATTTGAGAAATACTTGTGTTGAAGTTTGCAAGTCCCGTAGCATGCACGTATGGGTAAAGTTGTGTAACAAATTTGAAGCATGAAGTGTACCTGGCTTGTGCATCCTTATGAGTGGCGGTCTGGGACAAGCGATGGTCTTTTCCTACCAATCTATCCCCCTAGGGGCATGCGTAGTAGTACTTTGCTTCGAGGGCTACTAAACTTTTGCAATAAGTATATGAGTTATTTTTACTAATGTTGAGTCCATGGATTATACGCACTTTTACCTTTCCGCATTTGCTAGCCTCTTCGGTACCGTGCATTGCCCTTTCTCACCTTGAGAGTTGGTGCAAACTTCACCGGTGCATCCAAACCCTGTGATATGATACGCTCTTTCACACATAAACCTCCTTATATCTTCCTCAAAACAGCCACCATACCTACCTATTATGGCATTTCCATAGCCATTCCGAGATATATTGCCATGCAACTTTCCACCGTTCCGTTCATCATGACATACTTTACTTTTGTCATATTGCCATTGCATGATCATGTAGTTGACATCGTATTTGTGGCAAAGCCACCATGCATTATTTTTCATACATGTCACTCTTGATTCATTGCACCATCCCGGTACACCGCCGGAGGCATTCATATAGAGTCATATCTTGTTCTAGTTTCAAGTTGTAATATCAAGTTGTTGTAATGAAAGTGTGACGATCATCATTATTAGAGCATTGCCCCAGTGAGGAAAAGGATGATGGAGACTATGATTCCCCCACAAGTCGGGATGAGACTCCGGAATAAAAAAAATAAAAAAAAATAATAAAAATAAAATAAAAGAGAAGAAAAAAGAGGCCATAAAAAAAGAGAGAAAAGGCCCAAATAAATAAAATAAAATAAAAGAGAGAAAAAGAGAGAAGGGGCAATGTTACTATCCTTTTACCACACTTGTGCTTCAAAGTAGCACCTTGTTCTTCATGTAGTGAGTCTCAAATATTTGTTCTTCAATATAGCACCATGTTTTTCATATAGTGAGTCTCATAAATTATCTTGTTCATACTAGTGGGAGTTTTTCATTATAGAACTTGGCTTGTATATTCCAATGATGGGCTTCCTCAAAATGCCCTAGGTCTTCGTGAGCAAGCGAGTTGGATGCACAGCCACTAGTTTTCTTTTGTTGAGCATTCATAGCTTTAGTGCATTCGTTGCATGGCAATCCCTACTCCTCATGTTGACATCAATTGATGGGCATCTCCATAGCTCGTTGATTATCCTCGTCAATATGAGACTTTCTCCTTTTTTGTCTTCTCGACACAATCCCCATCATCGTATTCTATTCCACCTATAGTGCTATATCCATGGCTTGCGCTCATGTATTGCGTGAGGGTTGAAAAAGCTGAAGCGCGTTAAAAAGTATGAAACAATTGCTTGGCTTGTCATCGGGGGTATAGAAGTTGGGAACATCTTTGTGTGACGAAAATGAAGCAAGACTAACCATATGATTCTGTAGGGATGAACTTTCTTTGGCCATGCTATTTTGAGATGGCATAATTGCTTGATTAGTATGCTTGAAGTATTATTATTTTTGTGTCAATACAAACTTTTATCTTGAATCTTTCGGATCTGAATATTCATATCACAATTAAGAATATTTACATTGAAATTATGCCAAAGTATCACTCCGCATCAAAAATTATTTTTTATCATTTACCTACTCGAGGACGAGTAGGAATTAAGCTTGGGGATGCTTGATACGTCTCCAACGTATCTATAATTTTTGATTGCTCCATGCTACTTTATCTACTGTTTTAGGCAATATTGGGCTTTATTATCCACTTTTATATTATTTTTGGGACTAACCTATTAATCGGAGGCCTCGCCCAGATTTGCTGTTTTATGCCTATTTCAGTGTTTCTAGGAAAAGGAATATCAGACGGAGTCAAAACGGAACGAAATCAACTAGAGAAGTTATTTTTGGAAGGAAACCCACCTGATGGACTTGGACCCCACGTCAGAAGATACGGGAGGTGCTCACGAGGGTGGGGGGCGTGCCCTCCCCCCCTGGGCGTGCCCCCTGCCTCGTGGGGGCCCCGTAGCTCCACCGACATTCTCCCTGCACCCATATATACCTACGTACCCTAAAACTTCTAGAACAGAAGATAGATCGGGATTCCACCGCCGCAAGCCTCTGTAGCCACCAAAAACCAATTGGGACCATGTTCCGGCACCTTGCCGGAGGGGGATCCCATCATCGGAGGCCATCTTCATCATCCCGGCGCTATCCATGACGAGGAGGGAGTAGTTCACCCTCGGGGCTGAGGGTATGTACCAGTAGCTATGTGTTTGATCTCTCTCTCTCATGTTCTCTCTCGTGTTCCATCTATGGCATGATCTTGATGTATCCCGAGCTTTGCTATTGTAGTTGGATCTTATGATGTTTCTCCCCCTCTACTCTCTTGTGATGAATTGAGTTTCCCCTTTGAAGTTATCTTATCGGATTGAGTCTTTTATGAACACTTGATGTATGTCTTGCTGTGATTATCTGTGATGACAATGGGATATCATGTGCCACTTGATGTATGTTTTGGTGATCAACTTGTGGGTTTCGTGACACTTGGGAACCTATGCATAGGGGTTGGCACACGTTCTTGACTCTCCGGTAGAAACTTTGGGGCACTCTTTGAAGTACTTTTATGTTGGTTGGATGAATCTGAGATTGTGTGATGCATATCGTATAATCATGCCCACGGATACTTGGGGTGACAATGGAGTATCTAGGTGACATTAGGGTTTTGGTTGATTTGTATCTTAAGGTGTTATTCTAGTACGAACTCTTTTATAGATCGATCCGAAAGAATAGCTTTGTGGTGGTTTCGTACCCGACCATAATCTCTACGTTTGTTCTCCGCTATTAGTGGCTTTGGAGTGACTCTTTGTTGCATGTTGAGGGCTTGTCATATGTTCTATCTATGTTATTATTGTTGAGAGAACTTACACTAGTGAAAGTATGAACCCGAGGCCTTGTTTCCTATCATTGCAATACCGTTTACGCTCACTTTTATCGCTCGTTACCTTGCTTTTTTTATTATTTCAGATTACAAAAACCTATATCTACTATCTATTTTGCACTTGTATCACCATCTCTTCGCCGAACCAGTGAACCTATACAATTTACCATTGTATTGGGTGTGTTGGGGACACAAGAGACTCTTTGTTATTTCGTTGCAGGGTTGTTTGAGAGAGACCATCTTCATCCTACGCCTCCTACAGATTGATAAACCTTAGGTCATCCACTTGAGGGAAATTTGCTACTGTCCTACAAACCTGTGCACTTGCAGGCCCAACAACGTCTACAAGAAGAAGGTTGTGTAGTAGACATCAGACTCCAAGGGATACTGTTCATCTCCGCCATCGACCCCCTCCAGCCTCCACGAGCTACTATTCATCCACCGTCGACCTCCTCCAGCCTCCACGGGCTCCTGTTCATCCAGCCTCAACCGCGCGCTACTCCACCGGCTACTGTTCAACCACCCCTCCACCGTCTACTGTTCATCCAGCCCTCCACACCACGGGGTCCTGTTCAACCACCCCTCCACGGGAACCCCTCCACCGTCTACTGTTCATCCTGCCCTCCACAAGGTGGTCCTGTTCATCCAGCCCTCCACGGGGTCCTGTTCATCCAGCCCCAACCGGCTCGATCGATTGGGGTCCTGTTCATCCATAGGCAACACCAGGGGGTCCTGTTCATCCACCCCCACCGGGAACTATTCATCCACCCCACCCCCCTCGCAACACTCACTGTTCATCCAGAGGCAGCATCGATCGGCTTTAGTTGGCAGCAGTAGCAAAGGAATCGCTCGATTGGGTTTAGTTAACAGCCATCGATCGATCGCTCAGGTTCAGTAATGCGTAGCATGCAGTGCAATCGCTCGGGTTCAGCTAGAGCCCAACGCCTTGCTCGGGTTCAGTTAGAGCCAACGCCTCGCACACACGCGCATACGTGTACGAGAGAAACGCGCATCGCTCGGCCCCCGACCTCCCACCGTAACCGAGAACTCCCCGAAATTTTCCTCGCCCTCGCTTCTACAACGGTTTTTCCCGTCATGGACGGCCCAAAGAATGTCATGTAGCTGCGTCTCCGGCCCGCCCAGGACGAAAAGCCCATTTTCTGTCATGATTTTTTGTCATAGAAGTAGGAGCCCACCACATCTATGATGATACCGGGTTTTGTCACAATTATCGTCATAGAAGTGTCATATGTATGACATAAAGTTTTTTCGTTCGGCCCAAAATGTCACGGATGTGTTTTTTTTTGTAGTGTATACTGTAGGCCTTTACAGGCCGAAAGAGACAGTGGGCTTGTACTAGATCATGAAGAGCATGGGCCGCTAAGAGGCCGAAAGTCAGGTTGTATTGTAAATGGCCCAACTGTGTTGTGGGCCTTTAGCAGGCCGAAAGAGAAACTGGGCTGGTATTGGACCATGTAGGGCATGGGCCGTTAAAGGACAAAACTAAGGTCCGACTACAAATGGCCCAACTCATTTATGGTCCATTAACAGGCCGAAAGGCACACAAGGCCGGGAATTGGCCCAACACTTAAATGGGTCGCTAAAAGGCCAAAACTCAGGTCCGACTACAAATGGCCCAACTGATTAATGGGCCGTCAATAGGCTGAAAGTGACACCAGGCCGGAAATTGGCCCAACACTTAAATGGGCCGCTAAAAGGCCGAAACTCAGGTCCGACTACAAATGGCCCATCAGATTTATGGGCCATCAATTGGCTGAAAGACACACCGGGTCGGAAATTAGCCCAACATTTAAATGCGTTGCTAAAAGGCCGAAAGATGTACATCCTGAAAATTGGCCCATCCATTAAATGGGTCGTTAACAGGCCAAAATCTCATCGGGGCCGATATTGAGCCCAAATATATAGCGGAGTGTTAACGGGCTCGAACTGACAATGGGCTGCAATGGTGTCAAATCTTTAATGGGCCGTTGACGGGCCGAATTGGCACATCTCGTATGGGCCGTGGGATTAAATGGACCTGACACAGGTAGGCCTTATATGGGCCGGCCTGCTAATTTTTACTGGGCCGACCTTTTTCACCGGAATGGGCCACTATTGGGCCGTGCCACGTGTCGACCTATCATAGGCGCCTCCTATCCAATGAGTGGATGACATTTGTCCCAACGGTGAGCCGACACGTGTTTCCTCTAGCCAATGATGATTTTACACGTGGAAAATCCCCATTGGTCGGTGCTGTTAACGGGTTATCGGATCCAAAACCCAACCCGATAGCTTAACAACGTTCCGTTACGGTGGATGCCACGTGTCGGTCACCCTTGACGAAAGCACTTCTGTGACGCACGATTTATCGTCATGGAAGTGGACACTTCCGTGATGATAATGTTGGTAATGTCATGGAACACTTCTACCACAGCACAGGTATGACTATCATGATTCTGTCATAAATTTGTCATGGATGTATATGCATGACAAAAAACATGACCTACTGTGACAAACACGTATCATCACGGAAGTGTATTTTTTTGTAGCAAGCCAGGAGGTGGCGCCCCCCCCCAAGGGGAGTCCGAATAGGACTAGGGGAGGGGGGCATGGCCCCTCTTTCCCTCTCCTTCTCCCTCTCCTTCCTTCTTCTCCTACTTGGACTAGCAAAGGGGGGCGATTCCTACTTGGAGTAGGATTCCCCCCTTGGGCGCGCCCTTTAGGGCCGGCCGGCCTCCTCCTGCCCTCATTTATATACGGGGGAGGGGCACCCCAAAGACACACAAGTTGATATTTAGTCGTGTGTGGCGCCCCCCTCCACAGTTTTCCACCTCGGCCATATTGTCATAGTGCTTAGGCAAAGCCCTGCGTCGGTAACTTCATCATCACCGTCACCACGCCGTCGTGCTGACGAAACTCTCCCTCAGCCTCAACTGGATCAAGAGTTCGAGGGACGTCACCGAGCTAAACGTGTGCAGATCACGGAGGTGCCGTGCGTTTGGTACTTAGATCGATTGGATCGCGAAGACGTTCGACTACATCAACTGTGTTACTAAACTCTTCCGCTTTTGGTCTACGAGGGTACGTGGACACACTCTCCCCGCTCATTTCTATGCTTCTCCTAGATAGATCTTGCGTGATCGTAGGCAATTTTTTTGAAATACTACGTTCCCCAATAATGGCATCAGAGCTAGGTCTATGCGTAGATGTTGTATGCACGAGAAGAACACAAAGAGTTGTGGGCGATAATAGTCATACTGCTTACCAGCAACGTCTTACTTTGATTCGGCGGTATTGTTGGCTGAAGCGGCCCGGACTGACATTACATGACCGCATTCATGAGACTGGTTCTACCGACTTGCTTCGCACACAGGTGGCTAGTGGGTATCTGTTTCTCCAACTTTAGTTGAATCGAGTTTGACTATGTCCGGTCCTTGTTGAAGGTTAAAACAACACACTTGATGAACAATTGTTGTGGTTTTGATGCATAGGTAAGAACGTACGGTTCTTGCTAGAAGCCCGTAGCAGCCACGTAAAACTTGCAACAACAAAGTAGAGGACGTCTAACTTGTTTTTGCAGGGCTTGTTGTGATGTGATATGGTTAAGATATGATGATATATAAATTGTTGTATGAGATGATCATGTTTTGTAACAGTTGTCGGCAACTGGCAGGAACCATATGGTTGTCGCTTTATTTTATGAAATGCAATCGCCATGTAATTGCTTTACTTTATCACTAAGCGGTAGCGATAGTCGTATAAGCAATAGTTGACGAGACTACAACGATGCTACGATGGAGATCAAGATGTCAAGCCGGTGACGATGGTGATCATGACGGTGCTTTGGAGATGGAGATCGAAGTCACAAAATGATGATGGCCATATCATATCACTTATATTGATTGCATGTGATGTTTATCCTTCATGCATCTTATTTTGCTTAGTATGGCGGTAGCATTATAAGATGATCTCTCACTAAATTTCAAGGTATAAGTGTTCTCCCTGAGTATGCACCGTTGCTATAGTTCGTCGTGCCGAGACACCAAGTGATAATCAGGTGTGATAAGCTCTACATTCACATACAACGGGTGCAAGCCAGTTTTGCACATGCAGAATACTCGGGTTAAACTTGACGAGGCTAGCATATGCAGATATGGCCTCGGAACACTGAGACCGAAAGGTCGAGCATGAATCATATAGTATATATGATCAACATAGTGATGTTCACCATTAAAAACTACTCCATCTCACGTGATGATCGGACATGGTTTAGTTGATATGGTCACATGATCATTTAGATGACTAGAGGGATGTCTATCTAAGTGGGAGTTCTTAAGTAATATGATTAATTGAACTTAAATTTATCATGAACTTAGTCCTGATAGTATTTGCATATCTGTGTTGTAGATCAATTGCTAGCGTATAGCTTCCCGGTTTTATTTTTTGATATGTTCCTAGAAAAAAATAAGTTGAAAGATGATAGTAGCAATGATGCGGACTGGATCCGTGATCTGAGGATTATCCTCGTTGCTGCACAGAAGAATTATGTCCTTGATGCACCGCTAAGTGACAGACCTATTGTAGGAGCAGATGCAGACATTATGAACGTTTGACAAAGCTCGGTATGATGACTACTTGATAGTTTAGTGCAACATGCTTTACGGCTTACACCCGGGACTTCAAAAATGTTTTGAATGCCACAGAGCATATGAGATGTTCCAAGAGTTGAAATTAGTATTTCAGACTCATGCCCACATCTAGAGGTATGAGACCTCTGACAAGTATTTTTGCCTACAAGATGGAGGAGAATAGCTCAACCAGTGAGCATGTCCTCAGAATGTCTGAGTACTACAATCGCTTGAATCAAGTGAGAGTTAATCTTCCAGATAAGCTACTGATTGACAGAGTTCTCTAGTCACTATCACCAAGTTACCGGAACTTTGTGATGAACTATAATATGCAAGGGATGACGAAAATGATTCCCCGAGCTCTTCGCGATGCTGAAATCGGCGAAGGTAGAAATCAAGAAAAGCATCATGTGTTGATGGTTTACAAGACCACTACTTTCAAGTAAATGGTCAAGGGAAAGAAAGGGAACTTCAAGAAGAATCACAAGCAAGTTGCCACTCTCATGAAGAGGTCCAAAGCTAGACCCAAGCCTGAGACTGAGTGCTTCTACTGCAAAGGAAATTGTCACTGGAAGCGGAACTGCCCCAAATACTTGGCGGATAAGAAGGATAGCAAAGTGAAAAAAATATATATGATGTGTACTTTACTAGTATTCATAGTAGCCCTTGGGTATTTGATATTGGTTCAGTTGCTGTGATTAATAACTTGAAACAGGAGTTATAAAATGAACAGAGACTAGTTGAGGGCAAGGTGACGATGTGTGTTGGAAGTGATTCCAAGGTTGATAAGATCACCATCGCACACTCCCTTTACCTTCGGGATTAGTGATGAACCTAATGGTGTTTGCGTTGAGCATAATATGATTGGATCATGTTTATTGCAATACGGTTATTCATTTAAGTCAAATAATAATTGTTATTCTGTTTACATGAATAAAACCTTCTATGGTCATACACCCAAGCTGAATTGTTATTGAATCTCGATTGTAGTGATACACATATTCATAATATTGAAGCCAAAAGATGCAAGGATAATAATGATAGTGCAACTTATTTGTGGCATCGCCGTTTAGGTCATATTGGTGTAAAGAGCATGAAGAAACTCCATGATGGTGTGCCTTTGGAATCACTTGATTATGAATCACTTGATGCTTGCAAACCATGCCTCATGGGCAATATGAATAAGACTCCGTTCTCCGAAAAAATGGAGCGAGCCACTGACTTATTCGAAATAATACATACCGATGTATGCGGTCCGATGAGTGTTGAGGCTTGCGGCGGGTATCGTTATTTTCTGACCTTCATAGATGATTTGAGCAGATATGGGTATATCTACTTAATGAAACACAAGTCTGAAACATTTGAAAAGTTCAAAGAATTTCAGAGTGAAGTTGAGAATCATCGTAACAAGAAAATAAAGTTTCTACGATCTGGCCGCGGAGGCGAATATTTGAGTTACGAGTTTGGCCTACATTTGAAACAATGTGGAATAGTTTCACAACTCATGCCACCTGGAACACCACAGCGTAATGGTGTGTCCGAACGTCGTAACCGTACTTTATTAGATATGGTTCAATCTATGATGTCTCTTATCGATTTACCACTATTTTTTTGGGGTTATGCATTAGAGACAAATGCATCCACGTTAAATAGGGCACCATCTAAAAATCCGTTAAGACGGCACCGTATGAACTGTGGTTTAGCAAGAAACCTAAGCTGTTGTTTCTTAAAGTTTGGGGTTGCAATGCTTATGTGAAAAAGTTTCAGCCTGATAATCTCAAACCCAAATAGGAGAAGTGCGTCTTCATAGGATACCCAAAAGAAACTGTTGGGTACACCTTCTATCACAGATCCGAAGGCAAGATATTTGGTGCTAAGAGTGGATCCTTTCTAGAGAAGGAGTTTCTCTCTTAAGAAGTGAGTGGGAGGAAAGTAGAACTTGATGAGGTAATTGTACCTTCTCCCGAATTGGAAAGTAGTTCATCACATAAATCAGTTCCAAAGATGCCTACACCAATTAGTGAGGAAGTTAATGATGATGATCATGAAACTTCAGATCAAGTTACTACCGAACCTCATAGGTCTACCAGAGTACGTTCCGCACCAGAGTGGTATGGTAATCCTGTTCTGGAAGTCATGTTACTAGACCATGACGAACCTATGAACTATGAGGAAGCAATGATGAGCCCAGATTCCGCGAAGCTTAAGGCCATGAAATTTGAGATGGGATCCATGTATGAGAGCAAAGTATGGACTTTGATTGACTTGTCCGATGATCAGTGAGCCATTGAGAATAAATGGATCTTCAAGAGGAAGACGAACACTGATAGTAGTGTTACTATCTACAAAGTTCGAATTGTCGCAAAAGGTTTTCGACAAGTTCAAGGTGTTGACTACGATGAGATTTTTTCACTCGCATCGATGCTTAAAAGTCTGTCCGAATCATGTTAGCAGTTGCCGCATTTTATGAAATCTGGCCAATGGATATCAAAACTACATTCCTTAATTGATTTATTAAAGAATATTTTTATATGATGCAACCAGAAGGTTTTGTCAATCCTAATGGTGCTAACAAAGTGTCCAAGCTCCAGCGATCCATCTATGGACTGGTGCAACTTGCAAGCATCTCGGAGTTGGAATATACGCTTTGTTGAGTTGATCAAAGCATATAGTTGTATACAGACTTTTGGAGAAGCCTGTATTTAAAAGAAAGTGAGTGGGAGCTCTATAGCATTTCTGATATTATATGTCGATGACATATTGTTGATCGGAAATGATACTGAATTTCTGGATAGCATAAAAGGATACTTGAATAATAATTTTCCAATGAAAGACCTCGGTGAAGCTGCTTACAAATTGGGCATCAAGATCTATGGAGATAGATCAAGACGCTTGATAAGTTTTTCAATGAGTACATACCCGGACAAGTTTTTGAAGTAGTTCAAAATTGAACAGTCAAAGAAGGAGTTCTTGCCTATGATGCAAGGTGTGAAGTTGAGTAAAGACACAAAACCCGACCATGTCAGAAAATAGAAAGAGAATGAAAAGTCATTCCCTATGCCTCAGTCATAGGTTCTATAAAGTATGCTTGCTGTGTACCAGACCTATTGTATACCTTAGCATGATTTTGGCAAAGGAGTACAATAGTGATCTAGGAGTAGATCACTGGACAGTGGTCAAAATTATCCTTAGAGGACTAAGGAAATATTTCTCAGTTATGGAGGTGATATAAGTGTTCGTCGTAAAGAGTTACATGGATGCAAGCTTTTGACACCGATCTAGATGGCTTTGAGTATCAATCTAGATACATATTGAAAGTGGGAGCAATTAGTTAGAGTAGCTCCGTGCAGAGTATTGCAGACATAGAAATTTGCAAAATACATACGGATTTGAATGTGGCAGACCCGTAGACTAAACTTCTCTCACAAGCAAAACATGATCACTCTTTGGGTTTTAATCACATAGCGATGTGAACTAGATTATTGACTCTAGTAAACCCTTTGGGTATTAGTCACATGAAGATGTGAACTAATCACATAAAGATGTGAACTATTGGTGTGAAATCACATGACAATGTGAACTAGATTATTAACTCTAGTGCAAGTGGGAGACTGAAGGAAATATGCCCTAGAGGAAATAATAAAGTTGTTATTTATATTTCCTTATATCATGATAAATGTCTATTATTCATTCTAGAATTGTATTAACCGGAAACTTAGTACATGTGTGAATACATAGACAAACAAAGTGTCCCTAGTATGCCTCTACTTGACTAGCTCGTTAATCAAAGATGGTTAAGTTTCCTAGCCATAGACATGTTTTGTCATTTGATGAACGGGATCACATCATTAGAGAATGATGTGATGGACAAGACCCATCCTTTAGCTTATTACTATGATCATTTAGTTTATTGCTATTGCTTTCTTCATGACTTATACATGTTCCTCAGACTATGAGATTATGCAACTCCCAAATACCGAAGGAACACCTTGTGTGCTATCAAACGTCACAACATAACTGGGTGATTATAAGGATGCTCTACAGGTGTCTCCGATGGTGTTTGTTGAGTTGGCATAGATCGAGGTTAGGATTTGTCACTCCGATTGTCGGACAGGTATCTCTAGGACCTCTCGGTAATGCACATCACTATAAGCCTTGAAAACGATGTGATTAATGAGTTAGTTGCGGGATGATGCATTACGGAACGAGTAATTAAAATTTCTGGTAACGAGATTGAACTAGGTATGATGATGCCGATGATCGAATCTCAGGCAAGTAACATACCGAGGACAAAGGGAACAACGTATGTTGTTATGCAGTTTGGCCGATAAAGATCTTTGAAGAATATGTAGGAACCAATATGAGCATCCAGGTTCCGCTATTGGTTATTGACCGGACAAGTGTATCGATCATGTCTACATAGTTCTCGAACCCGTAGGGTCCGCACACTTAACGTTCGATGAAGATTGGTATTATGAGTTATGTGATTTGATGTACCGAAGGTTGTTTAGAGTCCTAGATGAGATCACGGACGTGCCGAGGAGTCTCGAAATGGTCGAGAAATAAATATTCATATATTGGAAGGTTACATTTGGACACCGGAAGTGTTCTGGGTAGTTTCAGATAAAACCGGAGTGCCGGAGGGTTTACCGGAACCCCCCGGGGAAGTAATGGGCCTTAGTGGGCCTTAGGGGAGAGAGAGGGCAGCAGCCAGGAGGTGGCGCCCCCCAAGGGGAGTCTAAATAGGACTAGGGGAGGGGGGGCACGGCCCCTCTTTCCCTCTCCCTCTCCCTCTACTTCCTTCTTCTCCTACTTGGACTAGGAAAGGGGGGAGGGACCGATTCCTACTTGCAGTAGGATTCCCCCTTGGGCGCGCCCCTTAGGGCCGGACGGCCTCCTCCTCCCCTACTTTATATACGAGGGAGGGGGCACCCCAAAGATACACAAGTTGATCTTTAGCCGTGTGCGGTGGCCCCCTCCACAGTTTTCCACCTCGGTCATATTGTCGTAGTACTTAGGGGAAGCCTTGAGTCGGTAAATTCATCATCACCGTCACCATGCCGTCATGATGACGAAACTCTCCCTCGGCCTCAACTGGATCAAGAGTTCGAGGGACGTCACTGAGCTGAACGTGTGCAGATCGCATAGGTGCCATGCGTTCGGTACTTGGATCAGTTGGATTGCGAAGACGTTCGACTACATCAACCGCGTTACTAAACGCTTCCGCTTTCGGTCTATGAGGGTACGTGGACACACTCTCCCCGCCCGTTTCTATGCTTCTCCTAGATAGATCTTGCGTGATTGTAGGCAATTTTTTTGAAATACTACATTCCCCAACAAGAGGAAATCGTAAGATTGAACCCATCACAAAGCACCTCTTCCCATGGCAAGAAAAATCGATCTAGTTGGCCTAACTAAACCAAATATTCTAAGAAGAAATACGAGGCTATAAATAATCATGCATATAAGAGATGACAGAAGACTCAAATAATATTCATGAATATAGATATGATCATAAAGTCAAACTTCATCGGATCCCAACAAACACACCGCAAAAAGTCATTACATCAAATTGATCTCCAAGAGACCATTGTATTGAGAATCAAAAAGAGAGAAGAAGCCATCTAGCTACTGCCTACGGACCCGTAGGTCTATGGTGGACTACTCACACATCATCGGAGAGGCACCAATGAGGATGATGAACCCCTTCGTGATCGTGTTAGATCGAATCGCGTGATTCTGCAACTTGCGGCGGTTGTAATTGTGTTTCGACGGCTCCTTCAGGGTTTCTGGAATATCAAAGTATTTATAGAGCAAAGAGGCGATGGAGGAGACCTCTATGGGTCCCACGATACATTAGGGCGCGCCAAGTGCCTCTAGCGCGCCTTGGTGTATCGTGGGCTGCATGGGCCTCCCGCAGGTGCTTCCTTGACTCCCAATTTGTCTTCTGGTCCAAAAAAGATCTCCAAAAAGTTTCATTGTGTTTGGACTCCGTTTAGTACTGATATTCTGTCAAAGTAAAAATACAAGCAAAAAACAACAACTGGCACTGGGAACTATGTCAATAGGTCAATACCAAAAATTATATAAAGTTGCTATAATATGATTGTAAAACATCCAAGAATGATAATATAACAACATGGTGTTGGGGAACGTAGTAATTTCGAAAAAAATTCCTACGCACATACAAGATCACGGTGATGCATAGCAATGAGAGGGGAGAGTGTGTCCACATACCCTCATAGACCGAAAGCGGAAGCGTTAGCACAACGCGGTTGATGTAGTCATACGTCTTCACGATCCGACCGATCCAAGTACCAAATGCACGACACCTCCGAGTTCAGCACACGTTCAACTCGATGACGTCCCGGGAGCTTCAATCCAGCAAAGCTTTGCAGGAGATTTTCATTAGCATGACGGCGTGATGACGGTGATGATGATGCTACCGACGCAGGGCTTCTCCTAAGCATCACTACGATATGATTGAGGTGGATTATGGTGGAGGGGGGCACCGCACACGGCTAGGAGAGATCAACAGATCAACTTGTGTGTCTCCAAGGGGTGCGCCCTCCCCGTATATAAAGGAGGGAGAGGAGGAGGGGGCGGCCAAGGAGGAGGAGGCACGCCCAAGGGGGGCAATCCTACTCCAAGTAGGATTCCCCCCTCTTTCCTAGTCCTAGTAGGAGAGGGGAAGGAAGGGAAGGAGAATAAGAAGGAATGGGGGGCCGGTCCCCTAGTCTAATTCAGTTTGGGCTAGGGGGACCGCGCGCCCCTAGCTGGCCGCCTCTCCTCTTCCTCCACTTGGGCCCATAAGGCCCAATAACCCCCCAGGAGGTTCCGGTAACCTCCCGGTTCTCCAGTATTTATCCGATAACCCCCGGAACTCATCCGGTGTCCGAATATAGTTGTCCAATATATCGATCTTTATGTCTTGATTATTTCGAGACTCCTGGTGATGTTCGTGATCATATCCGGGACTCTGAAATACCTTCAGTATGTCAAAACACAAAAACTCATAATACCGATCATCACCGAACTTTAAGCATGCGCACCCTACGGGTTCGAGAACTATGTAGACATGACCGAGACAGGTCTCCGGTCAATGACCAATAGCGGAACCTGGATGCTCATATTGGCTCCTACATATTCTATGAAGATCTTTATCGGTCAAACCGCATAACAACATATGTTGTTCCCATTGTCATCGGTATGTTACTTGCCCGAGATTCGATCGTTGGTATCTTAATACCTACTTCAATCTCGTTATCGACAAGTCTCTTTACTCGTTTTGTAATATATCATCCTGCAACTAACTCATTAGTTACAATGCTTGCAAGGCTTATAGTGATGTGCATTGCCGAGTGGGCCCAAAGATACCTCTCCGACAATCGGAGTGACAAATCCAAATCTCGAAACACGCCAACTCAACAAGTACCTTCGGAGACACCTGTAGAGCACCTTTATCATCACCCAGTTATGTTGTGACGTTTGGTAGCACACAAAGTGTTCCTTCGATAAACGGGAGTTGCATAATCTCATAGTCACAGGAACATGTATAAGTCATGAAGAAAGCAATAGCAACATACTAAACGATCAAGTGCTAAGCTAACGGAATGGGTCAAGTCAATCACATCATTCTCCTAATGATGTGATCCCGTTAATCAAATGACAACTCATGTCAATGGTTAGGAAACTTAACCATCTTTGATTAACGAGCTAGTCAAGTAGAGGCATACTAGTGACACTCTGTTTTTCTATGTATTCACACATGTACTAAGTTTCCGGATAATACAATTCTAGCATGAATAATAAACATTTATCATGATATGAGGAAATAAATAATAACTTTATTATTGCCTCTAGGGCATATTTCCTTCAGTCTCCCACTTGCACTAGAGTCAATAATCTAGATTATACAGTAATGATTCTATCACCCATGGAGTCTTGGTGCTGATCATGTTTTGCTCGTGGAAGAGGCTTAGTCAATGGGTGTGCAACATTCAGATCCGTATGTATCTTGCAAATCTCTATGTCTCCCACCTGGACTTGATCCCGAATGGAGTTGAAGTGTCTCTTCATGTGCTTGGTTTTCTTGTGAAATCTAGATTCCTTTGACAAGGCAATTGCACTAGTATTGTCACAAAAGATTTTCATTGGACCCGATGCACTAGGTATGACACCTAGATCGGATATGAACTCCTTCATTTGCTGCTTCCGAAGCAACAACGTACTCCGCTTCACACATAGATCCCGCCACGATGCTTTGTTTAGAACTGCTCCAACTGACAGCTCCACCGTTCAATATAAAGATGTATCCGGTTTGCGATTTAGAATCGTCTGGATCAGTGTCAAAGCTTGCATCAATGTAACCATTTACGATGAGCTCTTTGTCACCTCCATAAACAAGAAACATATCCTTAGTCCTTTTTAGGTATTTCAGGATGTTCTTGACCGCTATCCAGTGATCCACTCCTGAATTACTTTGGTACCTCCCTGCTAAACTAATAGCAAGGCACACATCAGGTCTGGTACACATCATTGCATACATGATAGAGCCTATGGCTGAAGCATAGGGAACATCTTTCATTTTCTCTCTATCTTCTGCAGTGGTCGGGCATTGAGTCTTATTCAACTTCACACCTTGTAACACAGGCAAGAACCCTTTCTTAGCCTGATCCATTTTGAACTTCTTCAAAACTTTGTCAAGGTATGTGCTTTGTGAAAGTCCAATTAAGCGTCTTGATCTATCTCTATAGATCTTGATGCCCAATATGTAAGCAGCTTCACCGAGGTCCTTCATTGAAAAACTCTTATTTAAGTATCCTTTTATGCTATCTAGAAATTATATATCATTTCCAATCAATAGTATGTCATGCACATATAAGATTCACTACTGGAATCAGGATCTTTGCCGTCAGCCAGGTCTTTGCCGTTCGCTAGCTGACAGGAAAGACCTTCTTTGCCGTCAGATCAATAGAAGCTGACGGCAAAGACTTGGCTGACGGCAAAAACCATATTTGCCGTCAACCAGGTCTTTGCCATCCGCCAGCAGACGACATATAGTCTTTGCCGTCCGCTAGCGGACGGCAAAGAATGAGGGTTGCAGACGACAAACAAAGTGGCCAAGATAATGCCCGTTAGCTAGGATCTTTGCCGTCTGCTGGCGGACGGTAAAGAACTGTGCCCTAACTAAAATCCATATCGACGCTCGCCCGCGCCCCACATCTATCCCCTCTCTCTCCACCCACGCCCGACCCGCCGCCGCCCCGCACCATGCCGCCCTTGTTCCGCCGCCGCCCCGCACCACACCCGTCGCCGCCGCCTCAGCAGCCCCGATGACCCCCTTCCCCGCCCCGCGCCATCCCCGTCGTCGCGCCGCGCCGCCCCGTCACTACAAAAAAAACACATCTGTGACATTTTGGGCCGAACGAATTTTTTTTGTCATACATATGATACTTCTATGACGATAATTGTGACAAAACCCGATATCATCATAGATGTGGTGGGCTCCTACTTCTATGACAAAAAATAATGACAGAAAATGGGCTTTTCGTCCTGGGCGGGCCGGAGACGCGGCTGCATGACATTGTTTGGGCCGTCCATGACGGAAAAAACCATGGTAGAAGCGAGGGGAGGAAAATTTCGGGGATTTCCCGGTTACGGTGGGAGGTCGGGGGCCGAGCGATGCGCGTTTCTCTCGTACACGTACGCGCGTGTGTGCGAGGCGTTGGCTCTAACTGAACCCGAGTGAGGCGTTGGGCTCTAACTGAACCCGAGCAATTGCACTGCAGGCTACGCGTTATTGAACCCGAGAGATCGATCGATGGCTGTTAACTGAACCCGATCAAGCGATTCCTTCGCTACTGCTGCTAACTGAAGCCGATCGATGGGATGAACTGTGAGTGTTGCGGGGGGGTTTGGATGAACAATGAGCGGTGGCGTTGCCTCTGGATGAACAGGACCCCGTGGTGTGGTGGAGGGCTGGATGAACAGTAAACGGTGGAAGGTGCCCGTGGAGGGGTGGATGAACAGGACCCCGTGGTGTGGAGGGCTAGATGAACAGTAGACGGTGGGGGGGTGCCCGTGGAGGGGTGGATGAACAGGACCCCGTGGTGTGGAGGGCTGGATGAACAGTAGACGGTGGAGGGGTGGTTGAACAGTAGCCGGTGGAGTAGCGCGCGGTGGAGGCTGGATGAATAGGAGCCCGTGGATGAACAGTCGCAGGTGGAGGCTGGAGGAGGTCGACGGTGGATGAACAGTAGCTCGTGGAGGCTGGAGGGGGTCGACGGTGGAGATGAACAGTATCCCGTGGAGTCCCGTTTTGCGGTACGCCACACCCCTCCCGATGAACAGGACCCCCGTTTCGACCGTAGCGCTCCAACACAAGTCCGTTTCGTTCGTTTTGCGGTACGCCACACCCCTCCCGATCAACAGGACCCCCGTTTCAACCGTAGGAGGTCCGCTTCGTCCGTTTTGCGGTACACCACGCCCCTCCGGATCAACAGGACCCTCGTTTCGACCGTAGGAGGTCCGTTTCCTTCGTTTTGCGGTACGCCAGACCCCTCCCGATGAACAGGATCCCGTTTCGAACGTGGCCGGTCGAACACAAGGATGTTTCCTCCGTTCTGCGGTACACCAGGCCTCGTTTCCTTCGCCTGTTCCGTCCAAGCCCTCCAGATGAACACGACCACACATTCCGTTGCCTCCCCATGAACACGACGACGACGTTGTTTCTCTGTTCTGACCCAGCCATGTACACGAGCCCTGGCCGTACGTATGCACGAGTAGGCGTTCGAGACCCCGCCTGTGTGTACACATACGTGGCCGTATTTTCTTTCTTGCACCCTGGCCGCTGTATGTACATGTACATGCTGCATGCGCGCCTCTACTACGACACGTGCGCGCCTCTACATCGAGTAGTATATATGTACGTACATGTTCGCGACCAGAATGACAATGCTACGTACGCTTCGACTAGGTGGGTCCCGACTGTCAGGCACTTCCTTGCCTGCGAAGATGTAGCTGGTGGGTCCCAGCATTCAGGGGGCGAATCGTTTTTTTGCCTGGACGCACTTCCTTGCGTGCGAAGATGTAGCTGGTGGGTCCCAGCAGTCAGGGGGGCGAATCGTTTTTTTCGGACGCACTTCCTTGCGTGCGAAGATGTAGCTCGTGGGTCCCAGCAGTCAGGTGGCGAATCATTTTTTTCGCGAAATACGGTGGCCCGTCTAGTGTGTCCCCGCTATCAGGTGGAGGAATAATTATTTTGTGCGTAATAAGGAGGCACTTCCTTGCGGCTGCCGTGGACCCAGCTGTCAGCCTCTCCACGTACAGTACTCTTCCGATGGAAGTCGGTCGTTGACCATGTTGACCACACCGCGCCGAGAGCACCAGGGCGGTGGTCTGGACGACGGCGAGGCCTAGGAAGGGGACAACACGGAGCTGGGGAAGACGCAGCAGTGGAAGCCCGCGCGGAGAGGAGTACGAGGGTTCACTGGTTTGGTTGCGGTGTGAGGCTGCCATCACCATAGAATAACAGGGGGTGTGGGTGAGTAGAGGGATGGCCTGGCCAGCGGTGGGAGTAGTACGGGGCGGTGAGGCCTCTGCGGCATTACAGCCGGCCACGGGAGGCAGGAGCACGTGACACGACCGGCGCTGCTTTGGGCGGCTGGAGCAAGAGGACCAGAGGTTGAAGAAGCACTACGGCCGTTGGATGGACATCGTACGATCACTACAGCTAGAATCGTTTATATTGACTAAGTTGACCAGGCCCTTGGTACGCGTCAACTTAGTAGGCTCACAGCTCGGATTTGGCAGAGAACATAAAGCCCATTTGCGATTTGTAAGAATGTACAGCCCATTTTTTAATTCTAATGGAATTTACTACAGCCCATTTACAGTTTGTTAAAAGTACAGCCCAACTTCTAGCTAGGACAACGATTAATAATTTCAAACAACTGCTCAAAACGGAATTAAAAAAAATTCCCACATTTTGATGGGATCCGAAATATTTTTATCCGAAATTTCTAGTCAGGTTAAATATAATTTCAAAATAAAGTTGTATTACGTTAAAATCCAACGAAATGTTGCGCGCGCAACAAGTAATGAAATTAAAATTTTCAAATTTCAAAAATAATATATTTTTCAATCTAATTACGTGTTTGGTGCATAGTAACTGTCCAGTTATTATAATTACATCCCAATTATTATTTCTTAAAGTCCATTTTCTTGTTAAGCCTAATGCATACCTCCTAGGAAAGTTTGGAGCCTAGCGTGGCGGAGAATAACAAGTTGACCCGGATATTGTGTACAACTATCGGCCCAGTTGCATTGCTAATGTTGAAAAAAAAGCTATTTTTTATACACACATTTAAATTTTTTTGTATAGATAAGGAACATTTTTTATACACACATTTAACAAATTTTAAATACATGATTAACACTTTTTAAAACATATTTTTAGTCAATAGTGGGCCCACAGCGAGTGGAGGAGGTCACAATACACATATTTTTTAAATACATGATTAACACTTTTGCAAAAACAATTAGCCCACAGCGAGCCAATTAGCTCTAGTCGCCCACAGTGGGCCGACAGGACCCAATCAGCCCACAGTGGGCCGACAGGGGCCAATCGGCCAGCTGTAGGCCGACTGGAAGCCAATCGGCCGGCTGTGGGCCGACTGGGCCCAGTCGGCCTGCAGCGGGCCGACGGTGTATTATTTTTGAAAAAAAATTACCTAGCGTAATATTTATGAAAATTAATAAAAAAGTGTATTATTTAAAAAAATAGCGAAAAAATGCCTGTGTAGTACAGTACAACCTAACATGGTTACTCAGCCCACATTCAGCGACGCCGGGAAGGCCCAAACAAGGCTTCTGTACAACTTTTTGAAGTCATTGAGCTCAATTAATAACTTAAGAAAAAAGATAGATTACAGTGGAACCTAATTAAAAGCTGTCACGAGTAAATAAATAATTCAACGGGTCCCACTTGTGCATGTGCTTGTGTGTGTGTGTGTGAGAGAGAGAGAGATAGAGAGAGAGACCCATCGGCCGATGCTCGTAAATACATCTTTCAGCCATATGCATTGCTGATGCTCAGTAAAAACTTATATAGTCGACACAATCATATAGAACATCATAGCAGACTGAACTTGCATACAAAAATTTCACGCAGGTGGCACAATCAGGATGGAAGCAGTGGATCGCTACGGGAAGGGCTATGTTGAAACCAACGAATTCGTACATAACGGTTCATCGTCTTTATCAATGACGGGGAAATATCTTGAATGTTGTGCAAAGAAAACAAATAGACAACACAATAAGTTCTGCTAGCACATTAAGTTGACGTACAACCCTTTCTAAAAAAAGTTCAGGTGCAAAATTAGAACAGGTCACAATCAAATGTACTGGCATATCAGTGCTTCACACCCATAGCTCGGATTTAACTAGTATCTGACAAGATTCAGTTGTTACCTCAAATTAGAGCACATCCAGGTAGCCAGCACTGCCTCTTCTCCCAAAGAAGCAGTGGCCTCCGCCGCGCGATGGAGTAGGCCCTGTGCCATCCATCATTCTGAGCAACACAGGGAAAGTCTGACATTGACTCCTGTAATGGATGTCGTCGACGGACCCTGGCACCAGCGGCGGCGGCAGGACTTCGATTGATGGATTGACCACTTCTTTGACATGCACGAACACTCGATACAGGTACATCCCTAACGTGGTCCGCGGCGGCCTTGGTGGCGACGAATAGTACAACCCCGGTTCCTGCAGCGGTATCTCAACACCAATCACCTTCGATATGGTGGACGGCTTCTTCATCCATGCCATAACCGTTAGAGCCCAGCTGTCTGGAGGAACAAACATACTTACGAGCTCACCTCCAAGGTCGTTGATAAGCTCGTTCATGGACTTGCTATTCCAAGCATGTCGAGGCATGCCGTGGAAGGTAAGCTTTGTTAAAAACTCAAGCTCAGAGGGCACCGAGCCCCATCCTGGGTGCCACCGATCAAAGCTCACCAGTGCGCCATCGCAGAACAAACGCCAGGAAGATTTGAATACACGACTGTAGTCGAAAGTTGTCCGGAACCTGACGAAGAAATCAGCCGGTGGCGAACAGACTTCGACGAGCAAGTCACTTATTTGGATGCCGTGCGCAATGCCAAGAGCTTTGACAAGGTCATCTGGCGAGACGGGAGGCCGGTCGCCATTGATGGTTACCATCAGCACTTTGCCGGCAAACTGGTCGTCAAGCGCCGCCATGCCACTGTTGAGCGACAGCACGCAGCGACCGAAGGCAGGACAGACCTCAGGATCTCCGGCTCGGAGATCCATGTTGACCGGCGACATGATAGTGCGCTTGAGTACAGGGAGTACAGGAGGGTGATTTGGGGGAACTAGAGTAGGAATCGAGATTCCAGAGATGGGGGAGGGGCGGGAGACTGGGGATGAAAAGGTAGCATGAATTTTGAGCACGCGCCAATATGCTCTCGACGCGCAAGCGCACGAAAACACCGGTGGAGCCAACATGTCGGTCTAAGAGTCCTTATTCTTTCTTTTTTGGAGAGCCCGACCTTTTTTTCAGGATCTTTTGAGAGCCCGGCCTGAGAGTCATAATTGACGTGTTTGGCATTGCGTTACTACTCGGCCCATATTCAATGACACCTCACTGGCCCAAACAAGTGTACATCATCGAAAAGACAGTGAGCTCAAATAATATAACTTGAAAAAAGGAGATATACTCTGAACACTGGAGAATGGTGATGCCCTCATTTAGCCCACCAGTAGTTCGAGACAATAAACAGTTCGAAACAACGATATATACAACATTCAAACACTGACTAGTGACTACTACTGACATAAACAGCAAGACATGATAGTTCATAAGAAGTCTTGCTACACCACCAAAACGCACCCATCTGCAGCGCTCAGACTCTCGTGATCCAGACGAGAATGACATTCTAAACAGAAGCAACTATTACATAGTAAGAGTGACATAGAAGAGGATGACCAAATGACAAGGAATATGCATAATAAAAGAAAGAACTACCCATCCAGAACCAGCAGCAAAGACAACAGAGTCATTCGAAGAGATGATCCAACACCATCATAATTTGCAGCCCCGCTTCAGCGACCAGTGATCCGGAGACACCAGTACTCCACCCTTTCGATGCAACAGCCCAATTACCTATCAACCTGAAGGCTCGAACCACATCACTGCCTGTCGTAATTGAGACATCCAAGGATCAAAGTTAATCCGGATGCCTTTGTCATTCTCACCTTCTTTTGGCTGCAGGCTGTATCGTTGACAATCAGGGGAGTTTGCTCCCGAACTCCTAGGGCTCGCCGTGTAGACACAGTTTTCCATAGCAAATAGAGCCTCTCTGCCATCAAGGTCCTTGCCAACAGTGATCTCCTGGTTAATCGGATAATTGAGTCCGAGAAACATAGAGTGTGAACCAAGGCTGTTTACCCGCCTCCAACTAAAAAATCCTAAAGGCCCCAACAAGCTGGTATCCTGCTCATAGACGTAACAGCCACTGTCCGGATACTCACGTATTACATGGTTCTTGTATACAGTGGGTTTTTTGCAATATAACTTTTCCAGCTCATGTGTCTGAATGATCATTAGTCTTTTGCCATCGTCTGATCGAGCGAGGAACCAGTTGTGCTTCCCTGTTTTTGGCAAAGGTGGTGTGATTACAAAGGGCAGTAACTGTAGGGACACTGCATCATATCAAAAAGGACAGGCATTGTTAATGTAAGATCAGCATTGTTCAGAGTATGAGTAGGATAATGCAAGAAACAGCATTGATATGTCCCTGTTGGAACTGGGAGGAAAATACAGGGAAATGTATATTGGGTTCGAAAATATAGAAGTGCCATGCATGGTTATACTCATGTTATCTCACAATCGATTCTTCACAGGAAACTACCATGTCATGCATGTTATGTAATCATGTTCTATCCTCACAAACAAATTCTTCAAGGTAACTAACAGACCATGCATTGTTATATACTCGTGTTCTGTGGGCAAAATTTTTGTGAGGATATTATTCTAGCCATTGATTGCTGAAGGGCGAATATAGGTATGTACACATGGTAAGCATTGCAGGATTTCACTACTTCCAAATATAGAGTTCTCCATATGCACATTTACTTCCCTAATGTATGGTTAGATGAAACCAACAGTGTGGTGCATGTTTCTACATCATGAAAATGAGGAAACTAACATGGCCATTGATACACACTCATATTTAGTAGTAGTATATAGATTACTGTAAAATAAGGATAATATCCATATATTCCTAACCGTTTGATTATTCAGGGTACAAATTGGCTGTAATGACATGGTCACAATCGCATGAATTAACTCATTCCAAATATAGCTGATTTACGGCGTCTCTAATACATTGCCATAGTTCTACTCAAATTCTGCTCAAACAGAGATATGCCAATCATCACAAAAAGTTCAAACAGTGTCATGGTGTCATCATTAGCATGAGAGGAAACAACTTACACGCGCCGTCCTAGCAATACGTGGTGCCATCTGCTTTGTCGATCGCGTAGATGATGCCATTGTGTTCAATAGCATCACAGAAGTGTGTATCAGCTTTGACGATGATCCACTGCACGCCGAGTTGTCTTCAGCTAAAGAAGACCGGCGTAAAGATAGGCGAGTCCGCGGTCGAACAAGGCAATTAGCTTGAAGTCTGCGTAATAAGCATGTCGTGTGGGCACTTGGAAGATTACAATCTTCTGCAAAACAAGGTCCGTCCAACTGACGTAGTAATCTAGATGACTTGGACCGCGATGGTAATACTCTATATAATCCAACGAAGGAAGGATAATCTCACGGGAGGTCTGGAAGTTCACGAGCACCAACTTTTTACCCTCTTCTCTGAAGGCAGCCATCCAGTGGGAGTTCATGCCGACCTAGTACATACCTGCCAAGAAGTTTCGGGCGATGGTGATCGGATCGATGTAGAGGGAAATGATGTACGACGACCCACTACATATCTACAAAGAAGTTTCGGCTAATGGAGATCGGATTGAAGTCAAGGGGCATCATGCACGCCTCCGTATCATGGTGAGCCAATCTCGCAAGACCAGATAGCAGCAAGCAGGGTGTCTTGAAAAGCTTAGGCCACGCTTCGATGATGGCCGTGTGCATGTCCCTCGAGCATGCAGCCAGCCGCAGGGCGCTCAACATATCCATACACGACCAACAGAGGTCGAGGATGTCACTGGGGAGATTGCTCCAATCGCGGATCATATGGATGCTGCCTGGTTCGTGTTCGGCCATGGTGGAGTTTGGAAGGGTGCTTGATTTACGGGGGAGAAGGATGTCGGTGCTCGAGCGGCTAGCGAGGGAATAGTGGTATTGGGGTAGGCGAGTGAGGCGACAGTACACGGGGGCACAGTGAGATGGAGACGGAGGAGATGGAGATGGAGTGGTGCTATGGGAGCGGAGAGGGAGACGAGGCGAGGCGCCAATCTGCTGTACAGCGGCGGTGACAGACTGCACTGTGCACAGGGTGAGGCTGACTTTGGTAACCCGAACATGCCGCCTGGACTAGTGTCAGGCGCAGGGTGTTGTCACTTCACTGTGAGGACCAGATGAATAGTATTTTGACCATCAAGTGTACCACAGTTGTACTACTACTACTAGTAGGTACATGAGTACTCCAGTATTGTATAGCATAAATAGGTCTCCCGTGCTAGCATGCCTATTCACTTCATCATTCAGGTATCATCCATATTGTGAGCAGAACCAAATTCTCGAGCATGCCCAATCAACGCTCTGCCATGATGCATGCAGTGGTTGTTCTGGTGCATCAAGGACGACATGCAGATCGTTCCACACTTGAGAAGAGGAAAAATGGAAAGGTAGAATGCGGCAGCAGAGGAAGAGAATGCTGGCTAACGAGGCTGGGAGGGGATCGAGCAGGAAGTTAATGCTCCATGCCTAAAGGTTTTGGGAAAACCTGATTTTCATAAGGTGACTTATACTCACCTAAACGGAGGGAGTATTTCTTAACCAGAGAATGTTGTGTCTCCCACTCACGCGCTAAAAAAAACTACGACACATTTTTTATCTGTTTGCATAGGTCCCACCTATCAGGAAGGATGGGCACATACACGAACAGGTACAACTCATCAGTCTACCCGCATAGCCTTTTCGTTTAGTCTACCTAGCCGTCTAATCAACTGCCTGCGCGCCACTTCTCCCATTTACTCCTTCTCCATCGGGAACCGATTCTCCTCGGCTTCTTCACCTCCCCTTCGTCTTCATATCCAAACCCCACTGCGTTCACATTGTTTTAACCTATTTAAATAATCATCTACTACTTCAGTTAGACTAGCCATCTAATCCTAATTCTCCAAACCATAGCCCTCCATTCCAACGGTTCCAAATGGAGATAGAGATCGAGATGCAGGTTTTTAGCGTCCAACATGTCCTCGTCGAAGGCTCGATGCGCATAGTTGCCACCGTCACCGTCCACCCAAGGGTTGTTCGGCAGTGGATCAACAATGTATCCAACTCCCTTGAAAAGGTAGAGACGAGGGTCATTGGTCTCGATGCAGAGTACACGGAGCGTGCCCCTGGGAAGATCCAGCGCGCCGCCGTCCTTCAGCTATGCCTCGAAGATGATGTTTTCGTGTACCACATCATACACTCGCCCTCCATACCAGGTGAGCTTCACGATTTCTTGTCTCGGGAGGACGTATACTTCTGTGGGGCAGCCATCGAAGGGGACAAACAGAAGCTGGAGCCGTACAACCTTGATTTGAATAGCATCGCTGACCTACAAACCAGAATCAAAATTCCTGTAGAAGTTTGTGATAAACAGACACCATCCCTATTCGACGTAGCAAATTTTGTGCTCGGTACAAATCTTCAGAAGGGTGACAAGACGGTGGCATTAAGGTCGTCCGGATGGGAGAATTATCCCTTGACGTACGAGCGGATAAAATATGCTGCCCTCGATGCTCGTGTGAGTTTTGAGATAGCTGCAAGGTCCAAAGAGCTTGTTGCGAAGCCGTCTCCCACAGAGAATGAGAACAAGAAGAAGAAGAATAAGAAGAAGAAGAAGAAAAGGCTGCACCAGCAGGAGGGCATTATGGATGGATGAACTATTTCCTGTCTTGTAAAAAAGTTATTCCCTCTTGGTGTATATTGATATAGATGGACTATTTCGATGGTGTGCATGTCTTTGGAATAGAGTAGTAGCGTGGGTCCGCTTGACTATAAGGAACTATTTATCCACATATATAGCTTTCTCTGCTACTCCTTCTAGTGATTGGTATGCAGTGCATGTGTCCGTAGACATGACAACTTGTCCATGGAAGTTCAACTACGGCGACCATCATGTTTCATCTCGCGATTCCCACGACGCCTCTCCAACCCACGGCACCATGCCCCCCGACGTGCGCCTCACCCCTCTCGGCCGCACCGCCCCTCTGCCTTTATGTGCATGACATGTGGGCCACCTAAAATTCGGCGAGCATCAAGTTTCTACCGCAGCCACCCGTGATTCCCGCGACGCCGCTCGAACCCATGAAACCACATGTCTCCCGACCTGCGGCTCACCCCTCTTGGCCCTACTGCCCCTCTGCCTACGGGAGCATTACATGTGGAGCAGTCACCTATTGGGTCCACATGTTATTGACTCAAAGGTAGGTGTAGTAAGGCGCTGAAGCTCAGTCCCGATGGCTCTAAGAGGGAAATGTAACTCCTGCGCCAGGGCTTATGGTGCTCCCGCAGCACGAACTCGTGCCAAAACTCGACATTTGTTTCTTTACTATACATGCACACAACGATTTAATGGACATTGTAATCTCAACATGTGATGGGGAGCTCTAAATTTGAATTTGAAACTTATAAAACGAAAAGATTCAAAACAAATAAACTGGGAGAGAGGGAGTATATCGTAGGATGTGTCCCATACAAAATAAGTCCCCTGGTTTGTCACCGCGAAGATGCGGTTAGAAAGGAGCACAGCGTCTTCCTACTCATACGGCAACAAATCGGCTCCAGACAGCATGGTCCGCCTTTGACCGCCATGTGCAAGGTTCGTGCTATCTTATTCAATCTCACCATGGTTCCATCGTACCAATTCATGCGGTGGCCCATTGCATGGCTGATCCCAATGTTGGACAAAGGTTCTATGGGAACAGTGTCACCGTTGTAAATGTTGTGCAAATTGATGTTGGTACCCTCCCGTACATATGCAAGCCAATTTCCACTCGCACCGAGCCTAACCTGTGAAACAGTGGGCATGGGGAGAATTAGGAAATGGACATGGAAGTAGTCTTTAGAATGCATTTACTACGTGATCAAACTCATCTTACGTGCTCATCGGAGGAAATCCGAGTGCCTCTCAACGTCGGCATCTCAAGGGGCGTCAACTTGCAACTACGGCCACGCCGTGCTTGAGAGACCCCCAAGGAAACATCCTCGTGCGTTCCACGGAACATCAAGATGCATCTGTATGAGTAGTTTATCTTGTGAGAGAAAAGGATGAACGAGGGAAGACCTCTAGAGATAGAGATGGACACTACTACTACCAATGTGCTGGCCGTGCGTTGCAATGGATCCAAAGTAGTAGAATAATACTTGTTCACGTGCTTGAAATATAAACACTCTAGTTTTGATATACATGTGTTAGCAGACATGACAGCTTGTCCATGGAAGTTGAACCACGGCGACCATCACATTTCTTGTTTCTACCACTGCCACACCCACACGCGATTCCCACGACGCCGCTCCAACCCACGGCATGACGTCCCCCGAGGTGGACATGGATCCTCTGACGTGGCTATCACTGCCTTGCCCTACCTTTCCTTCGCTGACAGGTGGGACCCACGCTTATGGGTCCCACATGTCAGTGACATAATGGTAGGATTGTTCGCGTCAGGGGATCCTCATCCCCCCGACGTGCCCCTCATCCCTCTCGGCCCCACCGCTCTTTGCCTTTGTGTGCATGATATACTCCTAATATATTACTCCCTCCATACCTAAATATTTGTCTTTTTTGATATTTCAAATGGACTATCACATACGGATTATATAGACATATTCTAGTGTTTCTAGCAAGATGCCCGCGCGTTGCACAAAGTTGATGGAAAATGTAAGCACAACTTATAAATTGACGGATCGAGTACTAGTTACAGTGATGCATATAATTAAGCAAAGGGATCGCACATGTCGGTATTGACTGGAACGGGAATGCAACAACACAATAAGAATTAACACCACGGTGATGCGATCGCAGTGGTGGTTACAGAAGGCAAGAAGAAAGATGGATCCACGAACGTATGACCTCCTCCTCCTCAACTTAGTGCGCCGGGCCACCGACCGGCGGCTAAGGAGCGGCGGCTTTTGTGGCGAGGTCGAGGTGCTTCTCAGCAAAGGCATCCAAGTCTTCCAGCCGGTTGAGGAAGGCCAACGTCGTAGCGTCCTCACTGGCATTGTAGATACCTATGTACACGATTTGCTCGTACACGTGGATGTGTAGGTCGACGAATTCTTGCAGGGCGAGGCTCCTCGCGGTGAGCGTGACCTCCAGGTGGACATTCTTCATGGCGTCGGCGGGCAGTCGCATGGCCACCAGTGCTTGAAAGAGGTTCCGGCCATGGAGGCCAATTAGGGTGGCAGGCAATGAGGAGCCCGGGCGCGCGGGCTGGAGGAGTACGGCGATGTCGTCCGCGAGCTTTTTGATGACGGTGAACTTGTTGCTGGTGTCAACGATCATCTGGTCCAACTGAGAGTCGTAGTTGGCATTGACGGCGGCCATCCACCAGCCGGTCTCCAACACCGTCTGGAGACGATCCTCGGTGCCATGCCACAGGCCGACGTCGTGGACCATCTGGCGCAGTCGCTGGCCGCTCATGCGCATTGCCGCCATGGGTTTGGAGTGAGCACTTTTGCTCTTAGTGTAGGTGCTTAGGAAAATTCTTAGGTGCGTACGATGTGGTAGATGCATTGGAATGGAGGGGTGCCTCTATATGAGGGCAATGAGGGCAAACTGCGTTGCATTCACATCGTGCAGCCTCTTTTCCCGGACCTCCTCCCATTACTTCCCTCATGCATTAACTGAAGGAGGATGCATTGGCCGTTACTCCCTCCCTCGTCTGCATTAAAGCTGTATCGGGAACTATGTCGCCCGCTTTCAAATTGAATACTCCCTCTGTCTAGGTGAGTATTAAGTCATCTTACGAAAACCAAATAGTAAACACATAGGCGTGGTATATTAACTCTCATGTTGTTTCTTATTTTCTGACATATATAGAGGAATCAACCAAGAAGAGATGTGGGGCTTGTATGCTTTTAATGACTTGAGACTATCAAACATGGCATGCAGTGGTCAGTTCGTTGCACAAGAACAAATACAACCCACGTCAGCACACACGCATGTTATATAGCATCACATCCAATGGCTATAAAAGATGAATGAGACCAAATTATATCTCATCTAGATGAGTTCTAGCAAAACTGTATTAATAATACTTGGTACTCCTGCGCCATGTATCATATATTAGTATCATGTAGTACTTTATTTATTGCCATGTATGACACATAGTACTCAACTCTCTCTCTTTCTTCATCTAATTCTATGACACCTCATCAAAATTGCTAGGGCTAGTACCATTACAACCAGCCTTAGCAAATACTAAACATTAAGTTCTCTCGTCTTCCTCTCCACCTTGGTCACCTAGACGGAGGGAGTATACTGTGCGGGCTTTTCCTGCGCGGTAGGCGGGGCAGTTCCGCCTAGTCGCTTCGACAGAGACGCGAGAAGATGAGGGAGTAGGCTACTGCAAACGTAGGGCTGTGTGATTTGACAGCGAGTTACTGCTAGACAGGTGGTGCCCTGTGATTTGACTTGCCATTATCATTTTAACTGCGGCGCTACGACCGGTGTGAGAGCAAGTATAATAGAGCTGAGTCAGCGGGCTATAAGGAATAAACTAGTATATTTCTGCTTAGTTGGAGGAAAGAGAAGAGGAGAGAGAAGGTAAGCGGGCTCTTCGTGAAGAGCCAGCTCTAGCACGTGCTCCTAGACACTTTGTGAGAATGAAAGGTGGGTCACATAATAAAAAAGTAGTACACTCTTTTGATCTACTATTGTACATGTTGACTATAAGATGGGCTGTAGATGACATGGCACTGGCTTATAGCTAGCAGCTGGCAATACTATTAACCATGCTCTGAGTCTCCCGATTCCTGACCTCCTCTATACAGGTGCCTCTCCCAATGCTCCACCATGTTGTAGAGGTTGGCTCTTGCATGAGAGCCCACTTCTCCACTTTTTCCTTGCCTCTCTTTCCTCCACATATGCAAAAATGCCATGTAAAGCGCACTATTGTACTTACTTTTACTTGCTCCTACAGGTGCTTAAGCTTGCCACATAGGCATAAAGTCTGATGTGGCAAGTTATTCAAGAAGAGAGAGACTAGTTTGGTGACCCAAGGAAGAAACGGTGATGAGTGCGTGTACCTAGGTGAAAAGACAATTTTGAGTCTATAGCTAATTAAATGAAGCAAACTTAGCAACACCATTTCATTGGAAGAGGTCACTCCTTGGCAAATGCAATAAATACTAGTACTCCCTGTGTCCCATAATATAAGAATGTTTTTGGCACTACACTAGTGTCAAAAATGTTCTTATATTATGGGACGGAGGGAGTACGAAGAAAGAGATAGAGAGGAGTAAAAATATATACTTATAGCCAACCTTGTTGTAGTATGAGTGACTAAGTGATGACTATGTATAACATGCCAAACATCAGATAGCCTAACGCACCATGTTAAATCTCCAAGGGCGCGACCGCACGAGCGACGCGACGGTCGTGGTAGGCGCGACCATGATACAGCTGCTGGCAGCCCTTGGATCTGAGATCAAACGGTCTCATGCTAAGTTGCTGAAAATTTGTAGAATAACCCTCCAGGATAGGATATTCACCCATAGGTCTAGAATCACACCATGCAACCGTTCGATCTCAGATCCAAGGGCTCTCGGAAGCCCGTAGCATGGGAGAATGGAAAGCCACTACCCTGCCGTTCGCACGCTGGCAGTTCGCTCCTACTCGTCCCCACATGTCCTTCAATACTACAGTGGTTCGCTCCTAGTCGTCCCGTCCATTCACATTACAGCAATTCCACTAATCCTAACCCTCCTCCCAAATCCATGGCGTCCCAAGTCTCCACGATCAGTGGTGAGTACAAGGTTAGAACCATCACCAGCGATGAGTTCGACGTCATCTACACCCGTTCTTCCGCGACGGTGAAAGGATGTCTTTCACTCTTCAGATGCATGTTTGAAAACTCAGATGATGAGTGGGTCGCTGGGCTAGATGTTGAGTACACCACAGTCCTGGGACTAGAGAAGGATCTAAAGGACGAAGAGAGGAAGAAGCCCGCCGTAATCCAGGTTTGCGTGCATGACTTATGCTTGGTCTACCACATATGCCATGCCGACGTTAATGCCAAGATTTTAAGGACTTCCTCCGGAGCAACCTAGTCAAATTCGTGACTGTAGACTTTGGTAACGACAAAGAAGTCCTGCGTCGGACAGGCCTCGTTGTAGGCAACACCTTCGACCTCCAGAAGAATCGGCTGGTGTCCTCTCTTTAGCCTTCAATACTGACCCTGGCAGGAGCCATGGTTCATCCTTTGTACGGTAAACTTGAGAAACCTCCATACACGTTTCATCGTCATGCATGGCAGCGGAATGTACTAGATATAGACTGCATCCACTATGCTGTAATGGATGGCTACCTTTGCTTCAATATCTACAAGGCTTGGATGAAGAGCAACAGCCAAGTGTGCGGTTCAAGCAAAGAAGTATCGGCCAAGAGGAAGAGGGACAAGGACGAAGTCGAGGACGTGGACGAGGACTCCGAGTAAGGTGGCAGTGTCATTGCTCATGGTGGTTCTAATGCAGTGTCTACCAGAATAGTTGCAAAGTTTAATTTCAGGTGTGCTTAATTTAATTTGAGGGGTGTGTTGTGCTGAGCCCCCAGCAGAACTATCTTATGTTTCTTCTTGTTAATTTAACTCTTCAGTACGTACATACTAGTATTTCTTACATTTCATCTTTTAGTTGGTACAGTACTACCACTGGTTTCTTCACATTATATACGTACAATATATATGGCCAACATCATATAGCCAGCAGTTTAGTTGTCAAAGAATTTCAGGGTGCTTAGTTTTGTCAAAGAATTCCAGGGTGCTTAGTTTTATTTGTGGGGTGGGTTGTGCACTTGTGCTGGACACTATTATTGTGACAAGTCTTTTAATAGTACTAAATGCATAATTTGGCGACGAGCGCTCTCTATATGTACCACCTTTGTTTTTAATTTCAAGTTTTTCTCCATGGTGCAATCCATCGATACTACTACTGTATAAATCGAATAGTACTGCGCTGCCCGGTCTAGCTCGGTCGGTTTCACAAGAGGCAAGGGGCTTTGTGATTTGACGCATCATTACTGCTGTCAAATCGAATAGTACTGCGCTGCCCGCTGCACGCCCGACGCCTCCACTAAACCCCTCCGTTAAACCCGCATGCAAACCGAGAATCCTACTCCGGCCACACGTCCGTTCATGAGCGGGCCGGAATTAAATGCAACACCGGCTGAGCTCCTCCCGTCCGCCCTCAGTTTAAATGAGGCCAGACACCGGCCAAGCTCCTACCATCCGCCCTCTATTTACACGAGGCCATACAGACAGTGGGCAAGAATCGCACCCCTCTGCCGCTCCCCCATCTCCTCCTTCACCATTTTCTCCACTCCTCCAATGGCTTCCGATGAGCCATTCTCTGGCATATTACCCGGCTGGGTGGCCCGCAGAGCCCTCCAGATACGGGCGAGGCCGCTCGGTGCTTCACCAACCTCGCTTGGCCCGACGGAGCCAGTTGCCGCCCCAAGCAGGCGCGTGGTTCAGTAACTCGCCGCTCCAGTTCAGCTTGATGAGGAGTGGCGAGTTGCTCCACGCCGGCACAGCGGCGAGCATGCCGGTTCGGGCGCCATCGCTGCAGCGTCATACCGCACCACCAGTGTCTGCGGTGGCCGCGCCTCCCGTGTCTGTGGGTGCGCCTCCCGTGCCTGCAGCAGCGCCATGCAGGTAGAGACAGAAGCCGGGTGCATGGAGAGCGACGAGTCGGTGTCCAGCTTCTCCGTGTCCGCCGCCATCATCGAGGAGAAGTAGAACACGAGAGGCCGCCGCCACTTGGGACCCATGAAGGCCACCGCCGAGGCGACGACCGCGGATTCAGGTGGTTTCTTTGCTCCTTCATCTCTTCCGAGGACATTCGTCGACCCCGCAAGTGTCTGACGGACATGAGGAAGACAAAGGGATCCACAGGCGGCCATTTAGAACTAAAATAAGTCTAGATACATCCATTTCCGGATAGAGGGAGTATTAATTATACAAGAGAGCTGGATTGGCAACTTTTAGTTCATGTAAATGTAATGAAATCCATGATGTTTATATGAAGATCCGGCTTTTTTATACGAAATCCTTCATGCTTATATGAAATTAGTCCGTGTTTGCACGAATTTCATCTGGTTGGTTAGAGTTGTAAAAATGTATGCCGCTGGCGTTTGATGTCGTCCTCCGCTTAAGGAAGCGGGAGGAAATTTGCCGGCTGCCGTTGGAGATGCTCTTTATGCTGGAAATAATAGAGTGACATCCAATCCATTTTAGTTAATTTCCTGTATGATTGTCCCTCTATAAAAAGTTAATTGCATGCATAGTGTACATGTGACTTGCAGGGTGGCTACAGCTTCGTACAGAAAGTTAAAAAGAAACAAGTCCATCCTTAATCTTGTATTCTAAGTACTCTGTGGGTTCCACTGTCAGTACAGTGGTGAAAGAAGTATATATCAAATAACTAGAGTAATATGTAATATAAATATATAAAGTTAAAAGACAGAATACGAACTCATGTCATCGCGTTGCGAGCATCCGGCGCTAACCAGCCCAGCACATTTATGTTGTAGACCATGCTGGAGATATATCTCCATGTCTACTCTTATATATACTCCATTCGTTCCTAAATATTTATCTTTTTCAGATTTCAAATGGACTACCACATAAGGATGTGTATGTAGACATATTTTAGAGTGTAGATGCACTCATTTTGCTCCGTATGTCTTTTCAGGAAGGGGTTAGATTTGTCCTTGATTTATTTATGAGGTATCCAGATGGCACTGCACCGCCAAGAAAAGAGGGTAACATCAAAATTATGGACTACTTTTTGAGTATGTTGGTAAGGTCCCGTCATAGTCACTTGTTGATGAAGGAAATATGCCCTAGAGGCAATAATAAAGTTATTATTTATTTCCTCATATCATGATAAATGTTTATTATTCATGCTAGAATTGTATTAACCGGAAACATGATACATGTGTGAATACATAGACAAACATATAGTCACTAGTATGCCTCTACTTGACTAGATCGTTAATCAAAGAGGTTATGTTTCCTAACCATAGACATGTGTTGTCATTTGATTAGTGGGATCACATCATTAGAAGAATGATGTGATTGACTTGACCCATTCCGTTAGCCTAGCACTTGATCGTTTAGTATACTGCTATTGCTTTCTTCATGACTTATACATGTTCATATAACTATGAGAATTATGCAACTCCCGTTTACCGGAGGAACACTTTGGGTACTACCAAATGTCACAACGTAACTGGGTGATTATAAAGGAGTACTACAGGTGTCTCCGAAGGTACATGTTGAGTTGGCATATTTCGAGATTAGGTTTTGTCACTCCGATCGTCGGAGAGGTATCTCTGGGCCCTCTCGATAATGCACATCATTATAAGCCTTGCAAGCAATGTGACCAATGAGTTGGTTACGAGATGATGCATTACAGAACGAGTAAAGAGACTTGCCGGTAACGAGATTGAACTAGGTATTGGATACTGACGATCAAATCTTGGGCAAGTAACATACCGATGACAAAGGGAACAACGTATGTTGTTATGCGGTTTGACCGATAAAGATCTTTGTAGAATATGTAGGAACCAATATGGGAATCCAGGTCCCGCTATTGGTTATTGACCGAGAATAGTTCTAGGTCATGTCTACATAGTTCTCGAACCCGTAGGGTCCGCACGCTTAATGTTACGATGACAGTTTTATTATGAGTTTATAAGTTTTGATGTACCGAAGTTTGTCCGGAGTCCCGGATGTGATCACGGACATGACGAGGAGTCTCGAAATGGTCGAGACATAAAGATCGATATATTGGAAGCCTATATTTGGACATCGGAATCGTTCCGGGTGAAATCGGCATTTTACCGTAGTACCGGGAGGTTACCGGAACCCCCTGGGGGGTTATTGGGCCTACATGGGCCTCGAGGGAGAAGAGGGAAGGAGGAAGGAGGGGGTCGCGCGCCCCTCCCCTTCCTAGTCCGAATAGGACAAGGGAAGGGGGGCGGCGCCCGCCCTTTCCTTCCCCACTTCCTCCTCTTTCTCCCCTTCTCCTATTCCAACTAGGAAAGAAGGGAGTCCTACTCCCGGTGGGAGTAGGACTCCCCCCTTGGCGCGCCCTCCTTGGCCGGCCACCTCCTCCTCCCTGGCTCCTTTATATACGGGGGCGGGGGGCACCCATAGACACACAAGTTGATCTACGGATCGTTCCTTAGCCGTGTGCGGTGCCCCCCTCCACCATATTCCACCTCGGTCATATCTTCACGGAGTTTAGGCGAAGCCCTGCGCTGGTAGAACATCATCATCGTCACCACGCCGTCGTGCTGACGAATCTCATCTTTGGAGTTTGCTGGATCGGAGCCCGGAGATCGTCATCGAGCTGAACGTGTGCTGAACTCGGAGGTGCCATACGTTCGGTGCTTGGATCGGTCGGATCGTGAAGACGTACGACTACATCAACCTCGTTGTGCTAACGCTTCCGCTTATGGTCTAGGAGGGTACGTGGACGAACACTCTCCCCTCTCGTTGCTGTGCCATCACCATGATCTTGCGTGTGCGTAGGAATTTTTTTGAAATTACTACGTTCCCCAACAGTGGCATCCGAGCCTAGATTTTATGCGTTGATGTTATATGCACGAGTAGAACACAAGTGAGTTGTGGGCGATACAAGTCATACTGCTTACCAGCATGTCATACTTTGGTTCGGCGGTATTGTGAGATGAAGCCGCCCGGACCGACATTACGCGCACGCTTACGCGAGACTGGTTTCACCGTTACGAGCACTCGTGCTTAAAGGTGGCTGGCGGGTGTCTGTCTCTCTCACTTTAGCTGAATCGAGTGTGGCTACGCCCGGTCCTTGCGAAGGTTAAAACAGCACCAACTTGACGAACTATCGTTGTGGTTTTTGATGCGTAGGTAAGAACGGTTCTTGCTAAAGCCCGTAGCAGCCACGTAAAATTTGCAACAACAAAGTAGAGGACGTCTAACTTGTTTTTGCAGGGCATGTTGTGATGTGATATGGTCAAGACGTGATGCTATATTTTATTGTATGAGATGATCATGTTTTGTAACCGAAGTTATCGGCAACTGGCAGGAGCCATATGGTTGTCGCTTTATTGTATGAAATGCAAACGCCCTGTAATTGCTTTACTTTGTCACTAAGCGGTAGCGATAGTCGTAGAAGCAATAGATGGCGTAACGACAACGATGCTACGATGGAGATCAAGGTGTCGCGTCGGTGACGATGGTGATCACGACGGTGCTTCGAAGATGGAGATCACAAGCACAAGATGATGATGGCCATATCATATCACTTATATTCATTGCATGTGATGTTTATCCTTTTATGCATCTTATCTTGCTTTGATTGACGGTAGCATTTTAAGATGATCTCTCACTAATAATCAAGAAGTGTTCTCCCTGAGTATGCACCGTTGTGAAAGTTCTTCGTGCTGAGACACCACGTGATGATCGGGTGTGATAGGCTCTATGTTCAAATACAACGGGTGCAAAACAGTTGCACACGCGGAATACTCAGGTCATACTTGACGAGCCTAGCATATACAGATATGGCCTCGGAACACGGAGACCGAAAGGTCGAACGTGAATCATATAGTAGATATGATCAACATAGTGATGTTCACCATTGAAACTACTCCATCTCACGTGATGATCGGACATGGTTTAGTTGATTTGGATCACGTGATCACTTAGATGACTAGAGAGATGTCTGTCTAAGTGGGAGTTCTTAAGTAATATGATTTATTGAACTTAAATTTATCATGAACTTAGTACCTGATAGTATTTTGCTTGTCTATGTTTGTTTGTAGATAGATGGCTCGTGCAGTTGTTCCGTTGAATTTTAATGCGTTCCTTGAGAAAGCAAAGTTGAAAGATGATGGTAGCAATTACACGGACTGGGTCCGTAACCTGAGGATTATCCTCGTTGCTGCACAGAAAAGTTACATCCTGGAAGCACCGCTAGGTGCCAGGCCTGCTGCTGATGCAACTGACAACGTTAAGAACGTCTGGCAGAGCAAAGCTGATGACTACTCGATAGTTCAGTGTGCCATGCTTTACGGCTTAGAACCGGGTCTTCAACAACATTTTGAATGTCATGGAGCATATGAGATGTTTCAGGAGTTGAAGTTAATATTTCAAGCAAATGCCCGGATTGAGAGATATGAAGTCTCCAATAAGTTCTATAGCTGCAAGATGGAGGAGAATAGTTCTGTCAGTGAACACATACTCAAAATGTCTGGGTATAATAATCACTTGATTCAACTGGGAGTTAATCTTCCTGATGATAGTGTCATTGACAGAATTCTCCAATCACTGCCACCAAGCTACAAGAGCTTCGTGATGAACTATAACATGCAAGGGATGAACAAGACTATTCCCGAGCTCTTCGCAATGCTAAAAGCCACGGAGGTAGAAATCAAGAAGGAGCATCAAGTGTTGATGGTTAACAAGACCACCAGTTTCAAGAAAAAGGGCAAAGGGAAGAAGAAGGGGAACTTCAAAAAGAACGACAAGCAAGTTGCTGCTCAGGAGAAGAAACCCAAGTCTGGACCTAAGCCTGAAACCGAGTGCTTCTACTTCAAGCAGACTGGACACTGGAAGCGGAACTGCCCCAAGTATTTGGCGGATAAGAAGGATGGCAAAGTGAATAAAGGTATATGTGATATACATGTTATTGATGTGTACCTTACTAATGCTCGCAGTAGCACCTGGGTATTTGATACTGGTTCTGTTGCTAATATTTGCAACTCGAAACAGGGACTATGGATTAAGCAAAGATTGGCTAAGGACGAGGTGACGATGCGCGTGGGAAATGGTTCCAAAGTCGATGTGATCGCGGTCGGCACGCTACCTCTACATCTACCATCGGGATTAGTTTTAGACCTAAATAATTGTTATTTGGTGCCAGTGTTGAGCATGAACATTATATCTGGATCTTGTTTGATGCGAGACGGTTATTCATTTAAATCAGAGAATAATGGTTGTTCTATTTATATGAGTAATATCTTTTATGGTCATGCACCCTTGAAGAGTGGTCTATTCTTATTGAATCTCGATAGTAGTGATACACATGTTCATGGTGTTGAAACCAAAAGATGCAGAGTTGATAACAATAGTGCAACTTATTTGTGGCACTGCCGTTTAGGTCATATCGGTGTAAAGCGCATGAAGAAACTCCATACTGATGGGCTTTTGGAATCACTTGATTATGAATCAATTGGTACTTGCGAACCGTGCCTCATGGGCAAGATGACTAAAACGCCATTCTCCGGAACTATGGAGCGAGCAATTGATTTGTTGGAAATCATACATACTAATGTTTGTGGTCCAATGAATGTTGAGGCTCGCGGCGGATATTGTTATTTTCTCACCTTCACAGATGATTTGAGCAGATATGGGTATATCTACTTAATGAAACACAAGTCTGAAACATTTGAAAAGTTCAAAGAATTTCAGAGTGAAGTGGAAAATCATCGTAACAAGAAAATAAAGTTTCTACGGTCTGATCGTGGAGGAGAATATTTGAGTTACGAGTTTGGTCTGCACTTGAAACAATGCGGAATAGTTTCGCAACTCACGCCACCCGGAACACCACAACGAAATGGTGTGTCCGAACGTCGTAATCGTACTTTACTAGATATGGTGCGATCTATGATGTCTCTTACTGATTTACCGCTATCGTTTTGGGGTTATGCTTTAGAGACGGCCGCATTCACGTTAAATAGGGCACCATCAAAATCCATTGAGATGACACCTTATGAACTGTGGTTTGGCAAGAAACCAAAGTTGTCGTTTCTTAAAGTTTGGGGCTGCGATGCTTATGTGAAGAAACTTCAACTAGATAAGCTCGAACCCAAATCGGAGAAATGTGTCTTCATAGGATACCCAAAAGAGACTATTGAGTACACCTTCTATCACAGATCTGAGGGCAAGATTTTCGTTGCCAAAATCGGATCCTTTCTAGGGAAGGAGTTTCTCTCGAAAGAAGTGAGTGGGAGGAAAGTAGAACTTGATGAGATAACTGTATCTACTCCCTTATTGGAAAGTAGTTCATCACAAGAACCAGTTCCTGTGACAACTACACCAATTAGTGAGGAAGCTAATTATATTGATCATGAAACTTCAGATCAAGTTTCTACTGAACCTCGTAGGTCTACCAGAGTAAGATCCGCAGCAGAGTGGTACGGTAATCCTATTCTGGAAGTCATGTTACTTGACCATGATGAACCTACGAACTATGAGGAAGCGATGATGAACCCAGATTCCGCAAAATGGCTAGAGGCCATGAAATCTGAGATGGGATCCATGTATGAAAACAAAGTATGGACTTTGGTTGACTTGCCCAATGATCCGCAAGCCATTGAGAATAAATGGATCTTTAAGAAGAAGACTGATGTTGATGGTAATATAACTGTCTATAAAGCTCGACTTGTTGCGAAAGGTTTTCGACAAGTTCAAGGAGTTGACTACGATGAGACTTTCTCACCCGTAGCGATGCTTAAGTCTGCCCGAATCATGTTAGCTATTGCTGCATTTCATGATTATGAAATTTGGCAAATGGATGTCAAAACTGCATTCTTGAGTGGATTTCTGGAAGAAGAGTTGTATATGATGCAGCCAGAAGGTTTTGTTGATCCAAAAGGTGCTAACAAAGTGTGCAAGCTCCAGCGTTCCATTTATGGACTGGTGCAAGCATCTCGGAGTTGGAATAAACGCTTTGATAGTGTGATCAAAACATATGGTTTTATATAGACTTTTGGAGAAGCCTATATTTACAAGAAAGTGAGTGGGAGCTCTGTAGCATTTCTGATATTATATGTTGATGACATATTATTAATTGGAAATGATATAGAATTTCTGGATAGCATAAAGGGATACTTGAATAAAAGTTTTTCAATGAAAAACCTCGGTGAAGCTGCTTACACATTGGGCATCAAGATCTATAGAGATAGATCAAGACGCTTAATAGGACTTTCACAAAGCACATACCTTGACAAAATTTTGAAAAAGTTCAAAATGGATCAGGCAAAGAAAGGATTCTTGCCTGTGCTACAAGGTGTGAAGTTGAGTCAAACTCAATGCCCGACCACAGCAGAAGATAAAGAGAAAATGAAAGATGTTCCCTATGCTTCAGCCATAGGCTCTATCATGTATGCAATGCTGTGTACCAGACCTGATGTATGCTTAGCAATAAGCTTGGCAGGAAGGTACCAAAGTAATCCAAGAGTGGATCACTGGACAGCGGTCAAGAACATCCTGAAATACCTGAAAAGGACTAAGGATATGTTTCTCGTATATGGAGGTGACAAAGGGCTAGTCGTAAATGGTCACGTCGATGCAAGCTTTGACACTGATCCGGACGATTCTAAATCGCAAACCGGATACGTGTTTTTATTAAACGGTGGAGCTGTAAGTTGGTGCAGTTCTAAACAAAGCGTCATGGTGGGATCTACATGTGAAGCGGAGTATATAGCTGCTTCTGAAGCAGCAAATGAAGGAGTCTTGATGAAGGAGTACATTTCCGATCTAGGTGTCATACCTAGTGCATCGGGACCAATGAAGATCTTCTGTGACAATACTGGTGCAATTGCCTTAGCAAAGGAATCCAGATTTCACAAGAGGACCAAGCACATCAAGAGACGCTTCAATTCCATTCGGGACCAAGTCCAAGTGGGAGACATAGAGATTTGCAAGATACATACAGATCTGAATGTTGCAGACCCGTTGACTAAGCCTCTCTCACGAGCAAAACATGATCAGCACCAAGACTCCATGGGTGTTAGAATCATTACTATGTAATCTAGATTATTGACTCTAGTGCAAGTGGGAGACTGAAGGAAATATGCCCTAGAGGCAATAATAAAGTTATTATTTATTTCCTCATATCATGATAAATGTTTATTATTCATGCTAGAATTGTATTAACCGGAAACATGATACATGTGTGAATACATAGACAAACATATAGTCACTAGTATGCCTCTACTTGACTAGCTCGTTAATCAAAGATGGTTATGTTTCCTAACCATAGACATGTGTTGTCATTTGATTAGTGGGATCACATCATTAGAAGAATGATGTGATTGACTTGACCCATTCCGTTAGCCTAGCACTTGACCGTTTAGTATACTGCTATTGCTTTCTTCATGACTTATACATGTTCCTATAACTATGAAAATTATGCAACTCCCGTTTACCGGAGGAACACTTTGGGTACTACCAAACGTCACAACGTAACTGGGTGATTATAAAGGAGTACTACAGGTGTCTCCGAAGGTACATGTTGAGTTGGCGTATTTCGAGATTAGGTTTTGTCACCCCGATCGTCGGAGAGGTATCTCTGGGCCCTCTCGATAATGCACATCATTATAAGCCTTGCAAGCAATGTGACCAATGAGTTGGTTACGAGATGATGCATTACGGAACCAGTAAAGAGACTTGCCGGCAACGAGATTGAACTAGGTATTGGATACCGACGATCAAATCTTGGGCAAGTAACATACCGATGACAAAGGGAACAACGTATGTTGTTATGCGGTTTGACCGATAAAGATCTTCGTAGAATATGTAGGAACCAATATGGGCATCCAGGTCCCGCTATTGGTTATTGACCGAGAATAGTTCTAGGTCATGTCTACATAGTTCTCGAACCCGTAGGGTCCGCACGCTTAACGTTACGATGACAGTTTTATTATGAGTTTATAAGTTTTGATGTACCGAAGTTTGTTCGGAGTCCCGGATGTGATCACGGACATGACGAGGAGTCTCTAAATGGTCGATACATAAAGATCGATATATTGGAAGCCTATATTTGGACATCGGAATCGTTCCGGGTGAAATCGGCATTTTACCAGAGTACCGGAAGGTTACCGGAACCCCCTGGGGGGTTATTGGGCCTACATGGGCCTCGAGGGAGAAGAGGGAAGGAGGCAGGAGGGGGCCGCGTGCCCCTCCCCTTCCTAGTCCGAATAGGACAAGGGAAGGGGGGTGGCGCCGCCCCTTTCCTTTCCCTCTTCCTCCTCTTTCCCCCCTTCTCCTATTCCAACTAGGAAAGAAGGGAGTCCTACTCCCGGTGGGAGTAGGACTCCCCCCTTGGCGCGCCCTCCCTGGCCGGCCGCCTCCTCCTCCCTGGCTCCTTTATATACGGGGGCGGGGGGCACCCCATAGACACACAAGTTGATCTACGGATCGTTCCTTAGCCGTGTGCGGTGCCCCCGTCCACCATATTCCACCTCGGTCATATCGTCGCGGAGTTTAGGCGAAGCCCTGCGCCGGTAGAACATCATCATCGTCACCACGCCGTCGTGTTGACGAAACTCATCTCTGGAGCTTTGCTGGATCGGAGCACGGAGATCGTCATCGAGCTGAACGTGTGCTGAACTCGGAGGTGCCGTATGTTCGGTGCTTGGATCGGTCGGATCATGAAGACGTACGACTACATCAACCTCATTGTGCTAACGCTTCTGCTTACGGTCTACGAGGGTACGTGGACGAACACTCTCCCCTCTCGTTGCTATGCCATCATCATGATCTTGCGTGTGCGTAGGAATTTTTTTGAAATTACTACGTTCCCCAACAGTTGAAATCTCTAAAAAGACAAATACTCCCTCCGTCCGGAAATACTTGTCATCAAAATGGATAAAAGGAAATGTATCTAGACGTATTTTAGTTTTAGATACATCTCTTTTTATCCATTTTGATGACTAGTATTTTCGGACGGAGAGAGTAGAAAAAGAGTTGGTGATGATGGTGTGCGTGTCGTCCTGCAATATAGGACATCGGATTTATATCTAACTAATAGGAAAGAAACTATGGCAATTTTGCAAAATATACCCACACATCTCTCCATGTTCGCAAATAAGGCCTTCCCTCGTTCAACCTTTTCTCTCACAAGACAAACTACTCATACAAATGCATCTTGATGGTCCGTGCAACGCACGGGCAGCTAGCTAATTTCTTTTAAAATAGTTGCTGCGATAATTGGGTTGAAGGATATATTTTATGTCTGCCCCGAATGATTTCAGATTCACTAGTAGTAACAAAGAAAAGGTTGCCTTGTTAATTAACAGAAAACAGGGTGAAAACTATCACATGAGGCCGGTAAAAACAAGGCACACTGGGTTCAGCGTCATCGTCACTACAGCTATGCGCGCGCGAGAAAAGTCTACATATCGAGGAGGCTACCGAGCGAGGCACCGAGAAACAATGTTTGAGAGAGAAACCAATTGACAGATTATGATCAGATCGAGTTGTCACCCTTCTGTTGTCATTGTTGGGGGGCGAGGGAGAGAAAGACGTATTGAGAGTGTGCGTGGTAGGCACAGAGGCACAACTAGCGTGTGTGTGTGTGTGTGTGTGTGTGTGTGTGTGAAAGAGGAGTAGATAGATTATTATCACGATCGATGTGCCACCCTACTCCTTCGGTGCCGGGTAGTGTGTGTGTATGTTTGAGAGAGAAGCCAGTCAATAGATTAGTATCAAGATTGAGGTGTCACCCTACTCCTTCGGTGTTGGGAAGTGTGGGT
>NC_041383.1:553056019-553172194 GCF_002162155.2 Triticum dicoccoides
TATCTCTACACTTAAAAAAACAGAGTTGGTGATGATGGTATTCCTGCCATCCTGCAATATAGGCCATCCGATTTATATCCGACGGACAGGAAGGAAACCATGGCAATTTTGCAAAAAGATACTCACACCCCTCTCCGCATTTGCAAATAAGGCATTCCCTCGTTCATCCTTTTCTCCCACAAGATAAACTTCTCATACAAATGCATCTTGATGTTCCGTGCAACACATGGGCATCTTGCTAGTAGGGAGAAGGAGTTTGTGTGACACATATCTAGCTATATTAAGGGATAGGTAGATAGCATATGTGTGAGAGACATTAGTGGCTGTGGGTGGGCGAAATTAAAGGGGTGGGCGTGTTAGACATAGAGAGCGTGTGTGTTTCTGTGTGAGAGACTTGTAGGACGGGTTAGAAAGACGAATTTAACCCTGACAGAGGGAGACAAATACACGAAGTGCACGTGTGTGATTCCGATGCCCACAGGGAAATGAGATATGTATGCGTGTGAGAGAGATTGCACAATTCATTCACGTATCACTATCTAGCGATCGTGGACGTGCATCTCTTGAACATAAGTCAATATCTACTTCGTATCGTGGCCAAAGGTACAATATCGATTCAACGCTATAAAGATTGGACACTCACATATCACATTTTTTCTATTTAGATAAGCCTTTTTAGTTGTGCATGCCAAAGTTACAGTGATGTTTCTTCAAACAACCAATGTAGCTATCATGAACATGCACCATTGTTACTCTTGCATTCAAATTCATTAGTCTTGGATGATTTAAGTTTCTATTTTGAAGTAATATATGTAATATTCATATATGAATTCAACGGGTACGCAATTTATGAAATGGAGGCTATGTAATCATATGAGGTAACACTTTTAAGTAGCTGACTACAATATCCATTTCTTTTTGTGCGCCTCTACACTAACATGTCAATGCATTATGTTTAAAGTAAATAACCAATGGCACTAAATTATCTATTTACACGAGAAATACATAGGCTGAGCATTTGATCCCTTTTTTTGTGAACGCGCCACTACACCCGTACGATGGTCACGCCCGTGTGAACGTCCAAGTTATCGGCGCATCATCCCGAGTTATTGTCTTTTTTCTGGGGTGGACTTCACACCAGTTATTAACTGCTGATGCGTGCCCCGTGTACACAGTCTAGCATGACCTTCCCGCTAGCACGGTCCAAAATTAGTTGAAACTGGATACAAACGATCCCGCGGGCGGCAAAATCTCCTGCCTCCTTCTAAAATTTCCACCACCTTAGTCTTTAGCATGCGAAATCCCCCTTTTGTCCTTGGTGCACGGAGACCAACGTTAGAATACCGCCCTCATCTACATGATAGGTCGGGGCTGCTTTGGTAACTTCCGGTTCCCCCACTACACAGCACCCCCATTTCCTCTCCCCCTCCCACAAAAACGACTAACTCCATAGCACCAGAGCATCTAACATCACGCCGTCCGTACTTCATCACCCTTTCTCCCCCCCCTCTTGAAACCCTAGACTGCTCATCCACCGGCATACCTTAGCCCATTCACTGCCAGCGGCGTCCACCTCGCTGGATCTGCTTCTGCAGCTGCATCTACCCCTCCCACCTCCCCTAGAAACAAGTACACTGCTCATCCACCACTGTACCACAGCCCATTCAGTGCCGGCCTTGTCCACGGTGCCGGATCTGCTTCGTCGGTACTCTCGTCAACCGCCGCGCATCTGCAGCGGCTCATTCGTGCTCCCCACCGGAGACGCTTCGTCCACACCCCCCGGAGCTGCCCCACCGACGCCCCCGTCGACGGCCTCTGATCCTCTTCGCCGACACCTTCCTCAACCCTACGGGAGCTGCTTCGCCAACACCTTCCTCAACCCTACCGGAGTAGCTTCGCCTATACCATTCTCAACCCTACCGGGGCCGCTTTGCCTACTCACAAGTCCACGGCCTCAGATCCGCTTCCTCGCACCCTCATCCAACCTACTGGAGCAGCTTCTGACGCCCCATCCACGGCCGCAGATCCGCATCATCGACACCACCCTTAACCCAACCAATGGAGCAGCTTCTGACGCCCCGTCCACGGCCGCATATCCGCATCATCGACACCATCCTTAACCCAACCATCGGAGCAGCTTCACCTACGCCCTCGTCCACGGCCATAGATCCGCTTCGCCCACACCATAGTCCACCCTACCGGAGCCTCTCCACAAACACCCTACTCGACGATTCTAGATCTCCTTACCGGACCCCGACAGCCAGCGCAGCGTCATCACCCTCGATGTTTCTAACCTGATTCCCACAGTCTAAAGAGATGCCAAGCACCCGCCACGACCTAGGTACTTGTCACCTTTAAACCCGTCCAGCATCACCTGCCCGATGTACTTCAAATATAGTAACCGGTCGCTGTTACCTGTTATGCAGCTGGCAAAAACTACAAGGACGATGTTTCTTCTGGATATAACAGCTTGGCCAACCAAGATCCTGGACTGAGGCATTGCTATGATCTTGTAAGGGCGTCTCTCTCTCTTGTATTGTTGCGTGGCTGCCAGCATGCTTTGCTACCAGTAATCCCTTTGTGCAGACAATGATTTCTACTACTGGCTGCTAAATTAGATGTGTAGATGTCATACATGATACTACCTCGTACCTCCGTTCCTAAATATAAGTCTTTCTAGAGATTCCACTATAGGCTACATACGGAGCAAAATGAGTGAATCTACACTCGAAAATGCATCTATATACATCTATATGTGGTCCATACTGGAATCTCTACAAAGACATATATTTACGAACAGGGGCAGTACATTACACAAAATCGTAGGTGGCATGTAGGAATTCCAGTGCACTAAATTAGGCTCCCTTAGAGTGCCTGGTAGTCTAGCATACAGAGTCATGGCTAGTTTATGGTACGCACACAATCGTTAATTGGTGGTTTAAATATGCGCAAGGGATATGCAATGTAGTATCATGTAGAGATGTCTGAAATTAGCCGTGTCAACTTGCAGATAGGGTTACACAATGAAAAGTACAAGATGTATGTGGCAATTTCATGGAACATCGCAAAAAAAGGAGAGGCAGTGGTGAGCCTATACAGTGTGCTATGGTACGTCACTCCTCCATTGCAATCATAGTGACATGTTATTTGTATGCCAGTTCTATTAGCCAAGTTTCTTAGGGACAAATATTACGAGTTATCCTAAGAAAATAAGCACCTGTGAATATAAGCTCCATGTAATAAGCCAACCAGTTCTTTTCATTGCATTTTCAGCTTATCTTTGGTATGATCAGTGGAAAGTCTAGATTGCATTATATTTTTTTCATTTTGCTGCCCATATGGAAATTAATTTGACTTGCAAACATCACAAATTGAACCCAGTGCAGTAATTAATATGATAGGAAAACAGACCATCACTATTTTCCAAAATGCAAATACAAAGATACCATCTACTTGGCACAATCTACTTTGGTCAATGCTTTCCATAGAGATCCCATTGCCTAATTTAAACAAAGAACGCATGACCCACATTTAAATGAAGAACAATTATTTATTGAAATTCGATGGTCCAAGTGGCTGGTTATTATCGTATAGAAGCACCACCTGAAAGCATCATATAGCAGCAGCAGCAGCTCATAGCAACTCATCATACAGCAGCAGCAGTCTGCAATTCATCATATACCAGCAGCAGCTCATAGCAATTCATCATATAGCAGCAGCAGGAGCAGCTCATAGCAATTCATCATATAGCAGCAGCAGGAGTAGCTCATAGCAATTCATCATATAGCAGCAGCAGGAGCAGCTTGTAGCAACTCATCATATAGCAGCAGCAGGAGCAGCTTGTAGCAACTCATCATATAGCCGCAGCAGCTCATAGCAACTCATCATACAGCAGCAACAACTCATAGCAATTCATCATATAGTAGCAGCAGGAGCAGCTCATAGCAATGCATCATATAGCAGCAGCAGAAGTAGCTCATAGCAATTCATCATACAGTGGATCAGAATGAAAATTTGGCAAAAAATCAAAGGAGATCCTCACCTTGTTGGATGAGCTCATCCTTCAGCAGCACCTCAAGGCCATGGCCTGGGAGGAGGGGAGGGGGAATAAGGTGCCTTTTGCCGCAGTGTGGCATCAGTCGTAGTTGTGCAGTGCCCACTGGAGTAGTGCGTTGGACGAACCACAGTGGAGCAGCTGCTGGAGACCATGAGAATGAGGGGAGGCGCCAGAGGGAGGAGAAGCCAGGGAGATTTGCCCCTACCCGCCGGACATGTAGACTAGCTGGACATAGCATCGTCGAGGACAAGGCCAAATGGGACTAGTGGCGACGGCTCGCTGGAGGAACCCTAGTGCCGCAGGCAGGGGATCGAGGTAGAGGGAAAGGGGAGAGGAGATGCAATCGGGCAGGGCAATGAATGCTTGCGTGTTTGTTTTTACTTGAGGGTCAGGTGTGACACGGGCGTCAACAGTTGCATTTTGAGTGTAATATAGCCAGACAACAGAGTCATTTCACTATTCCCCTTCCCTTCAATTTTTAGTGAGGTTCTACCCGAAACACCCCCCCTCCAAAGCAAAATTAGTTAAGCCCAAGCCCATAACTCAAAAATGACTTCTTTACATCTTTTATGGATTATTTTGACAATATGCCCTGAAAAGGCGGAATCGAACTGGCCCTTAACCTGCAATTCAATTGTGCGTGCAATGATGAATCACTCCTGCCTGCTATCTGTACATTTAGGCATCATCATACATGGCATAACCTAATACATGTGCATTCCATTGTAGAATCTGGAATATGCAATGTTTATGTTAGTTCATACGTTGCACATGATGTTTAAATGCCCCTTAAATCTGGTCAGTCAAGTGGTGGTCTTTAAGCCTCCTTCTTTACTTCTTTTCTTCATATGTAAGATTTGCTCACACTTCTATTCAATTGCTTGTTTGCATCAGCCAGCCATACTAGGACTGTTTTCTTTGATTACTTGTTGTTCTTGACCTAACACTCTAACAGAGCTTGTCAATGATTTAAACACTATGGGCTGCTATAGTGGGGCCTTGTCTAACTCATAGGTGACATGAAGGTTTGGCTGTACACTACAGTAGGCTCTCCAAGAGTACCTGGAGATCCAATTCGAAGGTATGCCTAGTTTTTACATAGTGTAGACATAGTAAATGCCCATTTCATTGTGTGCAAGTGCAAGAGATGCGGCATGTTTCATTATGTGGTGTTGTTTTGTTATAATCTCATCCTTCTGTGTTCACAGACTGGAAAGTATGTGTTGGAGAACGTTGCATAAAATAAAACTTTTTCCTACGTTCACCAAGATCAATCTAGGAGTTCATCTAGCAACGAGAGCGAGGAGTGCATCTACATACCCTTGTAGATTGCGAGCGGAAGCGTTCAAGAGAACGGGGTTGAGGGAGTCGTACTCGTCATGATCCAAATCACCGGAGATCCTAGCGCCGAACGGATGGCAGCTCCACGTTCAACACACGTACGGTCAGCGTGACGTCTCCTCCTTCTTGATCCAGCAAGGGGGAAGGAGAGGTTGATGAAGATCCAGCAGCACGACGGCGTAGTGGTGGATGCAGCAGGGATCCCAGCAGGGCTTCGCCAACCGTCTGCTGGAGGGAGAGGTGTAACAAGGGGGAAGGGAGGCGCCAAGTGCAAGGGTGCGGCTGCCCTCCCTCCCCCCCTCTTTATTTAGGGTCCCCAAAGGGGGGCGCTAGCCCCGGAGACAGGATCTCCAAGGGGGGGCGGCGGCCAGGGGGGAGGCTTGCCCCCCAAGGCAAGTGGAGGCGCCCCCCACCCTAGGGTTTCCAACCCTAGGTGCAGGGGGGCCAAGGGGGGCGCACCAGCCCACCAGGGGCTGGTCCCCTCCCCACTTCAGCCCATGGGGCCCTCTAGGATAGGTGGCCCCACCCGTTGGACCCCCGGGACCCTTCCGGTGGTCCCGGTAAAATACCGGTGACCCCTGAAACATTACCGATGGCCGAAACTGCACTTCCTATATATAATTCTTCACCTCCGGACCATTCCGGAACTCCCCGTGACGTCCAGGATCTCATCCGGGACTCCAAACAACTTGCGGGTTACTGCATATTCATATCTCTACAACCCTAGCGTCACCGAACCTTAAGTGTGTAGACCCAACGGGTTCGGGAGACATGCAGACATGACCGAGACGCCTCTCCGGTCAATAACCAACAGCGGGATCTGGATACCCATGTTGACTCCCACATGCCCCTGGATGATCTCATCAGATGAACCACAATGTCGAGGATTCAATCAATCCCGTATACAATTCCCTTTGTCAATTGGTACGTTACTTGCCCGAGACTCGATCGTCGGTATCCCAATACCTCGTTCAGTCTCGTTACCGGCAAGCCAACCCAATAAACACTTTCGAAGATACCCTTAGTGCACCTTTATAGCCACCCAGTTACGTTGTGACGTTTGGCACACCCAAAGCACTCCTACGGTATCCGGGAGTTGCACAATCTCATGGTCTAAGGAAATGATACTTGACATTTGGAAAAGCTCTAGCGAAACGAACTACACGATCTTTGTGCTATGCTTAGGATTGGGTCTTGTCCATCACATCATTCTCCTAATGATGTGATCCCGTTATCAATGACATCCAATGTCCATAGTCAGGAAACCATGACTATCTGTTGATCAACGAGCTAGTCAACTAGAGGCTTACTAGGGACTTGTTGTGGTCTATGTATTCACACATGTATTACGATTTCCGGATAATACGATTATAGCATGAACAATAGACAATTATCATGAATAAAGAAATATAATAATAACCATTTTATTATTGCCTCTAGGGCATATTTCCAACAGTCTCCCACTTGCACTAGAGTCAATAATCTAGTTACATTGTGATGTATCAAACACCCATTGCGTCCTGGTGTTGATCATGTTTTGCTCTAGGGAGAGGTTTAGTCAATGGATCTGCTACATTTAGGTCCGTATGTACTTTACAAATATCTATGTCTCCATCTTAAACATTTTCACGAATGGAGTTGAAGCGACGCTTGATGTGCCTGGTCTTCTTGTGAAACCTGGGCTCCTTGGCAAGTGCAATAGCTCCAGTGTTGTCACAGAAGAGTGTAATCGGCCCCGACGCATTGGGTATGACTCCTAGGTCGGTGATGAACTCCTTCACCCAGATTACTTCATCTGCTACCTCCGAGGCTGCCATGTACTCCGCTTCACATGTAGATCCCGCCACGATGCTCTGCTTGCAACTGCACTAGCTTACTGCCCCACCATTCAAAATATACACGTATCCGGTTTGTGACTTCGAGTCATCCAGATCTGTGTCGAAGCTAGCATCGACGTAACCCTTTACGACGAGCTCTTCGTCACCTCCATATACGAGAAACATATCCTTAGTCCTTTTTAGGTACTTAAGGATGTTCTTGACCGCTGTCCAGTGTTCCATGCCGGGATTACTTTGGTACCTTCCTACCAAACTTAGGGCAAGGTTTATATCAGGTCTGGTACAGGTCATGGCATACATGATAGACCCTATGACGGAGGCATAGGGGACGACACTCATCTTTTCTCTATCTTCTGCCGTGGTCGGACATTGAGCTGCTCTCAATTTCATACCTTGCAACACAGGCAAGAACCCCTTCTTGGACTGATCCATATTGAACTTCTTCAATATCTTATCGAGGTATGTGCTTTGTAAAAGACCTATGAGGCGTCTTGATCTATCTCTATAGATTTTGAGGCCTACTATGTAAGCCGCTTCTCCGAGGTCCTTCATTGAAAAACACTTATTCAAGTAGGCCTTTATGCTGTCCAAAAGTTCTATATCATTTCCCATCAAAAGTATTACATCCACATATAATATAAGAAATGCTACAGAGCTCCCACTCACTTTCTTGTAGACGCTGGCTTCTCCATAAGTCTGCATAAACCCAAACGCTTTAATCATCTCATTAAAGTGAATGTTCCAACTCCGAGATGCTTGCACCAGCCCATAGATGGAGCGCTGGAGTTTGCATACCTTGTTAGCATTCTTAGGGTCGACAAAACCTTCCGGCTGCATCATATACAGTTCTTCCTTAAGGTGACTGTTAAGGAATGTCGTTTTGACGTCCATTTGCCATATCTCATAATCATAGTAGGTGGCAATTGCTAACATGATTCGGACGGACTTTAGCTTCGCTACGGGAGAGAATGTCTCATCGTAGTCAATCCCTTGAACTTGTCGATAACCCTTAGCGACAAGTCGAGCTTTATATATGGTAACATTACCATCCGCGTCCTTCTTCTTCTTAAAGATCCATTTGTTTTCTATTGCTCGCCGATCATCGGGCAAGTCTGTCAAAGACCACACTTTGTTTCCATACATGGATCCTATCTCAGATTGCATGGCTTCAAGCCATTTGTTGGAATCTGGGCCCGCCATCGCTTCTTCATAGTTCGAAGGTTCACCGTTGTCTAACAACATGATTTCTAAGACAGGGTTGCCGTACCACTCTAGTGCGGAACGTGTCCTTGTGGACCTTCGAAGTTTAGTAAGAGCTTTATCCGAAGTATCTTGATCATCATCATTAACCTCCTCTCTTGTCGGTGCAGGGACCACAGGAACATCTTCCTGAGCTGCGCTACTTACCGGTTCAAGAGGTAGTACTTCATCAAGTTCCACTTTCCTCCCACTTAATTCTTTCGAGAGAAACTCTTTCTCCAGAAAGGACCCTTTCTTGGCAACAAAGATCTTGCCCTCGGATCTTAAGCAGAAAGTATACCCAATGGTTTCCTTAGGGTATCCTATGAAGACGCATTTTTCCGACTTGGGTTCGAGCTTCTCAGGTTGAAGTTTCTTGACATAAGCATCACATCCCCAAACTTTTAGAAACGACAGCTTAGGTTTCTTCCCAAACCATAATTCATACGGTGTCGTCTCAACGGATTTAGACGGTGCCCTATTTAAAGTGAATGTAGCTGTCTCTAGAGCGTATCCCCAAAATGATAGCGGTGAATCAGTAAGTGACATCATAGATCGCACCATATCCAATAGAGTGCGATTACAACGTTCGGACACACCATTTCGCTGAGGTGTTCCAGGCGGCGTGAGTTGTGAAACGATTCCACATTTCCTTAAGTGCGTACCAAATTCGTGACTTAAATATTCACCCCCACGATCTGATCGTAAGAACTTTATCTTTTGGTCACGTTGATTCTCTACCTCATTCTGAAATTCCTTGAACTTTTCAAAGGTCTCAGACTTGTGTTTCATCAAGTAGACATACCCATATCTACTCAAGTCATCAGTGAGAGTGAGAACATAACGATATCCTCCGCGAGCCTCAACGCTCATTAGACCGCACACATCAGTATGTATGATATCCAGTAAGTTGGTTGCTCGCTCCATTGTTCCGGAGAACGGAGTCTTGGTCATCTTGCCCATGAGGCATGGCTCGCATGTGTCAAACGATTCATAATCTAGAGACTCTAAAAGTCCATCAGCATGGAGCTTCTTCATGAGCTTGACACCAATGTGACCAAGGCGGCAGTGCCACAAGTATATGGGACTATCATTATCAACTTTACATCTTTTAGTATTCACACTATGAATATGTGTAACATTACGCTCGAGATTCATTAAGAATAAACCATTCACCAGCGGGCATGACCATAAAACATATCACTCATATAAATAGAACAACCATTATTCTCGGATTTAAATGAGTAGCCATCTCGAATTAAACGAGATCCTGATACAATGTTCATGCTCAAAGCTGGTACTAAATAACAATTATTGAGGTTCAAAACTAATCCTGTAGGTAAATGTAGAGGTAGCGTGCCGACGGCGATCACATCGACCTTGGAACCATTCCCGACGCGCATCATCACCTCATCCTTCGCCAGTCTCCGCTTATTCCGCAGCTCCTGCTTTGAGTTACAAATATGAGAAACCGCACCGGTATCAAATACCCAGGAGCTACTACGAGCACTGGTAAGGTACACATCAATTACATGTATATCACATATACCTTTGGTTTTGCCGGCCTTCTTGTCCGCTAAATACTTGGGGCAGTTCCGCTTCCAGTGTCTGCTTCCCTTGCAATAAAAGCACTCACTCTCAGGCTTGGTCCATTGCTTGACTTCTTCCTGGCAACTGGCTTACCAGGCATGGCAACTTCCTTGCCGTCCTTCTTGAAGTTCTTCTTACCCTTGCCCATCTTGAACTTAGTGGTTTTATTCACCATCAACACTTGATGTTCCTTTTTGATCTCCACCTCCGCTGATTTCAGCATTGAATATACCTCAGGAATGGTCTTTTCCATCCCCTGCATATTGAAGTTCATCACAAAGCTCTTGTAGCTTGGTGGGAGCGACTGGAGGATTCTGTCGACCACCGCGTCATCCGGGAGATTAACTCCCAGTTGAGATAAGCGGTTGTGCAACCCAGACATTTTGAGTATGTGCTTGCTGACAGAACCATTCTCCTCCATCTTACAACTTTAGAACTTGTCGGAGACTTCATATCTCTCGACTCGGGCGTGAGCTTGGAAAACCATTTTTAGCTCTTGGAACATCTCATATGCTCCGTGCTGCTCAAAACGCTTTTGGAGCCCTGGTTCTAAGCTGTAAAGCATGCCGCACTGAACCAGGGAGTAATCATCACTACGCGACTGCCGGGCGTTCATAACATCTTGAGTTGCTGGGAAAACGGGTGCTTCACCTAGCGGTGCATCTAGGACATATGCTTTCTTGGCAGCTATGAGGATGATCCTCAAGTTCCGGACCCAGTCCGTATAGTTGCTTCCATCGTCTTTCAGTTTTGTTTTCTCTAGGAACGCGTTGAAGTTGAGGGCAACATTAGCGTGGGCCATTTGATCTACAAGACATATTGCAAAGATTTTAGACTAAGTTCATGATAATTAAGTTCATCTAATCAAACAATGAACTCCCACTCAGATAGGCATCCCTCTAGTCATCTAAGTGATCCATGATCCGAGTCAACTAGGCCATGTCCGATCATCACGTGAGACGGACTAGTCATCATCGGTGAACATCTTCATGTTGATCGTATCTTCTATACGACTCATGTTCGACCTTTCGGTCTTCCGTGTTCCGAGGCCATGTCTGTACATGCTAGGCTCGTCAAGTCAACCTAAGTGTATTGCGTGTGTAAATCTGGCTTACACCCGTTGTATTCGAACATTAGGATCTATCACACCCGATCATCACGTGGTGCTTCGAAACAACGAACCTTCGCAACGGTGCACATTTAGGGGGAACACTTTTCTTGAAATTATTATGAGGGATCATCTTATTTACTACCGTCGTTCTAAGAAAACAAGATGAAAAACATGATAAACATCACATGCAATCAAATAGTGACATGATATGGCCAATATCATATTGCTCCTCTGATCTCCATCTTCAGGGTGCCAAGATCATCTTCATCACCGGCATGACACCATGATCTCCATCATCGTGTCTTCATGAAGTTGTCACGCCAACGACTACATCTACTTCTATGGCTAACGCGTTTAGCAATAAAGTAAAGTAATTTACATGGCGTTCTTCAATGACACGCACGCATACAAAAATTAAAGACAACTCCTATGGCTCTTGCCGGTTGTCATACTCATTGACATGCAAGTCGTGATTCCTATTACAAGAACATGATCATCTCATACATCACATATATCATTCATCACATCCTTTGGCCATATCACATCACAAAACACTTGCTGCAAAAACAAGTTAGACGTCCTCTAATTGTTGTTGCAAGTTTTTACGTGGCTTATATAGGTGATCTAGCAAGAACGTTTTCTTACCTACGTTAAAGCCACAACGTGATTTGCCAACTTCTATTTACCTTTCATAAGGACCCTTTTCATCGAATCCGCTCCAACTAAAGTGGGAGAGACAGACACCCGCTAGCCACCTTATGCAACTAGTGCATGTCAGTCGGTGGAACCTGTCTCACGTAAGCGTACGTGTAAGGTCGGTCCGGGCCGCTTCATCCCACAATACCGCTGAAGCAAAATAAGACTAGTAGTGGCAAGAAAGTTGACAACATCTACGCCCACAACAAATTGTGTTCTACTCGTGCAAAGAGAACTATGCATAAACCTGGCTCTGATACCACTGTTGGACAATGGTGCATAAAATAAAATAAAATCCTACGTTCACCAAGATCAATCTAGGAGTTCATCCAGCAACGAGAGAGAGGAGTGTATCTACATACCCTTGTAGATTGCGAGCGGAAGCGTTCAAGAGAACGGGGTTGAGAGAGTCGTACGCGTCGTGATCCAAATCACCGGAGATCCTAGCGCCGAACGGACGGCACCTCCACGTTCAACACACGTACGGTCAGCGTGACATCTCCTCCTTCTTGATCCAGCAAGGGGGAAGGAGAGGTTGATGAAGATCTAGCAGCATGACGGCGTGGTGGTGGATGCAGCCGGGATCCCGGCAGGGCTTCGCCAAGCGTCTGCGGGAGGGAGAGGTGTAGCAAGGGGGAAGGGAGGCGCCAACTGCAAGGGTGCGGCTGCCCTCCCTCCCCCCTCTTTATATAGGGTCCCCAAGGGGGGGCGCCGGCCCTGGAGATGGGATCTCCAAGGGGGGGGGGCGGCGGCCAGGGGGAGGCTTGCCCCCCAAGGCAAGTGGAGGCGCCCCCACCCTAGGGTTTCCAACCCTAGGCGCAGGGGGATGTCACGCCCAATATGCGATACTATCCTAAAGAGACTCGAAGGTCCCACCAAGGATAGAACTGCATATTGAAACGCTTTTGCAAGGTGGATATCATTACATCAACATTACATAATAGTGGGGATACATACATAAGGCATACAATGCCACACAAATATAACATCATCTTACAAGAGATCAACATCCGACTACCGATGGAACACAAACAGAAACTCAAACGACATCCACCCTGCTAGCCCAGGCTGCCGACCTGGAACCTATCCCCTGATCAAAGAAGAAGCAGAAGACGAACTCCAAAACAAGCAAACATCGCTATCGCGTCAAGGTCAGCGCAACCTGTACCTGCAACTGTTGTTGTAGTAATCTGTGAGCCACGAGGACTCAGCAATCCCATTACCATGGGTAACAAGACTAGCAAAGCTTAATGTGAAAGGAAGGGGGTAAAGTGGTGAGGTTGCAGCAGCGACTAAGCAATGTATGGTGGCTGACATACGCAAATAAGAGCGAGAAGAGAGCAAGCGGAACGGTCGTCAACTAGTAATGATCCAGAGGTGATCCTAAACACCTACTTACGTCAAACATAACACAGAAACCGTGTTCACTTCCCGGACTCCGCCGAGAAGAGACCATCACGGCTACACACGCGGTTGATGCATTTTAATTCGGATCTGGTGTCAAGTTATCTACAACCGGACATTAACAAATTCCCATCTACCAATAACCGCAGGCATGGCTTTCGAAAGATTATACCCTGCAGGGGTGTCCCAACTTAGCCCATGATAAGCTCTCGCGATCAACGAAGGATAAACCTTCTCCCAGGAAGACCCGATCAGACTCGGAATCCCGGTTTACAAGACATTTCGACAATGGTAAAACAAGACCAGCAAAGCTGCCCGATGTGCCGACAAATCCCGATAGGAGCTGCACATATCTCGTTCTCAGGGCACACCAGATGAGCCAGACATCGGGTTGGCATAGACCCTGGTTGCCCAGGGGGCGCCGGACATCGCTCAGGTTGGACCAACACTCAAAGGAGCATTGGCCCGGGGGGGTAAAATAAATATGACCCTCGGGCTCCGGGAACCCAAGGGAAAAAAGGGGCTAGGTGAGGCAAATGGTAAAACCAAGGTTGGGCCTTGCTGGAGGAGTTTTATTCAAAGCGAACTGTCAAGGGGGTCCCATAAATCACCCAACCGCGTAAGGAACGCAAAATCCGGGAACATAACAACGGTATGACGGAAACTAGGGCAGCAAGAGTGGAACAAAACACCAGGCATAAGGCCGAGTCTTCCACCCTTTACCAAGTATATAGATGCATTAATTAAATAAGAGATATTGTGATATCCCAACATAATCCTGTCCACCATGGAGCAATCTTCAACTTCACCTGCAACTACCAACGCTATAAGAGGGGCTGAGCAAAAGTTGTAACATAGCCAACAATGGTTTGCTAGGAAGGGTGAAAAGGTTAGAGGCTGACATGGCAATTGGGAGGCTTGAAGAGCAAATGATAGGTAGCGCAGCAAAGCGATAGAACGGAGCAACTAGCATAGCAATGATAGTAGTGAGATCCAGGGTAGCGGTCATCTTGCCTGAAATCCCGCAAGGAAGAAGAACGAGTCCATGAAGAAGACGAACGGGGGTAGTCAAACGAATCCTCACAATCGCAACATTACCGGAACTAAGAAGCAACACCGGAAAGAAACAAACAACATGGTAAATGCACAAGCATAAACATGGCATGATGCACAAACAAGTATGATGCATGTCCGATTTAATGAGGCATGGTATGGCAAAGTGCAACAAACAATACTACAAGTTAAGTGGAGCTCAATATGCAACGAGTTGCATATGTAAGAAACACCACATGCAAGTATTTAGTTCGCTCTCATTTAGGTACACAACAATATTAAATGTTGTTAAACATGGCAAGATGTGAAGCATATGGAAACTAACTATTTAGGCAAATTTAAATGAGGCCGGAACAACAAACAACAATTCCGGTAAATCCCCACATGTCTTTTAGTAGTTTAAAGCAAACACAATTTTAAGCATTTAAATGTTGTTATCATGATGCGGATGATATATGCAAAATTTATGCAATTTTTATGAAAACATTGACATGAGCATGTTATGAAGCATTTGTCGCCATGGCGGAAGGAAAAAGGTGCCACGACGGTGAAACGGAAATGGTGCCACGACAACATTTCGATAATCCGACAACTCGTCGAGATGTCGGTGCAAAAGAAAGTGGGCGTGAGCGTGTCATGCAAGGATGGTGGGGTGCTCCCGAATTCCGGGTTCCCACGGGACGGTGGCATGGCAAACGAGGAACGTGCAAAGATCAAACGGGCACGGTGCAAACATAGGGTGCATCTCATACAACACATGCAATCGTTCACGGGCGGTCGTCTCGTGATTATACCGTTGAAGCGTGTGTTTCGGGGCGGTTCAAAATCGTCGAGGGAAGTAGACGTTCTCGGGACGGTTGTAGTGGAAGTAGTTGGTCACGGCGACGGTAGATGAAGTAGTTGTACACGTTCCATAGATGAACTTGGCGTAACCATGCAGTAGTCGAACTTGGCGCTCGTGGTACACAGGTCTTCGGGCGACGGTAGATGTACACAGGTCGTAGAGGAACTTGATGGATTCGAGGGCTCCGGGCGTCGTGGTACTTGGCGTTCCAAAACAAAGCAACACCGAAAGGCCTCGGGTCTTGGCGTCCTTGACGAATCCAAGTAACACCAGGCACACGTCCACGGTCAACCCCACACGAGTGTACAGAGGCAAAACTTGGTGGTGCTGCACATCAGGATCAGGAGTTTGCTCGCTCGGGCATGGAGCTAGTCGCGGTCAACGCGCGAGGCGCGCGTGCAGGTGGATCGGGCAGGCAGCAACGTTGCTCATCCTCCTCGGTCGAGGCCGAGGCGAAACGGGGCAGAGGAGCTTGGCGGATGCAAGAAACAGCACAGGGCTGGCAGAGGCGACGCGGGTTGAAGGAGAGGAAATACCGGCGTGACAACAGAGCAAAGGGAGGCACCGGGGCTCATGGGAGACATGGACGGGCAGAAGGCGCTCGGGATCGAGCTCCCATCGATCCATAGCATGGATGCAGGCGCGGGACGGAGGTGGAGGCCCGGCGAGGTCGGCGGCTTAGGCCTCCATGGGGCGGCATGGACGAAGTGGCCGGCGTCGGCCTTGGCACGAAGCAAGGGAGGCGGAGCTCCTGCTCGGGGAGATGCGGCGAGGGGAACCGCGTGGACGAGGATGAAACGCAGATCTGGGCGGCGGGAGCCCATCTCCGATGATGGTGGCGGCGCTGGAGCGGCTTGCGCGAGGGCGAAGATTGATTGAGGCGCTGCAGAAGCGGCGCCAGGGGACGAGCACGGCGGCGATCGGGCGCGAGCCCTCCTTCTCTCTTCTTGGCGTCACGGGAGGGCACGAGAGGGTGAGAGCGAGGGGTCAGAGAGAGATGGCGGCGCTGCGGGGAAGCGAGAGGGAGAGATCGAGAGGAGGGAGAGGGCTAGCGAGCGACGGGTTCGGGCGCTGCGGGTGTGAGTGGCGGCGGTTTGGGAGGACGAGAGGGAGAGGAGGAGATCGGGTGAGGGCATCGGGCTAGGGTTAGGAAGGGTTTAGGTGGGCCTTGGGCCATCTGTAGGGCTGGCTGCATCTCACTCTCTCTCTAATCTCACTTCTATTCTAAAACAGAAAATAACAAGGAAGAAAAGAAAAAGGAAGGAGGTGTTGGGGAAGAAGTTGGACACGCGGATAATTTTGCCGGACTCACAAAAATGTTCTTGATCCAAGAAAATAGTAGTTGGCACGAAAGCAAGATTTAAATTCAAACTCATTTGAATTTAATTCAAATGGTTTGAACTACAACAAGGTTTAGGAGAGGCCAAAATGTTGAGATTTTTGATGAAGCTCCGGAAAGTGAAGAAAGAATTTTAGGGCAATGTTTGGAGACCAAACTTGAAGCAGAAAAGGAACAAAATTATTTTGCAAGTGTGTTATGATCAATTCCAAATAAATGGAATAATTTTAGTATAGCTCCCTAATAATAGTAGGAGACTTTGAATATGTTTTAAAGAGAAATCACCATGTGAATATCCCTCGATTTAAATAGATCAAAAGATCTATGCAATTTATTTAGTTGAGGTTTTAAAATTAATGAAATGATGGCATGATGACATGATGCAATGCAAAAGATGACATGATGCAATGCAACAAGCAAATAAAACACACGGCGAAACTCGGAATAGATGGAAGTCTTCTGGACCGTCGGTCTCGGGGCGTTACAACACTCCACCACTACAAGAGGATCTCGTCCCGAGATCTAGGATGGCACCGGAGAGAAACGAAAGAGGAAGAGAAGAGGTAGAACTAAGTTGCTTCTTCGACAAAAGAGTGAAACCAAAGAACCTTGAGAGGTTGAAAAGTTGAAAGAAAGAACACAACAGAGTTGGACACAATTGAGAGCACTGCGGTAGAAAATAGAAACAAGGAACACCATGTGAACCTTGGAGGTTGCAAAGCTATGAATGACGAGTACAATGAACAAGAAGGAATTGGAACCACTCTGGTTGAAACGAGATAAACAAGGAACAAGGAAGAACAAATTCGGACAGCACTCCGACTGTAAATGGAAGGAATTGAACATGAACTTGAGAAGATGGTATGATACTTGATTAAAACAACAACACACTGCCTCCGGAACTATTGAAAGAATGGCACAATGGGTAAGAAGGATTTCAGACAGCACTCAGGTTGAAAAGAGAGGTAGAACTTGATAAGATGAAAGAACTTGAATGAGAACACAACACTCCGGTTAAATGGATAAGCAAGAAAAGAACATAATCCTCACAATTTGAGATGATGAGTGAAAAGAGCAACATCACAACGCCTCCGGAAGAAAGAATAGAAGATAGATCGTTGGAATAACAGAATGAAGAAGAAAATGCCAACTTCTGCCACAAATGAGCTTGGAAAACACCCTTCCAAGAAGGTTATAACGGAGTTGTTGGAAAACCAACAACGAAACGAGTAAGCTTGTAGCGGGCTTATGGAAAACATCTCAAGACTATCAGGTGACAACTGGCCACTAACGGAAAACATTGATTTCATTGCTTGAGATCAATGAAGAGATGAAAACTGCTTTCGCCGAGAGGATAGGAGAAAACTTGGATCATTGATAAGCACCACAAATAGCAACATTCATTAGGGAAGGCTTTAGGTGAAATATGACACAAGATAACTCCAACAAAGGGATTGATGGATTTAAAAATACCTCGTTCTTGACAACATGTGAATCGTGAAACATGAATGAAAATTGTCAAGAATGATATAACACCACCTCAAAAGAGATGGTAGAAAGAATTGCACTTTGGAATTCAAGAAGAAGAATACTTGAGCTTCTCCAAGAACAATCTTTAAGAACACTTGAAGAATGAAAGGAATCCTTGACGAACCATCATGTAGAACCTCCATGAAGAACTCCAGAAATAAAAGGATGATAGAAAGAAAGAGAAGTTGAAAACACAAGGTGAAGCCTTGCGATGATTTAGAAGGAGGTTCACGACGAGATAATTGAGAGCTTGGAACTCCGGAAAAGAAAAGATGAAGCATCTCGAACCGAGAAAAATGACATGATGAACAACTCTGGAAAGAAGAAACTAGATCACTTGGATGAAACAATAATAAGAATTACGTTATGCGCATCCTTCACCAATTTAAGTTGATGACAAGCAATGGATTTGGCATACTACTTATTCTCGTAGAAAGGATTAAAGAGAGATATAGCGCCAACTGGAAATAAGTCTTCAACAACCACCGGTAGGATTGAAACAACGAAAGAATGAATGAATTGATACGATAACGAAGGAAGCGAAATTTTGAATGAACCGTCATAAGAATTGAAAATGAACGTAGCAAAGGCACAATTCACCGGGAAGGATTGAAAAACGAATGAAGATACTTGAGGGGATTTAGATACATGAGAACGAAGAGATCATGAAGTGATTAGAGGATATTTGAACGATTCAGCGGTAAGATTTGGAGAATGATAGCTACACTCTAAGAATGAAGAATTAAGACATGATGGGCTTCGGAGGAAAGAAATGGAAACAAATAATGAAATGCTCCGGATAGTTGAAAAGAATTCTCACAATCGAAAACAATTATGAGAGGATGGCAGCAAGCTAGAACCATGAATCTCTGGAAGAACGGGTAAGGATTTAAGAGGAACTCTTCTTTGGTCTTCACATGCTGAGAATGATGATGAGAACCACCATGAATTGTTGAGACACTCCAGAATGAAAATTAGAAAGGTTGAACCAACGATGAAAAGAATTTGAAAGATCTTGGAGAAGGAATATGACTGATGATAATTCATTCTTACGTCAAACTTGGAAATGAATTTGAGAATCGCTCCTGATAATTCGAAGAGTCAGGTAAGATCCTGGGAAAAGACCTGTGGGTTAGGGCCCACTCAAAAGAAAACACCGTTGAAATGATTACTTGAAAGGGATATTGCAACGGTTGAGTTAAATAGCTTGAATTAGAGAAAAACCTCGAAGTACTCGAATGGATTAAGAATGGAAACATGATTCTTCTGAGATATCTTCAGTACTCCAAAACAAATGAATGGCGAGAAGTTGATGATTAAGAGGTGCACCGGCATGAGAAAACATTTGAAACAAGGAAAGGATATGATCGACAAAGCTCGAATTGAATCCACCAGAGAAGAAAAAAGAACGAAGAATGATGAACTTGAAGCTCCGTTAGCATCTTCACGAGGGATCGCCGGATCAGAACATTGATTGAAAAGAGTGAAGAGACTTCACATGAGTAAATGGGTACTTGATTAAAATAAATGAGTCCTTGAAGAAAAGGGTGGGAGGGCGGGAAAACAAAGGAAACTTGGGCAGATGGAATGGATACCGTTGAGAAAACTTAGAATTGATCTTGCGGATGTTGAAATGATCGGATCCACTTGAAGAGAAGCACACTGGTTGGAAAGAATTGACATGACAATCTCGATGATCAAAAGGATTAGTACTCCCATAAAAATATGAGAACACCGTTTAGGAAAGGTACGGATTCAACATTTGACTTCGAAGCAACTCGAATACTACAAATAAAACAAAACAAAGGATTTGGCTTGCAGAATAAGCCGGATCAAATACATATGATACAGATTTACCCAATCCCATATCATGCATCTGTCGGAAAGATATTCTAGGAGCTACTTGAATTCCCACCTATAAAACTCCCAAAACTTTCTGGTTATGCAATCTGGTGTTGGGGATACAGGGGAAGCAATATATCTCACCCAAACTAACAATCCCTACATCCAGCTGTATCCATCCGTCAACACATAACCAAGAAAACTCCGGAAATCGTGTACCTCAACCTTCAAAAAGCATCCGTTATACAAGCTATGGCAATACTCCCGAACTCCCCAATACTGGGTGGCATCGAGGTTATCTCACCAACAATTGCATAAAAGAGATTTTCGATGTCGGCAAAACTCAGGTATTCCAGAACTGCAACGATAAAATTATGACGACAACACCTCAGAGCTCAACTCCCCGGGACACTGCCACAACCCCTGAATGTCAGGAGGCACCAAGAACAATGTTCTCATCATAAGAATATCGGAACGATTCCAAGATACCCGCGTGATCCTAAAAAAAATTTGAGAAAAATTGAGGAGAGGAAAGACAAAACATCTATGTCAGGAGTCCTCACCAGAGCGACGAAGGGACTGAGGAGTAAAAAGAATCCTACTCTCCGATATATATAATCCTAAGACTCAAAATAGTTTTTTTTCTAGACTCAACAACGGCCAACAATCAAGGGGTCTCCTATGGTCGGTCGAGGCTTTGATTACCAACTTGTCACGCCCAATATGCGATACTATCCTAAAGAGACTCGAAGGTCCCACCAAGGATAGAACCGCATATTGAAACGCTTTTGCAAGGTGGATATCATTACATCAACATTACATAATAGTGGGGATACATACATAAGGCATACAATGCCACACAAATATAACATCATCTTACAAGAGATCAACATCCGACTACGGATGGAACACAAACAGAAACTCAAACGACATCCCCCCTGCTAGCCCAGGCTGCCGACCTGGAACCTATCCCCTGATCGAAGAAGAAGCAGAAGATGAACTCCAAAACAAGCAAACATCGCTCTCGCGTCAAGATCAGCGCAACCTGTACCTGCAACTGTTGTTGTAGTAATCTGTGAGCCACGAGGATTCAGCAATCGCATTACCATGGGTAACAAGACTAGCAAAGCTTAATGGGAAAGGAAGGGGGTAAAGTGGTGAGGTTGCAGCAGCGACTAAGCAATGTATGGTGGCTAACATACGCAAATAAGAGCAAGAAGAGAGCAAGCGGAACGGTCGTCAACTAGTAATGATCAAGAGGTGATCCTGAACACCTACTTACGTCAAACATAACACAGAAACCGTGTTCACTTCCCGCACTCCGCTGAGAAGAGACCATCACGGCTACACACGCGGTTGATGCATTTTAATTCGGATCTGGTGTCAAGTTATCTACAACCGGACATTAAAAAATTCCCATCTGCCAATAACCGCAGGCATGGCTTTCGAAAGATTATACCCTGCAGGGGTGTGCCAACTTAGCCCATGATAAGCTCTCGCGATCAACGAAGGATAAACCTTCTCCCAGGAAGACCCGATCAGACTCGGAATCCCGGTTTACAAGACATTTCGACAATGGTAAAACAAGACCAGCAAAGTCGCCCGATGTGCCGACGAATCCCGATAGGAGCTGCACATATCTCGTTCTCAGGGCACACCAGATGAGCCAGACGTCGGGTTGGCATAGACCCTGGTTGCCCAGGGGGCGCCGGACATCGCTCAGGTTGGACCAACACTCGAAGGAGCACTGGCCCGAGGGGGGGGGTAAAATAAAGATGACCCTCGGGCTCCGGAAACCCAAGGGAAAAAAGGGGCTAGGTGAGGCAAATGATAAAACTAAGGTTGGGCCTTGCTGGAGTAGTTTTATTCAAAGCGAACTGTCAAGGGGGTCCCATAAATCACCCAAGCGCGTAAGGAATGCAAAATCCGGGAACATAACACCGGTATGACGGAAACTAGGGCGGCAAGAGTGGAACAAAACACCAGGCATAAGGCCGAGTCTTCCACCCTTTACCAAGTATATAGATGCATTAATTAAATAAGAGATATTGTGATATCCCAACATAATCCTGTCCACCATGGAGCAATCTTCAACTTCACTTGCAACTACCAACGCTATAAGAGGGGCTGAGCAAAAGTAGTAACATAGCCAAACAATGGTTTGCTAGGAAGGGTGAAAAGGTTAGAGGCTGACATGGCAATTGGGAGGCTTGAAGAGCAAATGATAGGTAGCGCAGCAAAGCAATAGAACGGAGCAACTAGCATAGCAATGATAGTAGTGAGATCCAGGGTAGCGGTCATCTTGCCTGAAATCCCGCAAGGAAGAAGAACAAGTCCATGAAGAAGACGAACGGGGGTAGTCGAACGAATCCTCACAATCGCAACATTACCGGAACTAAGAAGCAACACCGGAAAGAAACAAACAACATGGTAAATGCACAAGCATAAACATGGCATGATGCACAAACAAGTATGATGCATGTCCGATTTAATGAGGCATAGCATGGCAAAGTGCAATAAACAATACTACAAGTTAAGTGGAGCTCAATATGCAACGAGTTGCATATTGACGAAACACCACATGCAAGTATTTAGTTCGCTCTCGTTTAGGTACACAACAATATTAAATGTTGTTAAACATGGAAAGAGGTGAAGCATATGGAAACTAACTATTTAGGCAAATTTAAATGAGGCCGGAACAACAAACAAAAATTCCGGTAAATCCCCACATGTCTTTTAGTAGTTTAAAGCAAACACAATTTTAAGCATTTAAATGTTGTTATCATGATGCGGATGATATATGCAAAATTTATGCAATTTTTATGAAAACATTGACATGAGCATGTTATGAAGCATTTGTCGCCATGGCGGAAGGAAAAAGGTGCCACGGCGGTGAAACGGAAATGGTGCCAGGGCAACATTTCGATAATCCGACAACTCGTCGAGATGTCGGTGCAAAAGAAAGTGGGCGTGAGCGTGTCATGCAAGGATGGTGGGGTGCTCCCGAATTCCGGGTTCCCACGGGACGGTGGCATGGCAAACGAGGAACGTGCAAAGATCAAACGGGCACGGTGCAAACATAGGGTGCATCTCATACAACACATGCAATCGTTCGCGGGCGGTCGTCTCGTCGTTATACCTTTGAAGCGTGCGTTTCGGGGTGGTTCAAAATCGTCGAGGGAAGTAGACGTTCTCGGGACGGTCGTAGTGGAAGTAGTTGTTCACGGCGACGGTAGTGGAAGTAGTTGTACATGTTCCGTAGATGAACTTGGCGTAACCGTGCGGTAGTCGAACTTGGCGCTCGTGGTACACGGGTCTTCGGGCGATGGTAGATGTGCATAGGTCGTAGAGGAACTTGATGGATCCGAGGGCTCCGGGCGTCGTGGTACTTTGTGTTCCAAAACAAAGCAACACCGAAAGGCCTCGGGTCTTGGCGTCCTTGACGAATCCAAGTAACACCAGGCACACGTCCACGGTCAACCCCACACAAGTGTACAGAGGCAAAACTTGGTGGTGCTGCACATCAGGATCAGGAGTGTGCTCGCTCGGGCATGGAGCTGGTCGCGGTCAACGCGCGAGGCGCGCGTGCAGGCGGATCGGGGAGGCAGCAACGTTGCTCATCCTCCTCGGTCGAGGCCGAGGCGAAACGGGGCAGAGGAGCTTGGCGGATGCAAGTAGCAGCACAGGGCTGGCAGAGGCGACGCGGGTTGAAGGAGAGGAAACAGCGGCGTGACAACAGAGCAAAGGGGGGCACCGGGGCTCATGGGCGACATGGACGGGCAGAAGGCGCTCGGGATCAAGCTCCCATCGATCCAGAGCATGGATGCAGGCGCGGGACGGAGGTGGAGGCCCGGCGAGGTTGGCGGCTTAGGCCTCCATGGGGCGGGATGGACAAAGTGGCCGGCGTCGGCCTTGGCGCGAAGCAGGGGAGGCGGAGCTCCTGCTCGGGGAGATGCGGCAAGGGGAACCGCGTGGACAAGGATGAAACGCAGATCTGGGTGGCGGGAACCCATCTCCGATGATGGTGGCGGCGCTGGAGCGGCTTGCGCGAGGGCGAAGATCGATCGAGGCGCTGCAGAAGCGGCGCCAGGGGACGAGCATGGCGGCGATCGGGCGCGAGCCCTCCTTCTCTCTTCTTGGCGTCACGAGAGGGCACGAGAGGGTGAGAGCGAGGGGTCAGAGAGAGATGGCGGCGCTGCGGGGAAGCGAGAGGGAGAGATCAAGAGGAGGGAGAGGGCTAGCGAGCGACGGGTTCGGGTGCTGCGGGTGTGAGTGGCGGCGGTTTGGGAGGACGAGAGGGAGAGGAGGAGATCGGGTGAGGGCATCGGGCTAGGGCTAGGAACGGTTTAGGTGGGCCTTGGGCCATCTGGAGGGCTGGCTGCATCTCACTCTCTCTCTAATCTCACTTCTATTCTAAAACAGAAAATAACAAGGAAGAAAAGAAGAAGGAAGGAGGTGTTGGGGAAGAAGTTGGACACGCGGATAATTTTCCCGGACTCACAAAAATGTGCTTGATCCAAGAAAATAGAAGTTGGCGCGAAAGCAAGATTTAAATTCAAACTCATTTGAATTTAATTCAAATGGTTTGAACTACAACAAGGTTTAGGAGAAGCCAAAATGTTGAGATTTTTGATGAAGCTCCGGAAATTGAAGAAAGAATTTTAGCGCAAAGTTTGGAGACCAAACTTGAAGCAGAAAAGGAACGAAATTATTTTCCAAGTGTGTTATGATCAATTCCAAATAAATGGAATAATTTTAGTATAGCTCCCTAATAATAGTAGGAGACTTTGAATATGTTTTAAAGAGAAATCACCATGTGAATATCCCTCGATTTAAATAGATCAAAAGATCTATGCAATTTATTTAGTTGAGGTTTTAAAATTAATGAAATGATGGCATGATGACATGATGCAATGCAAAAGATGACATGATGCAATGCAACAAGCACATAAAACACACGGCGAAACTCGGAATAGCTGGAAGTCTTCTGGAGCGTCGGTCTCAGGGCGTTACAACACTCCACCACTACAAGAGGATCCCGTCACGAGATCTAGGATGGCACCGGAGAGAAACGGAAGAGGAAGAGAAGAGGTAGAACTAAGTTGCTTCTTCGACAAAAGAGTGAAACCAAAGAACCTTGAGAGGTTGAAAAGTTGAAAGAAGAACACAATAGAGTTGAACACAATTGAGAGCACTGCGGTAGAAAATAGAAACAAGGAACACCATGTGAACCTTGGAGGTTGCAAAGCTATGAATGACGAGTACAATGAACAAGAAGGAATTGGAACCACTCTGGTTGAAACGAGATAAACAAGGAACAAGGAAGAACAAATTCGGACAGCACTCCGACTGTAAATGGAAGGAATTGAACATGAACTTGAGAAGATGGGATGATACTTGATTAAAACAACAACACACTGCCTCCGGAACTATTGAAAGAATGGCACAATGGGTAAGAAGGATTTCAGACAGCAATCAGGTTGAAAAGAGAGGCAGAACTTGATAAGATGAAAGAACTTGAATGAGAACACAACACTCCGGTTAAATGGATAAGCAAGAAAAGAACATGATCCTCACAATTTGAGATGATGAGTGAAAAGAGCAACATCACAACGCCTCCGGAAGAAAGAATAGAAGATAAATCATTGGAATAACAGAATGAAGAAGAAAATGCCAACTTCTGCCACAAATGAGCTGGGAAAACACCCTTCCAAGAAGGTTATAACGGAGTTGTTGGAAAACCAACAACGAAACGAGTAAGCTTGTAGCGGGCTTATGGAAAACATCTCAAGACTATCAGGTGACAACTGGCCACTAATGGAAAACAGTGATTTGATTGCTTGAGATCAATGAAGAGATGAAAACTGCTTTCACCGAGAGGATAGCAGAAAACTTAGGTCATTGATAAGAACCACAAATAGCAACATTCCTCAGGGAAGGCTTTAGGTGAAATATGACACAAGATAACTCCAACAAAGAGATTGATGGATTTAAAAATACCTCGTTCTTGACAACATGTGAATCGCAAAACATGAATGAAAATTGTCAAGAATGATATAACACCACCTCAAAAGATACGGTAGAAAGAATTGCACTATGGAATGCAAGAAGAAGAACACTTGAGCTTCTCCAAGAACAATCTTGAAGAACACTTGAAGAATGAAAGGAATCCTTGACGAACCATCATGTAGAACCTCCATGAAGAACTCCAGAAATAAAAGGATGATAGAAAGAAAGAGAAGTTGAAAACACAAGGTGAAGCCTTGCGATGATTTAGAAGGAGCTTCACGACGAGATAATTGAGAGCTTGGAACTCCGGAAAAGAAAAGGTGAAGCATCTCGAACCGAGAAAAATGACATGATGAATAACTCTGGAAAGAAGAAACTAGATCACTTGGATGAAACAATAATAAGAATTACGTTATGCGCATCCTTCACCAATTTAATTTGATGACAAGCAACGGATTTGGCATACTACTTATTCTCGTAGAAAGGATTAAAGAGAGATATAGCGCCAACTGGAAAAAAGTCTTCAACAACCACCGGTAGGATTGAAACAACGAAAGAATGAATGAATTGATATGATAACAAAGGAAGCGAAATCTTGAACGAACCGTCGTAAGAATTGAAAATGAACGTAGCAAAGGCACAATTCACCTGGAAGGATTGAAAAACGAATGAAGATACTTGAGGGGATTTAGATACATGAGAACGAAGAGATCATGAAGTGATTAGAGGACATTTGAACGATTCAGCGGTAGAATGATATCTACACTCTAAGAATGAAGAATTAAGACATGGTGGGCTTCGGAGGAAAGAAATGGAAACAACTAATGAAATGCTCCGGATAGTTGAAAAGAATTCTCACAATCGAAAACAATTATGAGAGGATGGAAGCAAGCTAGAACCATGAATCTCTGGAAGAACGGGTGAGGACTTAAGAGGAACTCTTCTTCGGTCTTCACATGCTGAGAATGATGATGAGAACCACCATGAATTGTTGAGACACTCCAGAATGAAAATTAGAAAGGTTGAACCAACGATGAAAAGAATTTGAAAGATCTTGGAGAAGGAATATGACTGATGATAATTCATTCTTACGTCAAACTTGGAAATGAATTTGAGAATCGCTCCTGATAATTCGAAGAGTCAGGTAAGATCTTGGGAAAAGACCTATGGGTTAGGTCCCACTCAAAAGAAAACACTGTTGAAATGATAACTTGAAAGGGATATTGCAACGGTTGAATTAAATAGCTTGAATTAGAGAAAAACCTCGAAGTACTCGAATGGATTAAGAATGGAAACATGATTCTTCTGAGATATCTTCAGTACTCCAAAACAAATGAATGGTGAGAAGTTGATGATTAAGAGGTGCACCGGCATGAGAAAACATTTGAAACGAGGAAAGGATATGATCGACAAAGCTCGAATTGAATCCACCAGAGAAGAAAAAAGAACGAAGAATCATTCCGAAACTCCTCGTGACGTCTAGGATCTCATCCGGGAATCCAAACAACTTTTGGGTTACTGCATATTCATATCTCTAAAACCCTAGCGTTACCAAACCTTAAGTGTGAAGACCCTACGGGTTCGGGAGACATGCAGACATGACCGAGACGCCTCTCCGGTCGATAACCAATAGCGGGATCTGGATACCCATGTTGGCTCCCACATGCTCCTAGATGATCTCATCGGATGAACCACGATGTCGAGGATTCAATCAATCCCGTATACAATTCCCTTTGTCAATTGGTACGTTACTTGCCCGAGACTCGATCGTCGGTATCCCAATACCTCGTTCAGTCTCGTTACCGGAAAGTCACTTTACTCGTACCGTAATGCATGATACTGTGACCAGACACTTGGTCACATTGAGCTCATTATGATGATGCATTACCGAGTGGGCCCAGAGATACCTCTCCGTCATACGGAGTGACAAATCCCAGTCTCGATTCATGCCAACCCAACAGACACTTTCGGAGATACCCGTAGTGCACCTTTATAGCCACCCGGTTACGTTGTGACGTTTGGCACACCCAAAGCACTCCTACGGTATTCGGGAGTTGCACAATCTCATGGTCTAAGGAAATGATACTTGACATTTGGAAAAAGCTCTAGATAAACGAACTACACGATCTTTGTGCTATGCTTAGGATTGGGTCTTGTCCATCACATCATTCTCCTAATGATGTGATCCCATTATCAATGACATCCAATGTTCATAGTCAGGAAACCATGACTATCTGTTGATCAACGAGCTAGTCAACTAGAGGCTTACTAGGGACTTGTTGTGGTCTATGTATTCACACACGTATTATGATTTCCGGATAATACGATTATAGCATGAACAATAGACAATTATCATGAATAAAGAAATATAATAATAACCATTTTATTATTGCCTCTAGGGCATATTTCCAACAGTATGCATATTTATCTTCCAAGGAGACGAATAACTAGTTTGTGTCACCTTGCAGAGGGGGTGCAATGAAGATAAGATTGAGGATTTCCAAGTACAAGATGTTAGGAAGGAGCCTTGCAAGAGAAGTAGGATCTGCGCTGAACCTCTTCAACCTGCTAAGGTAAGTCACTGTATGCAACTCAACAGTTCAATTCCTTGTTTGTTTCAGGCATAGTTAATTTTCTCTTTTCAATTGCTTTATTTGTCCTCAGTTAATGAGATGCCCAAATAATCATGCCTGATGTTCGGTACTTGTATCACTATTAGTTGACATAATTAAAGGCCTTACCATTTAGTTACTCTGCCGAAGTGTGCCTGAAGCTTTGAAGTCTATTAACCAACTATTATTGCATGAAGCTCACAATCTAGTTTATACTACGCTAATGATTGCATAGTTTTGCCTGCTGTAGTATGTTTGTATGAAACCCTCTGTTGTTCATTATGCTCCCTAAAACTTTAATTGAGGCACAGAATGGCCAACTGGTTGCTTACTTATACGAAACGTGCTGTCTAAATTTGTAAGTTGTTTGTGTTTTCGATTGGGCCCAACATCATGCTCCTCTGGTGAGCTAAGAGGGATTTCTGTATGCAGGTTGCATAGACTATCTTTTTTATAATTTTTAAAATATCACCTGCTTATGCTTCATGACGTGTAACATTTTTTTAAAGTGACGTGTATCATTATTGTTAGTCCTGTTTTGCCATGTAGTACAAAATAGTGTCTTGTTCGCTTCACTGTTGTAACTATATTTTTTCCCTGGTCATGTGTACTTACAGAAACATTTCAGGATGAAGTGACATCAACACAAAGATCTGCGAGCAGTGCGGCATGACCATTACCGAATGATTATGGATTGGAATTGGAATGTGCTGATGTTCTCGAGCATCAACTAGAGGTGGCAAGACAATGTGTACATGATTGTCAACGTATAATCAACAAGTTGAGACTGGACATGCAGGTATTAGATGCAGGAGTCAAAAAATGACTCAAGACACTGAGGTAACAATGAAGGAATGGGAGATTTTGCAGACTGAAATTTGTGCTATCTGAATCCGGCCAATCCTATTTTCTGAAGAGATTATAGTTCAAATGGAGTTAAGTTGATGCGCGTCCATGATGTATGAGCTGTATTTGCCTACTGTATGTAATTTGCTGTTTGTGTATGCTTTATTATCACCTGTGCCGAACCATAATGCCCAGTGGGTAGAATCGGCTGTAATTTCTTTATTGTATAGTGTAGGATTATTCTACCTTTCTATGCCTTGATCTCTTTGTTGTAATAGTGTAGGCTTTTTAGAGGTGATAGTATTGAGTAGGATAATTCTTTGAATATGCTATAACGTTCAAATGGGAGCCAATTCGCCCGACCATGGCCCTTCACGGGCCGTCGGATCCCTGGGCCTTCTACATCTCGTAGGATCCATGGGCCTTCTACGTCTCGTAGGATCCATGGGCCTTCTACGACTCGTAGGATCCATGGGCCTTGTATGTCTCGTAGGATCCATGGGCCGCTGGCTCATTTATGGGTCATGTACGTGCCTTTAATGGGCCGTAGAATGGCCTTTAATGGAAATCGTACGTTGTATGGGCTGACCATAATGGGCCGTTAATAGCCCGTATTTGGTGATGCTATGAAATTGGCCCAACGGACTAACGGTCCACAAACGGGCCGACTGTAATGAAGGGATGAATTTGGCCCACAAGCAGAAAATGACAGTAACGGGCCGTAAGTAACCAAATGCTGCAAATGAGCCCAAGAATAAATGGGCCCTCAAAAGGCCGAAAGTTAACTTGGGCTGGAAACGGCCCAATGGAATAACGGGCCGTTAACGGGTATAAAGTGATACACTATTCATTACGGGTCAGTTTCACCACGGGCCGTTAATGGGTGTAAAGTAATACACTGTTCATTACGGGCCAATTTTAGCACGGGCCACTAATGGGCCAAGAGTTACAAAGGGCCTCATATGGGCCGAAAGACGTCATGGGCTATACATGGGCCAGAAGTGAAAACCGGCTGGAATCATATTGGATGGCCCAGATGACGCGACTGGGCCTAATTTGGTTAGGGCGTAACGGGCCTGGGCTTAGCGGGCTGTAAATGGCCTATATGCGAACAGGCCGTTAACAGGCTTTCCATGGGCCGGCCCGCCACCTTTTGACCAAGTCAAACGGGCCGGCCTTTTCACAGGAATGGGCCTCTGTTGGGCCGTGCCACGTGTCGATGTATCATAGGCGCCTATCTGACCCACTGACGAGCTGACACGTGTTTCATCCGGCCAATAAGAATTTTACACGTGGAAATTTCCCATTGGTCAAGGCTGTTAACGGGTTACCGGATCCAAAACCCGACCCGATAGCTTAACGGCGTTCCGTTACGGTGGATGCCAGTGTCGGTCACCCTTGACGAAAGCACTTCTGTGACGCGTGATTTATCGTCATAGAAGTGCACACTTCCGTGATGATAATTTTGGTAATGTCATGGAACACTTCTACGACAGCACATGTATGACTATCTTGATTCTGTCATAAATTTGTCATGGATGTACATGCATGAAAAAAAGCGACCTACTATGACAAACACGTATCATCACGGAAGTGTATTTTTTTTGTAGTGCTTGCCCGAGCCTGGACCGCCCCATGCCGCCGCCGCCCCGCGCCACCCCCGTCGCCGCGCTGCCCCAGTAGCCCCGGTGACCCCCTTCCCCGCCCCGTGCCATCCCCGCCGTCGCGCCGCGCCGCCTCGTGCCCGAGCCGCTGCCGCTCCACGCAACCCACATCCCCGCGGAACCCCCTCCTCCACCCCGGCGGGTCCGGCGCCCCTCTGCTCCACCACCGCGGCCGCCCCGCCGCACCAGCGCTCCCTCCTCCACCAGGTGGCCCCGGCGCCCCTCTGCTCCACCACCGCGGCCTCCCCGCCGCTCCGGCGCCCCCTCCTCCACCCGGCCGCCCCGACGCCCCTCTCCTCTACCACCGCGGCCGCCCCACCCCTCCGGCGCCCCCTCTTCCACCCGGTGAGACCTCTTGTATTTTTTCTGTTTTTGTTTCTGTATTTTAAGTTTAGTTTAGGTTTATTTTAGGTTTGGTTTAGTTACGTTTACTTTAGTTTAGGTTTAGAGCATACATAGCCAGATTTCTCGACTCATTGGCATATAGTGAATTATTATTGTTATATTATTAATAGATGATGGAAAAGAAACTATTTCCCTTCAAAGTGAAAAATCTTTCAATGAAGTAAATATTAGTGCACGAGTTCTACTGTATACAAGAAAAAAATATTGGCATGTCTTGGTAGGTACGTGGCAACCGTATCATCAGAGCTAAACTTTAGAATTAGTATTTGTGATAAATGAATTCAAATGCATTTCCAATAGAAAATGTAATACACATATCTAGTGAACTGTAAACGAAAGTTACCCACAAACTCTTTGAAGGGGTTGTATAAAAGATTATGAAACTAATAGTGAGAAGAGCAAAAGATTTCCTCAAATTCCTTTGCATATATTCAAATTCATCAATCAGCAACACTCGAATTAGTTTAATTTGAGAAAACAAAAAGGCATGCATATTGCTTATGGAATCTGTCATAAGAGGCAAACTATGCCCGTCTTTTCCTTTTCCTTTTTGCGGAAGGGCAAACTATACATTCTGATTTGCTATGCTCTTTTTTGCGGAAAGGCAAATTATTATTGTTAAGAAGAAAGAAGAAAGATGAAAAAAGGAAGAAGATAAAGAGGAGAAAGAAGAAGTGTATTTTCCCCTATTTTTAGATTACTATGCTCTTTTTTTCAACATTTTCAGTTTTCTTTCACGTCTAAAGAAATCCCTAGTTTTGAAGGGTGCCAATTGCCATTGCCAACTAACCTACCAAATTAACTAAGTGTTGTTGATGTTGTTGAGCACAAGTGCATTGCTTGTTTTTCTCAGTGTTCTTTCATGTCTAGAAACTTGGCTCTATGTTTATAGATATGATTCTAGCTAGATACTAATTGGTCTATTTTGCTGCTTATTAGAGATGGGGGGAGGCCGTCACCGTAGGCTCCGCTCTGCCACACCGAAGTACGAGTTGGATGCTTTTGTGTTCTTCAGTATCATACTTGGGACTTCCTCCAAGAGGCAGGTATATAAAAGGAGAGATCTCCCCTTCACCCATATCATTATGATAACTCTGCTGTTTGCTACATCACTCCTTGTCCCAAACTGCAGAGGCTGCTTGACACTTCTATGAACATGCTGGGTGAAGATCCGCCAAATAATGTGAAGTTGCGACAGGCCGGCAGCGGGTTTCGCAGGCTGTGGGACATGGAGTTGGTGATCAAGGAGGGCCACATGTACCTATGTCATGGCTGGGAGAAGTTCTATCGTGCCTACAACCTGCGGCTGGGGTACTTCCTTCTCTTCAGGTACGATGATGACACCACCATGCTCATCGTGAAGCTGTTCAACGCGACTATGTGTTGCATGTGCTATGCTGAGGACGATGATGCCAGCACGTTCTGCCTCTTCTTATTCCTCTACATTTGGATTTGTCTCGCATCGATTGTTAACGGTCATTAATTGTTGCATTTCGACAGGCAATGGGAGCAGTAGCAGTGACACTGGCTACAGCCAAAGCAGCAGCGACTCTGGCTATAGCAAAAGCAACAGCGATTCTGGCTGTAGCAAAAGCAGTAGCAATTCGGGCTGCAGCAAGGACAACAAGGAGGATGTGAAGGAAATATGCCCTAGAGGTAATAATAAAGTTATTATTTATTTCCTTATATCATGATAAATGTTTATTATTCATGCTAGAATTGTATTAACCGGAAACATAATACATGTGTGAATACATAGACAAACAGAGTGTCACTAGTATGCCTCTACTTGACTAGTTCGTTAATCAAAGATGGTTATGTTTCCTAACCATGAACAATGAGTTGTTATTTGAGTAACGAGGTCACATCATTAGTTGAATGATCTGATTGACATGACCCATTCCATTAGCTTAGCACCTGATCGTTTAGTATGTTGCTATTGCTTTCTTCATGACTTATACATGTTCCTATGACTATGAGATTATGCAACTCCCGTTTACCGGAGGAACACTTTGGGTGCTACCAAACGTCACAACGTAACTGGGTGATTATAAAGGAGCATTACAGGTGTCTCCAAAGGTAGATGTTGGGTTGGCGTATTTCGAGATTAGGATTTGTCACTCCGATTGTCGGAGAGGTATCTCTGGGCCCTCTCGGTAATGCACATCACATAAGCCTTGCAAGCACTACAACTAATATGTTAGTTGTGAGATGATGTATTATGGAACGAGTAAAGAGACTTGCCGGTAACGAGATTGAACTAGGTATTGGATACCGACGATCAAATCTCGGGCAAGTAACATACCGATGACAAAGGGAACAACGTATGTTATTATGCGGTCTGACCGATAAAGATCTTCGTAGAATATGTAGGAGCCAATATGGGCATCCAGGTCCCGCTATTGGTTATTGACCGGAGACATGTCTCGGTCATGTCTACATTGTTCTCGAACCCGTAGGGTCCGCATGCTTAAGGTTTCGATGACAGTTATATTATGAGTTTATGAGTTTTGATGTACCGAAGGAGTTCGGAGTCCCGGATGAGATCGGGGACATGACGAGGAGTCTCGAAATGGTCGAGACGTAAAGATCGATATATTGGACGACTATATTCGGACATCGGAAAGGTTCCGAGTGATTCGGGTATTTTTCGGAGTACCGGGTAGTTACGGGAAGAGTATTGGGCCTTGATGGGCTTTAGTGGGAAGAGGAGAAAAAGGCTGCGCCCCCCCTCCCCTTTGGTCCGAATTGGACTAGGGAAAAGGGGGCCGGCCACCTCTCCTTCTCCTCCTATTCCTTCTCCCTTCCTCCCCTCTTGGTGGACTCCTACTAGGACTTGGAGTCCTAGTAGGACTCCCCACCCTGGCCGCACCTCTGCCTTGGCCGGCCTCCTCCTCCTCCATCCTTTATATACTGAGGCAAGGGGCACCCCATGAACACACAAGTTGACACAAGTTGATCCACGTGATCGATTCCTTAGCCGTGTGCGGTGCCCCCTGCCACCATATTCCTCGATAATACTGTAGCGGAGTTTAGGCGAAGCCCTGCTGCTGTAGTTCATCAAGATCGTCACCACGCCGTCGTGCTGACGAAACTCTTCCCCGACACTTTGCTGGATCGGAGTCCGGGGATCGTCATCGAGCTGAACGTGTGCTCGAACTCGGAGGTGCCGTAGTTTCGGTACTTGATCGGTTGGATCGTGAAGACGTACGAGTACTTCCTCTACGTCGTGTCATCGCTTCCGCAGTCGGTCTGCGTTGGGTACGTAGACAACACTCTCCTCTCGTTGCTATGCATCACATGATCCTGTGTGCGCGTAGGAAAATTTTTGAAATTACTACGAATCCCAACAGTGGCATCCGAGCCTAGGTTACTTATGTTGATGTTATATGCACGAGTAGAACACAAGTGAGTTGTGGACGATACAAGTCATACTGCCTACCAGCATGTCATATTTTGGTTCGGCGGTATTGTTGGACGAGACGACCCGGACCAACCTTACGCGTACGCTTACGCGAGACCGGTTCCCTCGACGTGCTTTGCACAGAGATGGCTTGCGGGCGACTGCCTCTCCAACTTTAGTTGAACCAAGTATGGCTACGCCCGGTCCTTGAGAAGGTTAAAACAGAGTCTATTTGACAAACTATCGTTGTGGTTTTGATGCGTAGGTGAGATTGGTTCTTACTTAAGCCCGTAGCAGCCACGTAAAACATGCAACAACAAAGTAGAGGACGTCTAACTTGTTTTTGCAGGGCATGTTGTGATGTGATATGGTCAAGGCATGATGCTGAATTTTATTGTATGAGATGATCATGTTTTGTAACCGAGTTATCGGCAACTGGCAGGAGCCACATGGTTGTCTCTTTATTGTATGCAATGCAATCGCAATGTAATGCTTTACTTTATTACTAAACGGTAGTGATAGTCGTGGAAGCATAAGATTGGCGAGACGACAACGATGCTACGATGGAGATCAAGGTGTCGCGCCGGTGACGATGGTGATCATGACGGTGCTTCGGAGATGGAGATCACAAGCACAAGATAATGATGGCCATATCATATCACTTATATTGATTGCATGTGATGTTTATCTTTTTATGCATCTTATCTTGCTTTGATTGACGGTAGCATTATAAGATGATCTCTCACTAAATTATCAAGAAGTGTTCTCCCTGAGTATGCACCGTTGCAAAAGTTCTTCGTGCTGAGACACCACGTGATGATCGGGTGTGATAGGCTCTACGTTCAAATACAACGGGTGCAAAACAGTTGCGCACGCAGAATACTCAGGTTAAACTTGACGAGCCTAGCATATGCAAATATGGCCTCGGAACACGGAGACCGAAAGGTCGAGCGTGAATCATATAGTAGATATGATCAACATAATGATGTTCACCGATGAAACTACTCCATCTCACGTGATGATCGGACATGGTTTAGTTGATTTGGATCACGTGATCACTTAGAGGATTAGAGGGATGTCTATCTAAGTGGGAGTTCTTTAATAATATGATTAATTGAACTTAAAATTTATCATGAACTTAGTCCCTGATAGTATCTTGCTTGTTTATGTTGATTGTAGATAGATGGCTCGTGCTGTTGTTCCGTTAAATTTTAATGCGTTCCTTGAGAAAGCAAAGTTGAAAGATGATGGTAGCAATTACACGGACTGGGTCCGTAACTTGAGGATTATCCTCATTGCTGCACAGAAGAATTACGTCCTGGAAGCACCGCTGGGTGCCAGGCCTGCTGCTGGAGCAACGCCAGATGTTATGAACATCTGGCAGAGCAAAGATGATGACTACTCGATAGTTCAGTGTGCCATGCTTTACGGCTTAGAATCGGGACTTCAACGACGTTTTGAACGTCATGGAGCATATGAGATGTTCCAGGAGTTGAAGTTAATATTTCAAGCAAATGCCCGGATTGAGAGATATGAAGTCTCCAATAAGTTCTATAGCTGCAAGATGGAAGAGAACAGTTCTGTCAGTGAGCATATACTCAAAATGTCTGGGTATAATAATCACTTGATTCAATTGGGAGTTAATCTTCCAGATGATTGCGTCATTGACAGAATTCTCCAATCACTGCCACCAAGCTACAAGAGCTTCGTGATGAACTATAATATGCAAGGGATGAACAAGACTATTCCCGAGCTCTTCGCAATGCTAAAAGCTGCGGAGGTAGAAATCAAGAAGGAGCATCAAGTGTTGATGGTTAACAAGACCACTAGTTTCAAGAAAAAAGGGCAAAGGGAAGAAAAAGGGGAACTTCAAAAAGAACGGCAAGCAAGTTGCTGCTCAAGAGAAGAAACCCAAGTCTAGACCTAAGTCTGAAACTGAGTGCTTCTACTGCAAGCAGACTGGTCACTGGAAGCGGAACTGCCCCAAGTATTTGGCGGATAAGAAGGATGGCAAGGTGAACAAAGGTATATGTGATATACATGTTATTGATGTGTACCTTACCAATGCTCGCAGTAGCACCTGGGTATTTGATACTGGTTCTGTTGCTAATATTTGCAACTCGAAACAGGGACTACAGAATAAGCGGGCACTGGCAAAGGATGAGGTGACGATGCGCGTGGGAAACGGTTCCAAAGTCGATGTGATCGCGGTCGGCACGCTACCTCTACATCTACCTTCGGGATTAATATTAGACCTAAATAATTGTTATTTGGTGCCAGCGTTAAGCATGAACATTATATCTGGATCTTGTTTAATGCGAGACGGTTATTCATTTAAATCAGAGAATAATGGTTGTTCTATTTATATGAGTAATATCTTTTATGGTCATGCACCCTTGAAGAGTGGTCTATTCTTACTAAATCTCGATAGTAGTAATACACATATTCATAATGTTGAAACCAAAAGATACAGAGTTGATAATGAAAGTGCAACTTATTTGTGGCACTGTCGTTTAGGTCATATCGGTGTAAAACGCATGAAGAAACTCCATACTAATGGACTTTTGGAACCACTTGATTATGAATCACTTGGTACTTGCGAACCGTGCCTCATGGGCAAGATGACTAAAACACCGTTCTCCGGTACTATGGAGAGAGCAACAGATTTGTTGGAAATCATACATACCGATGTATGTGGTCCGATGAATATTGAGGCTCGTGGCGGATATCGTTATTTTCTCACCTTCACAGATGATTTGAGCAGATATGGATATATCTACTTAATGAAGCATAAGTCTGAAACATTTGAAAAGTTCAAAGAATTTCAGAGTGAAGTTGAAAATCATCGTAACAAGAAAATAAAGTTTCTACGATCTGATCGCGGAGGAGAATATTTGAGTTACGAGTTTGGTGTACATTTGAAAAACTGTGGAATAGTTTCGCAACTCACGCCCCCCGGAACACCACAGCGTAATGGTGTGTCCGAACGTCGTAATCGTACTTTACTAGATATGGTGCGATCTATGATGTCTCTTACAGATTTACCGCTATCATTTTGGGGATATGCTTTAGAGACGGCCGCATTCACGTTAAATAGGGCACCATCAAAATCCGTTGAGACGACGCCTTATGAACTATGGTTTGACAAGAAACCAAAGTTGTCGTTTCTTAAAGTTTGGGGCTGCGATGCTTATGTGAAAAAGCTTCAACCTGATAAGCTCGAACCCAAATCGGAGAAATGTGTATTCATAGGATACCCAAAGGAAACTGTTGGGTACACCTTCTATCACAGATCCGAAGGCAAAACATTCGTTGCTAAGAATGGATCATTTCTAGAGAAGGAGTTTCTCTCGAAAGAAGTGAGTGGGAGGAGAGTAGAACTTGATGAGGTAATTATACCTTCTCCCTTATTGGAAAGTAGTTCATCACAGAAATCAGTTCCAGTGATTCCTACACCAATAAGTGAGGAAGTTAATGATGATGATCATCAAACTTCAGATCAAGTTACTACCAAACCTCGTAGGTCTTCTAGAGTAAGATCCGCACCAGAGTGGTACGGTAATCATGTTCTGGAAGTCATGTTACTAGACCATGATGAAACTACGAACTATGAGGAAGCAATGATGAGCCCAGATTCCGCGAAATGGTTTGAGGCCATAAAATCTGAGATATGATCCATGTATGAGAACAAAGTTTGGACTTTGGTTGACTTGCCCGATGATCAGCAAGCAATTGAGAATAAATGGATCTTCAAGAGGAAGACGGACGCTGATAGTAGTGTTACTATCTACAAAGCTAGAATTGTCGCAAAAAGGTTTTTCGACAAGTTCAAGGTGTTGACTACGATGAGATTTTCTCACTCATATCTATGCTTAAAGTCTGTCCGAATCATGTTAGCAATTGCCGCATTTTATGAAATCTGGCAAATGGATAAACAAAACTGCATTCCTTAATGGATTTATTAAAGAAGAGTTGTATATGATGCAACCAGAAGGTTTTGTCAATCCTAAAGGTACTAACAAAATGTGCAAGCTCCAGCGATCCATCTATGGACTGGTGCAAGCCTCTCGGAGTTGGAATATACGCTTTGATGAGTTGATCAAAGCATATGGTTTTATACAGACTTTTTGAGAAGCCTGTATTTACAATAAAGTGAGTGGGAGCACTACAGCCTTTCTGATTAGTATATGTGAGTGACATATTGTTGATCAGAAATGATGTAGAATTTTTCTGCAAAGCATAAAGGAGTGTTTTAAAGGAGTTTTTTAAAAGGAAAAGACCTCAGTAAAAGCTACTTACATATTAAGCATCAAGATCTATTGAGATAGATCAAGACGCTTGATAAGATTTTCAATGAGTACATACCTTGGCAAGATTTTGAAATAGTTCAAAATGGAACAGTCAAAGAAAGAGTTCTTGCCTGTGTTGCAAAGGTATGAAATTGAGTAAGACTCAAATCCCGACCACAGCAGAAAATAGAAAAAAATGAAAAGTCATTCCCTGTGCCTCAGTCATAGGTTCTATAAAGTATGCTATGCAATGTACCAGACCTATTGTATACCTTACTCTGAATTTGGCAAGAGAGTACAATAGTGATCTAGGAGTAGATCACTGGACATTGGTCAAGAATATCCTTAGTAAGGACTAAGGAGATGTTTCTCGATTATGGAGGTGATAAAAGAGTTTGTTGTAAAAGTTACACTAAGTCTCAACCTGGATACATATTGAAAGTGGGAGCAATTAGCTAGAGTAGCTCCGTGCAGAGCATTGTTGACATAAATATTTGCAAAATACTTACGGATCTGAATGTGACAGACCCGTTGACTAAGATTCTCTCACAAGCAAAACATGATCGCACCTTAGTACTCCTTGGGTGTTAATCACATAGCGATGTGAACTAGATGACTGAATCTAGTAAAACCCTTTGGGTGTTGGTCACATAGCGATGTGAACTATGGGTGTTAATCACATGGTGATGTGAACTATTGCTGTTAAATCACATGGCGATGTGAACTAGATTATTGACTCTAGTGCAAGTGGGAGACTGAAGGAAATATGCCCTAGAGGTAATAATAAAGTTATTATTTATTTCCTTATATCATGATAAATGTTTATTATTCATGCTAGAATTGTATTAACCGGAAACATAATACATGTGTGAATACATAGACAAACAGAGTGTCACTAGTATGCCTCTACTTGACTAGTTCGTTAATCAAAGATGGTTATGTTTCCTAACCATGAACAATGAGTTGTTATTTGAGTAACGAGGTCACATCATTAGTTGAATGATCTGATTGACATGACCCATTCCATTAGCTTAGCACCTGATCGTTTAGTATGTTGCTATTGCTTTCTTCATGACTTATACATGTTCCTATGACTATGAGATTATGCAACTCCCGTTTACCGGAGGAACACTTTGGGTGCTACCAAACGTCACAACGTAACTGGGTGATTATAAAGGAGCATTACAGGTGTCTCCAAAGGTAGATGTTGGGTTGGCGTATTTCGAGATTAGGATTTGTCACTCCGATTGTCGGAGAGGTATCTCTGGGCCCTCTCGGTAATGCACATCACATAAGCCTTGCAAGCACTACAACTAATATGTTAGTTGTGAGATGATGTATTACGGAACGAGTAAAGAGACTTGCCGGTAACGAGATTGAACTAGGTATTGGATACCGACGATCAAATCTCGGGCAAGTAACATACCGATGACAAAGGGAACAACGTATGTTGTTATGCGGTCTGACCGATAAAGATCTTCGTAGAATATGTAGGAGCCAATATGGGCATCCAGGTCCCGCTATTGGTTATTGACCGGAGACATGTCTCGGTCATGTCTACATTGTTCTCGAACCCGTAGGGTCCGCATGCTTAAGGTTTCGATGACAGTTATATTATGAGTTTATGAGTTTTGATGTACCGAAGGAGTTCGGAGTCCCTGATGAGATCGGGGACATGACGAGGAGTCTCGAAATGGTCGAGACGTAAAGATCGATATATTGGACGACTATATTCGGACATCGGAAAGGTTCCGAGTGATTCGGGTATTTTTCGGAGTACCGGGTAGTTACGGGAAGAGTATTGGGCCTTGATGGGCTTTAGTGGGAAGAGGAGAAAAAGGCTGCGCCCCCCCTCCCCTTTGGTCCGAATTGGACTAGGGAAAAGGGGGCCGGCCACCTCTCCTTCTCCTCCTATTCCTTCTCCCTTCCTCCCCTCTTGGTGGACTCCTACTAGGACTTGGAGTCCTAGTAGGACTCCCCACCCTGGCCGCACCTCTGCCTTGGCCGGCCTCCTCCTCCTCCATCCTTTATATACTGAGGCAAGGGGCACCCCATGAACACACAAGTTGACACAAGTTGATCCACGTGATCGATTCCTTAGCCGTGTGCGGTGCCCCCTGCCACCATATTCCTCGATAATACTGTAGCGGAGTTTAGGCGAAGCCCTGCTGCTGTAGTTCATCAAGATCGTCACCACGCCGTCGTGCTGACGAAACTCTTCCCCGACACTTTGCTGGATCGGAGTCCGGGGATCGTCATCGAGCTGAACGTGTGCTCGAACTCGGAGGTGCCGTAGTTTCGGTACTTGATCGGTTGGATCGTGAAGACGTACGACTACTTCCTCTACGTCGTGTCATCGCTTCCGCAGTCGGTCTGCGTTGGGTACGTAGACAACACTCTCCTCTCGTTGCTATGCATCACATGATCCTGTGTGCGCGTAGGAAAATTCTTGAAATTACTACGAATCCCAACAGGATGATCCAGACTGGAGTGGGGAAGAAGAGGAGCAGAGTGGGCATCAGGCTGAGGATGACTAAGGGGGTCCTGGACTAGGGGTGTCCGGATAGTCGGACTATCATCGTCAGCCGGACTCCAAGACTATGAAGATACAAGATTGAAGACTTCGTCCCGTGTCTGGATGGGACTTTCCTTGGCGTGGAAGGCAAGCTTGGCGATACGGATATGTAGATCTCCTACCATTGTAACCAACTCTATGTCACCCTAGCCCTCTCCGGTGTCTATATAAACCGGATGGTTTAGTCCGTAGGACAACACAACCATTACACCAATCATACCATAGGCTAGCTTCTAGGGTTTAGCCTCCTTGATCTCGTGGTAGATCCACTCTTGTACTACCCATATCATCAATATCAATCAAGCAGGAGTAGGGTTTTACCTCCATCGAGAGGGCCCGAACCTGGGTAAAAACATCGTGTCCCTTGTCTCCTGTTACCATCCGCCTAGACGCATAGTTTGTGACCCCCTACCCGAGATCCGCTGGTTTTGACACCGACATTGGTGCTTTCATTGAGAGTTCCTCTGTGTCATCACTGATAGGCTTGATGGCTTCTTCAATCAACAACAACGCCGTCCAGGGTGAGACTTTTCTCCCCGGACAGACCTTCGTGTTCGGCGGCTTCGCACTGCGGGCCAATTCACTTGGCCATCTAGAGCAGATCGGAAGCTACGCCCCTGGCCGTCAGGTCAGATTTGGAAGCCTAAACTTCACGGCTGACATCCGCGGGGACTTGATCTTCGATGGAGTCGAGCCACAGCTGAGCGTGCCGCACTGTCACGATGGGCATGATCTAGCTCTGCCGCCGGACAGTACCCTGGAGGCCACACACGAATCCGCTCCGACCCATAGTTTGGAGCCCATCGCGCAGATCGAGGACGCGTGGCTAGACACCGCCTCGGGGGCTGCAACTTCTACGGCGATGGAGCCTAATACTAATCTTGTCCCTTATAAAGCTCGTGACTCCGAGGCGCCGGACTCCGAACCTCCTGCGCCCCTGCCAATTGAATCCGATTGGGCGCCGATTATGGAGTTCACCGCCGCGGACATCTTTCAGCACTCACCCTTTGGCGACATTCTGAATTCGGTAAAGCATCTCTCGTTATCAGGAGAACCCTGGCCGAACTACGGTCAGGACGGTTGGGATGCGGACGACGAAGAAATTCAAAGCCCACCCACCACCCACTTTGTAGCCACTGTCGATGATTTAACCGACGTGCTAGACTATGACTCCGAAGACATCGACGGTATGGATGACGATGCCGGAGATGATCAAGAACCAGCGCCTATAGGGCACTGGAAGACCACCTCGTCATATGACATATACATGGTGGACACCCCAAAGGATGGGGACGACGAAGAAGCAGCGGAGGTAGATTCCTCTAAGAAATAGCCCAAGCACCGACGTCAGTGGTGCCCCTCTAAATCCCGCCACAGCAAGAATGGAGATTCCGGCACCGGAGATAATAACACCCCAGAGAGTGCCGAAGACAACCCCCTCCAGCACAATTCAGCACAGGAGGACGGGGAAGCCAGCCCTTGAGAGAGAGCGGCAGACGAGGAGTTAGAGGATGACAATTAGATGCCTCCCTCCGGAGACGAGGCAAGCCTCAACGATGAAGAATTTGTCGTGCCCGAGGATCCCGTCGAACAAGAGCGTTTTAAGCGCAGGCTAATGGCCACGGCGAATAGGCTAAAGAAAAAGCAGCAACAGCTTCAAGCTGATCAAGACCTGCTGGCCGACAGATGGACCGAGGTCCTCGCGGCCGAAGAGTATGAACTCGAACGCCCCTCCAAGAGCTAACCAAAACACAAGTTGCTCCCCCGACTAGAGGAGGAAGCATACAAACCTTCATCACCAGCGCACAATACGGCAGACCGACCACCCCGTGGTCGCGACAGAGAGGCATCTAGGCCCCCCATCAGGACCGTACCCCGGCATCGCTCGAAAAGTACGAAGCCATGAGGGAATGCGCCGGACTTGCGGGATATATTGGAGGACAAGGCAAGACAATCCAGATCTATATACAGATCACGTGGGCGCCCCGCGACCCACGACGACTACTGTCGCGCCGGATACAGCAACTCCGGCCGGGCCGAACACAGCAGACAACGCTCTCTTGAGCTACGTCGTGATATTGCTCAATATAGAGGCGCCGCACACCCACTATGCTTCACAGACGAAGTAATGGATCATCAGATCCCTGAAGGGTTTAAACCCGTGAACATCGAATCCTACGATGGCACAACAGACCCCACGGTTTGGATCGAAGATTATCTCCTTCATATCCATTGGGCCCGCGGTGATAATCTCCACGCCATCAAGTATCTCCCGCTCAAGCTTAAAGGACCAGCTCGGCATTGGCTTAACAGCTTGCCCGCAGAGTCAATTGGGTGTTGGGAAGACCTGGAAGCCGCATTCCTCGACAACTTCCAAGGCACGTACGTGCGACCACCAGACGCCGATGACCTAAGCCACATAATTCAGCAGCCAGACGAATCGGCCAGACAGTTCTGGACACGGTTCTTAACAAAGAAAAATCAAATCATCGACTGTCCGGATGCAGAGGCCCTCGCAACCTTCAAACATAACATCCGCGACGAGTGGCTGGCCCGGCACCTAGGACAGGAAAAGTCGAAATCCATGGCAGCCCTCACATCACTCATGACCCGCTTCTGTGCGGGAGAGGACAGTTGGCTAGCTCGCAGCAACAACCTCAGCAAAAATGCTGGCAGTCCGGATACTAAGGACCGCAATGGCAGGTCGCGTCGAAACAAAAACAAACGCCGCGTTAATGGCGATAACAATGAGGACACGGCAGTCAATGCCGGTTTCAGAGGCTCTAAACCCGGTCAACGGAAGAAGCCATTCAAAAGAACCACTCCGGGTCCATCCAATTTGGACCGAATACTCGACCGCTCTTGCCAGATACATGGCACCCCCGAAAAGCCAGCTAACCACACAAACAGGGATTGTTGGGTATTCAAGCAGGCAGGCAAGTTAATTGCCGAAAACAATGACAAGGGGCTACATAGCGACGACGAGGAGGAGACCCGGCCGCCGAACAGTAGAGGACAGAAGGGTTTCCCCCCACAAGTGCGGACGGTAAATATGATATACGCAACCCACATACCCAAGAGGGAGCAGAAGCGTGCACTCCGGGACGTATATGCGATGGAGCCAGTCGCCCCGAAGTTCAACCCATGGTCCTCTTGCCCGATCACTTTTGATCGTAGGGACCACCCTACCAGTATCCGCCATGGCGGATTCGCCGCATTGGTTTTAGACCCAATCGTCGATGGCTTTCACCTCACTAGAGTCCTCATGGACGGCGGTAGCAGCCTGAACCTGCTTTATCAGGATCCAGTGTGCAAAATGGGCATAGACCCCTCAAGGATTAAACCTATAAAGACGACCTTCAAAGGCATCATACCAGGTGTCGAGGCCAATTGTACAGGCTCGGTCACACTGGAAGTGGTCTTCGGATCCCCGGATAATTTCCGAAGCGAGGAGTTAATCTTCGACATAGTCCCGTTCCGCAGTGGCTATCATGCCCTGCTCGGACGAACCGCGTTTGCGAAGTTCAACGCGGTGCCGCATTACGCCTACCTCAAGCTCAAGATGCCAGGCCCTCGTGGAGTCATCACGGTCAACGGAAACACTGAACGCTCCCTCCGAACGGAGGAACACACAGCGGCTCTCGTGGCAGAAGTACAAAATAGCCTCTTAAGGCAATTTTCGAGTCCGGCCATTAAAAGACCGGACATGATCAAACGCGCCCGGAGCAACATACATCAAGACCACCTGGCACGTTCCGAGCACGCATAGCAATGCGGCCCCAACCCCAGCCCTTGCATGATTGCAAGACAAACTCCCCGCGTACATCATTACGCTCTGGAGATACCTTGGGCATAGGGGGAGGGGCACGACCACCGTAGGCCCAGAGTGCGGCTCAACCACACGAGGGCCTCCTAAGTGTGTCACTCTTTTTCTTTTCCTTTTTTTATTTTATCTTATCTACAGGACTCCGTTTACAAGAGGTCCTGTGCGGCAGTAGATCGGCCGAACTCACGATGCAACAGCCAGGGAGGAACAAGGGCTACGACGAACACTCAGGTGGTCTCCATTACGAGCATTAAATCTGTTTATTACACCATTCTGCAGCCCACCCCTGGAGGGGGACATGTTTAAAATAGTCCAAACCCTTGCTTTCCGCACCATTTGTATCGTTCTGCACTCATAGCAGAATTCCTTGAATAAACAATGCAGCACTTTTTGCCTATAATTGCATTACCTTTTTTACATATATGTTCATTACTGACATGTTGCACCCGTACATTTTGGTACGGCCGAATACACCAGGGGCTTATGTTCCCCACATTATGGTGTGTTAAGTCCGAACACTTTCACAAGTGCGGCACCCCGAACTTATAGCATTATATGCATCGGCTCCGAATCATGTCTTGGGTCAATAGTTGGGTTTGCCCGGCTCCCATGTTTTGGTACCTTACGTTCCGTTCTGTCGGCTAAGGTAGCACTGGGAGAACCACTGCGATTGCGCCCCGGTTGACCTGGGCGAGCGCCTCAGTGGAGAAAGCTAAAACTGACTGTCATGATAAGGCGAGAGACTGGTCGCTGTTGGAGACGTCTTTTCGAGTCCCTAAAGACTTATGCCGCTTAGAGCGAGGAACCGGATAGTGTCCGGCCCAGGCGTGGATAACGCCCCTAACTCGGTCTTCCGACACTAGGGGCTTCACCGAAATTTAAAATTATAGAATTCTATGGCTAAGTGAGAGTGTTAAAGCATTATAAGTCCGGTTGCCTTGTTCGTTGTGTTGAGCGCCTCCCTAGATGGACCCAAAAATGGGAACAAGAGCGCTCAAGTTTATCCCGAACACCCCAGCACTCGTGGCATGGGGGCTGAAGCCGACGACTTGCCATCTCTCAGATTTGATATACGGCCGCACAGAAGGTAATATTTTAAATCAAACTAGCGTTGCTTAGCGCATATGAACAATGTTTTCAGCGCACAGGATAACACATGGCGAGTCTACTCAATAATTACATCTCTGGGGCACTCATCTGCAATCTTGCGGGCACCCTTCAGGACAGTTTTATAGTACATCTCGGGTGTACGATATTCTTTGCCCGGCGGCGGCGCGTCCATTAGGAGCCTCTCTGCATTCAGCCTTCCCCAATGCACCTTTGCGCGGGCAAGGGCCCGACGGGCACCTTCAATACAGGCGGAGCGCTTGATGACCTCCACCCAGGGGCACGCATCCACCAGCCACCGCACGAGGCCGAAGTAGCTCCCAGGCATGGCCTCTCTAGGCCACAGCCGGACTATGAGGCCCTTCATGGCCTGCTCGGCTACCTTGTGGAGCTCGACCAGCTGCTTCAGCTGGTCGCTAGGGGGCACCGGATGTCCGGCCTCAGCGTACTCAGACCAGAAGACCCTCTCCGTTGAGCTCCCCTCCTCAGCCCGGTAGAATGCGGCGGCATCGGACACGCTGCGAGGCAGATCTGCCAACGCCCTTGGAGAGCTCCGAATTCGGGTAAGTAACAGGTAATTTACATTCACATGCTTGCTTTGCATGAAAAATGCCTTACCCGCTGCTATCTTCTTCGTTGCCTCAATCTCCTGGAGGGCCTTATGGGCCTCGGCCTTAGCGGCTTTGGCACTTTCAAGAGCCGAGGCAAGCTCGGACTCTCGAGTCTTCGAGTCGCGCTCCAAACCCTCATGCTTCTCCATGAGAGCCTGGAGCTCTTGCCGCACCTCCGCCACCCGCGCCTCCTGGTTCTCCCGCTCCGCCCGTTTCGCGGCCGCATTGCGTTCGGCCGCGGACACGGCCTCCTTCAGGGTCACCACCTCGTTCATGGCCCCTGCAGTACACGTGTTATCCTTGTAATTTCTATTGCAACCGAAATCCTTTTCTGTAAGGTACAAATTTCAAAGTGGTGCTACTCACCTTCTTTGTCCTCGAGCTGCTTCTTGGCAAGGCCGAGCTCTTGCTCGGACCGCTCGAGGTCCTGCTTCAAAGCACCGACCTCCGCAGTCAGTGCGGAAGAGGTCAGCAGCGCAGCCTGCAAACCCATATTGACATATTTTTTAGCACTCCTGCGTATATCTTTTATAGATCCTCAGTCCGGTTTTTCTTTCTGAACACCGAACCGAGCATCAGGGGCTACTGTCTATGCGGTATTACATTATGTATTTTAAAGCTTCTTACCTCAAAGCCTGTTAGAAGGCTGCTGCAAGCTTCGGTCAGCCCGCTCTTGGCGAGCTGAACCTTCTGAATCACCGCACTCATAATAGTGCGGTGTTCTTCCTCGATGGAAGCGTCGTTGAGCGGTTCCAACAAGTTGTCCGGCGCCTCTGGTTGGACGGAGGCTGCCGGTGTCACGGTCTTGCCCTTCTTGCGAAGGGGCCGCCTGCCGAACTCCGGAACCACTGCGGGTTCCGGTACGGAGTCCGGCACGAAGTCCGAGAGGTTGCCTTGCGGCACCTCCGGAGCCTCCCCCTCCTGGCGGGTCCCCTCCTGGGATCCCACCTCGGCGTCCTCAACACCACGAGGGGTGGAGGCGGTCGGAATGGAATCCACATCCGACGGCGCCAAGGACCCGCTGGATGAAGCGGGAAGAACCTCCTCGGCCGGGCTACAGATAGTATGCGGCATTAGAAGGACACTACATGGCACGAAAAAGAGATTACAAATCACTCAGGAGTCCGGATACTTATGATCTTTCCCGGGGCTTGGCCCTTGAGGGCCACTCCTCGTCGCCGTCGTTGGCGTGGGCGGTGCTGTCCGGAGGAAGGGTCCTTCCCCTCTTGGACCCTCCGGCCTCCCCCATTGGGGAAGCCTTCCTTTTCCTCTCTCCCCCCTCCGGGGGAGAGTCCTCTTTCTCCTCCTCGTCTTCGGGGGAGGAATGCGCCTCGGAGCCATCGGACGATGAGTCCGATATCACCTGGCGCCGGGAACTTCTTCGAGTTCCCGTGGCCTTCTTCTTGGCCTTCTTCTCCGGCACCACATAAAGTGCCGGGACTAGCAGCCCCACTAAACGGGCGTCCGCTGGTTCTTCGGGAAGGGGAGCCGGACAGTCTACCTGTCTGGACGTCCTCTGCGAGTCCTGTCAAAGGCATTGGGAGTTTTAGATCCCACATAACATTAAATTGTGAAAGAAAGTAAATGTCCCAAAGAGGATAACAAAGCTTACCTCGCCGGCCGGGCACTTGGTGCTGAATCCGCGGTCTTCCGTCACGGACGCGGGGGCTTCTCCGCCCTTGAACAGCACCCTCCAGGCATCTTCGTACGTCGTGTCGAAGAGCCCGCTCAGGGTCCGGTGCTGTGCCGGATCGAACTCCCACAAATTGAAGGCCCGCTGTTAGCAGGGGAGAATCCGGCGGACGAGCATGACCTGGATCACATTGACAAGCCTAAGCTTCTTGTTCACCAAGGTCTGGAGACAGGACCGGAGTCCTGTCAGCTCCTCCGAACTGCCCCATAGCAAGCCCTTCTCTTTCCAGGAGGTGAGCTGCATAGGGATACCAGATCTAAACTTGGGGGCCGCTGCCCATTTAGGTCACGCGGCTCGGTGATGTAGAACCACCCCGATTGCCATCCTTTGATGGACTCCACGAAGGCCCCCTCGAGCCAGAGGACGTTGGGCATCTTGTCCACCATGGCGCCTCCGCACTCCGCTTGGACGCCCTTCACTACCTTCGGCTTGACGTTGAAGGTCTTGAGCCACAAGCCGAAGTGGGGCCGGATGCAGAGAAAGGCCTCGCAAACGACGATAAATGCCAAGATATTGAGGATGAAGTTTGGCGCCAGATCATGGAAGTCCAGGCCATAGTAGAATATGAGCCCCTGGACGAAGGGATGAAGTGGGAAGCCCAGTCTGCGGAGGAAGTGGGAAAGGAATACGACCCTCTCATGAGGCCTGGGGGTGGGGATGAGCTGCCCCTCGTCGGGCAGCCGGTGCGCAATGTCGCCGGAAAGGTATCCGGCGCCGCGCAGCTTTGCGATGTGCTCCTCCATAATGGAAGAGGCCAACCACTTGCCTCCCGCTCCGGACATGACTGGAGAAGGTTGAGATGAGATGTGCGGGCTTGGGCACTGGAGAACGAGTGCGCGGAGATGGATAAGCAAAGGAGGAAGAAGGCATAGGTAAAGAAGGTGGATCCTTATCCCCTTATATATGGGCGGACGAAGACTATGCGTCCCCACCAGCCTGGTAAAACTCGCTTATCTCCCAAGCGCCACCATCAATGGCGCGGTGGGGTTACCCACATCTGTATTGATGAGAATCTCGGAACAAGGGGAACACGATCTCTGCTTCAACAAGACGTGCTAAGGAAACCGCTTCGCTAAACGCGCTGAGGTGGGATAATGAAAAACGATTCAAGTAAAGGCTTGGTAGTGGTGTGACGTCATGCCACAAAATACGTCAGCAGATTGAACTTGTGTACATGTTATTCTCTCTACGATGGAATGTGGAATTTATTTTGCAGAGCCGGACACTATCCTGGTGTTCACGATCTTCTATGAATTATTCGGAGGAGGAACCCGCCTTGCAATGCCGAACAATATGCGCGCCGGACTCATCATCATTGAAGCCTGGTTCAGGGGCTACTGAGGGAGTCCTGGACTAGGGGTTGTCCGGATAGCCGGACTATCATCGTCAGCCGGACTCCAAGACTATGAAGATACAAGATTGAAGACTTCGTCCCGTGTCCGGATGGGACTTTCCTTGGCGTGGAAGGCAAGCTTGGCGATACGGATATGTAGATCTGCTACCATTGTAACCGACTCTGTGTAACCCTAGCCCTCTCCGATGTCTATATAAACCGGAGGGTTTAGTCCGTAGGACAACACAACCATTACAACAATCATACCATAGGCTAGCTTCTAGGGTTTAGCCTCCTTGATCTCGTGGTAGATCCACTCTTGTACTACCCATATCATCAATATCAAGCAAGCAGGAGTAGGGTTTTACCTCCATCGAGAGGGCCCAAACCTGGGTAAAAACATCGTGTCCCTTGTCTCCTGTTACCATCCGCCTAGACGCATAGTTCGGGACCCCCTACCCGAGATCCGCCGGTTTTGACACCGACAATGATCTAGCAATGGTGGTGGCTGTCCAAGTGCAAGAGATGGTGGTGGCGCACCATGGGCAAGAGATGGTGGTGGCTGAGGATGACCTAGCGATGGTCGTGTCTGTCCTTCCTGAAGATGGCCTCGCGATGGTGGTGGTGCCTGACAATGACCTCGCTCCGGTGGTGGCACCGGTGATCCGACAGCTAGGCAACATGACCATACCAATTGTGGTAGAAGACTACATCCCACTGCCTCCACCGCCTCGCCGCTCTTGGCGCATCAAGCTGAGGAAGGATAAGGAGAAGAACAATGAGAATTGAACTATGTCAGGTATGTCAGATCTCCAAAATGATCTATATATAGTTAGCTCTAATATGCTTAGTTACCTATGTTAGCTCTAATATGCTTAGTTACATATGTTAGCTCTAATATGCTAAGTTATCTCTACTATGCTTAGTTTCCTATAGGTTAGCTCCAAAATTACTTATGTTAGCACAAAATGACCAAGTTTACATAATAAGCTTATAGTCTTCTTCTTCTTCTTCTTCTTCTTCTTCTTCTTCTTCTTCTTCTTCTTCTTCTTCTTCTTCTTCCTCTTCTTCTTAATTCTTCTTCTTCTTCTCCAAAATGACATAAGTTAGCTATAAGTTAGCTCTAATATGCTTAATTCACTCAGAGATGGCATAATTAGCTAGGTTGGATCCATTTTACCTAAGTTGGCTCTAATATGCTAAGTTATCTCTAATATGCTTAGTTTCCTATAGGTTAACTCCAAAATTACTTATGATAGCACAAAATGACCAAGTTTACATAATAAGCTTAATTATAGTCTTCTTCTTCTTCTTATTCTTCTAGTCTTCTTCTTCTTCATTTTCTTCTAGGTTAGCTCCATTTTACTTAAGTATGCTTACTTCTTATAGTCTTCTTCTTCTTCTTCTTCATTTTCTTCTTCTTTTTCTAACATCTTGTTTATCATTTTGCAGATTTGATTTAATTCATGGAAGCTTGCATGGATGGGGTGCTTTTTTCCATTTGTGCTTTTATTTTGTATCAATGAACTTGCATGGTTGGAACTTGTTATATGGATGGATGGATAACAGTTCGATGAACAATGTGAAACTTTTGTAATATGTAAGGATGGAACTATATATGTGTTGGTTATGTATGTATATATGATGAAACTTGTGTGTTGGATATGATTGTTGTGTATATATGTGAATTGCTGTGTATATTGGTGTATATCTGTGAATTGCTGTCAAATTGAATGAATTCAATTAAAAACAGGGTTGTACAGGCTCTTTGCCTGGCATGCTTGAGCACGTTTCCGTCTGCCAGCGGACGGCAAAGACCTTAGCCTCTTTGTCGTCTGCTGGCTGACGGCAAAGCACACTGTTAACCCCTAACGGCTCTCATCCCACCTCACTGTCGTCCATGATCTTTGCCGTCTGCTGGCCACCAACGGCGGACGGCACAATCCTTTGCCGTCTGTTTCCAGGAAGCGGGCGACAAAGAAGGCCTTTGCTGGCACGTGTTCAGATGGACAGTTTGCCGTCTACTAGCGGACGGCAAAGAACTTTTCCATCAGTGATCCATTCCTTTGCCATCCGCCATGGCGGGCAGCAAAGAAGCTGATTCCAGTAGTGATTAGAAATGCTACAGAGCTCCCACTCACTTTCTTGTAAATACAAGCTTCTCCAAAAGTATGTATAAACCCATATGCTTTGATCACATTATCAAAATATTTATTCCAACTCCGAGAGGCTTGCACCAGTCCATAAATGGATCGCTGGAGCTTGTACACTTTGTTAGTACCTTTTGGATAGATAAAACCTTCAGGTTGCATCATATACAACTCTTCTTCCAGAAATCCATTCAGGAATGCAGTCTTTAAATCCATTGCCAAATTTCATAATCATAAAATGCGGCAATAGCTAACATGATTCGAACGGACTTAAGCATCTCTACAGGTGAGAAGGTCTCATCATAGTCAACTCCTTGAACTTGTCGAAAACCTTTCGCAACAAGTCCAGCTTTGTAAACAGTAACATTACCGTCAGCGTTTGTCTTCTTCTTGAAGATTCATTTATTATTGATGGCTTGTCGATCATCGGGCAAGTCAACCAAAGTCCACACTTTGTTCTCATACATGGATCCCATCTCAGATTTCATGGCTTCAAGCCATTTTGCAAAATTTGGGCTCATCATCGCTTCCTCATAGTTCGTAGGTTCGTCATGCTCTAGTAACATGACCTCCAGAACAGGATTACCGTACCACTCTAGTGCGGATCTTACTCTGGTTGACCTACGAGGTTCGGTAGTAACTTGATCTAAAGTTTCATGATCATTATCATTAGCTTCCTCACCAATTGGTAGGTGTCACAGGAACCGATTTCTATGATGAACTACTTTCCAATAAGGGAGTAGGTATACTTAGCTCATCAAGTTCTACTTTCCTCCCACTCACTTCTTTCGAGAGGAACTCCTTCTCTAGAAAGAATCTATTCTTAGCAACAAAAGTCTTGCCTTCGGATCTGTGATAGAAGGTGTACCCAACTGTTTCTTTTGGGTATCCTATGAAGACACATTTCTCCGACTTGGGTTCAAGCTTATCAGGTTGAAGCTTTTTCACATAAGCATCGCAGCCCCAAACTTTAAGAAACGACAACTTTGGTTTCTTGCCAAACCACAATTCATAAGGAGTCGTCTCAACGGATTTAGAGGGTGCCCTATTTAACGTGAATGCAAGCGTCTCTAAAGCATAACCCCAAAACGATAGCGGTAAATCAGTAAGAGACATCATATATCGCACCATATCTAGTAAAGTACGATTACAACGTTCAGACACACCATTACGTTGTGGTGTTCTGGGTGGCGTGAGTTGCGAAACTATTCTGCATCGTTTCCAATGTAGACCAAACTCATAACTCAAATATTCTCCTCCACGATCAGATCGTAGAAACTTTATTTTCTTGTTACGATGATTTTCAACTTCACACTGAAATTCTTTGAACTTTTCAAATGTTTCAGACTTATGTTTCATTAAGTAGATATACCCATATATGCTCAAATCACCTGTGAAGGTGAGAAATAATGATACCCTCTATAAGCTTCAATGTTCATTGCACCACATACATCAGCATGTATGATTTCCAACAAATTTGTTGCTCGCTCCATTTTCCCGGAGAACGGCGTTTTAGTCATCTTGCCCATGAGGCATGGTTCGCAAGTACCAAGTGATTCATAATAAAGTGATTCCAAAAGTCCATCAGTTGGAGTTTCTTCATGCGTTTTACACCAATATGACCCAAACGACAGTGCCACAAATAAGTTGCACTATCATTATCAACTCTACATCTTTTGGCTTCAACATTATGAATATGTGTATTACTACTATCAAGATTTAACACAAATAGACCACTCTTCAAGGGTGCATGACCATAAAAGATATTATTCATATAAATAGAACAACCATTATTCTCAGATTTAAATGAATAACCGTCTCGTATCAAACAAGATCCAGATATAATGTTCATGCTTAACGCTGGCACCAAATAACAATTATTCAGGTCTAAAACTAATCCTGAAGGTAGATGTAGAGGTACCGTACCGACGGCGATCGCATCGACTTTGGAACCATTTCCCACGCGCATCGTCACCTCGTCCTTAGCCAGTCTTCGCTTAATCCGTAGTCCCTGTTTCGAGTTGCAAATATTAGCAACAGAACCAGTATCAAATACCCAGGTGCTACTGCGAGCTCTGGTAAGGAACACATCTATAACATGTATATCACATATACCTTTGTTCACCTTGCCATCCTTCTTATCCACCAAATACTTGGGGCAGTTTCGCTTCCAGTGACTAGTCTGCTTGCAGTAGAAGCACTCAGTCTCAGGCTTAGGTCCAGACTTGGGTTTCTTCTCCTGAACAACAACTTGTTCGCTGTTCTTCTTGAAGTTCCCCTTCTTCTTCCCTTTGCCCTTTTTCTTGAAACTGGTGGTCTTGTTGACCATCAACACTTGATGCTCCTTCTTGATTTCTACCTCCGAAGCTTTTAGCATTGCGAAGAGCTCGGGATTCGTCCTATCCATCCCTTGCATGTTATAGTTCATCACGAAGCTCTTGTAGCTTGGTGACAGTCACTTAAGAATTGTGTCAATAACACTATCATCCGGAAGATTAACTCCCAGTTGAATCAAGTGATTGCAGTACCCAGACATTCTGAGTATATGCTCACTGACAGAACTATTCTCCTCCATCTTGCAGCTGTAGAACTTATTGGAGACTTTATATCTCTCAATCCGGGCATTTGCTAGAAATATTAACTTCAACTCCTGGAAAATCTCATATGCTCCATGACGTTCAAAACGTCGTTGAAGTCTCGGTTCTAAGACGTAAAGCATGGCACACTGAACTATCGAGTAGTCATCAGCTTTGCTTTGCCAGATGTTCGTAACATCTGGTTCAGCTCCTGCAGCAGGTTTGGCACCTACCGGTGCTTCCAGGATGTAATTCTTCTGTGCAGCAATGAGGATAGTCCTTAAGTTATGGACCCAGTCTGTGTAATTGCTACCATAATCTTTCAACTTTGCTTTCTCAAGGAACGCATTAAAATTCAACGGAATAACAGCACGGGCCATCTATCTACAACAACATAGATAAGCAAACTACTATCAGGTACTAAGTTCATGATAAATTTAAGTTCAATTAATCATATTACTTAAGAACTCCCACTTACATAGACATCCCTCTAATCATCTAAGTGATCACGTGATCCAAATCAACTAAACGATAACCGATCATCACGTGAAATGGAGTAGTTTTCAATGGTGAACATAACTATGTTGATCATATCTACTATATGATTCACGCTTGATTTCGGTCTTAGTGTTCTGAGGCCATATCTGCATATGCTAGGCTCGTCAAGTTTAACCCGAGTATTGTGCGTGTCCAAAACTGGCTTGCACCCGTTATAGATGAACGTTGAGCTTATCACACCCGATCATCACGTGGTGTCTCGGCACAACGAACTTTGGCAACGGTGCATACTCAGGGAGAACACCTTTACCGTGAAATTTAGTTGGAGATCATCTTATAATGCTACCGTCAATCAAAGCAAAATAAGATGCATAAAGGATAAACATCACATGCAATCAATATAAGTGATATGATATGGCCATCATCATCTTGTGCTTGTGATCTCCATCTCCGAAGCACCGTCATGATCACCATCGTCACCGGTGCGACACCTTAATCTCCATCGTAGCATCGTTGTTGTCTCGCCAACTATTGCTTCTACGACTATCGCTACCGCTTAGTGATAAAGTAAATCAATTACAGGGCGATTGCATTGCATACAATAAAGCGACAACCATATGGCTCCTGCCAGTTGCCGATAACTCGGTTATAAAACATGATCATCTCATACAATAAAATTTAGCATCATGTCTTTACCATATCACATCACAACATGCCGTGCAAAAACAAGTTAGACGTCCTCTACTTTGTTGTTGCAAGTTTTACATGGCTGCTACGGGCTGAGCAAGAACTGTTCTTACCTATGCATCAAGACCACAACGATAGTTTGTCAAGTCAGTGTTGTTTTAACCTTCTCAAGGACCGGACGTAGCCACACTCGATTCAACTAAAGTTGGAGAAACTGACACCCACTAGTCACCTGTGTGCAAAGCACGGCGGTAAAAGCAGTCTCGTGTAAGCGTACGCGTAATGTCGGTCTGTGCCGCTTCATTCAACAATACCGCTGAACCAAAGTATGACATGCTGGTAAGCAGTATGACTTGTATCGTCCACAACTCACTTGTGTTCTACTCGTGCATATAACATCTACGCATAAAACCTGGCTCGGATGCCACTGTTGGGGAACATAGTAATTTCAAAAAAATTCCTACACACATACATGATCATGGTGATGCATAGCAATGAGAGGGGAGAGTGTGTCCATGTACCCTCGTAGACTGAAAGCGGAAGCATTAGCACAACGCGGTTGATGTAGTCGTACGTCTTCATGATCCGACCAATCCAAGTACCAAACGCACGGCACCTCCGAGTTCAGCACACGTTCAACTCGATGATGTTCCGCGAGCTCCGATCCAGCAAAGCTTTGCAGGAGAGTTTCGTCAGCACGACGGCGTGATGACGGTGATGATGATGCTACCGACACAGGGCTTCGCCTAAGCACCGCTACGATATGATCAAGGTGGATTATGGTGGAGGGGGGCACCGCACACAGCTGGGAGAGATCAACAGATCAACTTGTGTGTCTCCAAGGGGTGCCCCCTCCCCGTATATAAAGGAGGAAGAGGAGGAGGGGTGTCCAAGGAGGAGGAGGAACGCCCCAGGGGGAAAATCCTACTCCAAGTAGGATTCCCCCCTCTTTCCTAGTCGTAGTAGGAGAGGGGAAGGAAGGGGAGGAGAAGAAGAAGGAAAGGGGGGACCTAGTACAATTCGGTTTGGGCTAGGCGGGCCGCGCGCCCCTAGCTGTCCACCTCTTCTCTTCCTCCACTTGGGTCCATAAGGCCCAATAACCCCCCGGGAGGTTCCGGTAACCTCCCGGTTCTCCAGTATTTATCCGATAACCCCTGGAACTCATCCGGTGCCCGAATATAGTCGTCCAATATATCAATCTTTACGTCTTGATTGTTTCAAGACTCCTCGTCATGTCCGTGATCATATCCAAGACTCCGAACTACCTTCGGTACATCAAAACACATAAACTCATAATACCGATCGTCACCGAACTTTAAGCGTGTGGACCCTGCGGGTTCGAGAACTATGTAGACATGACCGAGACACGTCTCCGGTCAATAACCAATAGCGGAACCCGGATGCTCATATTGGCTCCTACATATTCTACGAAGATCTTTATCGGTCAAACCGCATAACAACATACGTTGTTCCCTTTGTCATCGGTATGTTACTTGCCCGAGATTCGATCGTCGGTATCTTAATACCTAGTTCAATCTCGTTACCGGCAAGCCTCTTTAATCGTTCCGTAATACATCATCCCGCAACTAACTCATTAGTTACAATGCTTGCAAGGCTTATAGTGATGTGCATTATCGAGTGGGCCCAGAGATACCTCTCCAACAATCAGAGTGACAAATCCTAATCTCGAAATACGCCAACTCAACAAGTACCTTCGGAGACACCTGTAGAGCACCTTTATAATCACCCAGTTACATTGTGATGTTTGGTAGCACACAAAGTGTTCCTCCGGTAAACAGGAGTTGCATAATCTCATAGTCATAGGAACATGTATAAGTCATGAAGAAAGCAACAGCAACATACTAAACGATCAAGTGCTTAGCTAACAGAATGGGTCAAGTCAATCACATCATTCCCCTAATGAGGTGATCCCATTAATAAAATGACAACTCATGTCAATGGTTAGGAAACTTAACCATCTTTGGTTAACGATCTAGTCAAGTAGAGGCATACTAGTGACACTCTGTTTGTCTATGTATTCACACATGTACTAAGTTTCCGGTTAATACAATTCTAGCATGAATAATAAACATTTATCATGATAAGTGGAAATAAATAATAACTTTATTATTGCCTCTAGGGCATATTTCCTTCACATGGGACAATAAAAAATTATAGATACGTTGGAGACGTATCAACACCTAACTGTCTAGAAGAGTTGCATCTCTAAAAAGTAATAGGCACAAGACTCAACTTAGATCTACTGTGATGTTCAACCACTATCTAAGTTTCGGCTCTTGATTTTTTATTGGTGGTTTTAACTCAAATTTCTCGAAGGGGGTGCTCAGTCAATCTTCTCAGAACCTTAAGTGGAACAACCAATGAACAATGTTGGTGTTGGGTGGCTATATATAGCCACAACAATCCCGTAGGGGAAATGGACAATTAGGACATGCGTCTAGCCAATGTCCAACTGACATGTTTCCAGCGGTCACATTTCAAGTGCAACTAACAACTTTACTTGAGGAAGATCATTCCTCTCGCAGCCCAGAAGATCAACATCTCTAGCTCACAAGTAAATGTCTTGAAGCACAACAAAATTCTCTAGATTATCATATGATAGGTTTTGGTTAAGCATCAAAAAAGATATAGGTCTCGAAATACTCATACCCCTATTAATAGTACAGTGGTCCTATGACTCAAGGAAGAAAAGGAAACAACCAAACGAATGTTGGGTCTTCACTTTGTCTTCATTCTTCTTGACTGCAGTCTTTTTTTCTTGGACTCCTCATGTAGCAGTTGCTTCACATCACCAATCTTTTTAGGAGCCATCTCCGACACACAATATTCTCGATAACAAACTCATCGAGACATATCAGTCTTCTCTACACTGTAGAAACTTTCTCTGTAGTTTATTGCAAACTTTTCAAAAAACTATAGCGACCTTTATGAAAATCCAGGGACTAATTCTCTTTGTGTACACTAGGAAACACATTACCCCTCTATGTTTCTAACAACAATCTCCAAAGAAAAAGGGGAAAGGAATTGCACCAACATATCTCCTCATATATCCCACTAACCCATAGTTAGCCAATAACACGAGTAAATATCTATCTTACGATAGATACTTGTAGCTTGCCATTTTGTAGTAGTTAGTCCTCCACTTTCCCATTTGAGTATACCAAGGAGGGACAACTGATTGGGTTTCAATTCCATTGAGAAAAACAAAGAGACAATGCCACTTTCTTCAAGCAGATTCATGGTCTTTTCAAGGCTGCCGTGACCTCTCTGTCCTCATACTCATGATTATTTTCTTTGTATCAAATAAGGTTGAAAATATGCATGCATCTGGGATGCTATTCATGAAACCATTAGTTATGCTTTCCTATTGGGAGGTCCACCTACCAAGCCACTCACCAATGAGGCAACATATGCTAGGATTTCATTGTTGTAGAATGAGGTGGCTCTGTTGGACACTAAGAATGCATTGGAGGGTAATAAACAAAACCAGCCCTCCAACATACAAAGAAAATCCAAAATGAGAACCCAGGTATGGTAGCAAACTATATCTTCTGCAGGGAAGAAGATCCCAGTCTTGAAGATATCAGCAAGATCTTTGATGAACTCTCCCATATATCTGCGAGTACATTAGATGTCGGTCACTACTTGTTGGGGAACGTAGTAATTTCAAAAAAATTCCTACGCACACGCAAGATCATGGTGATGCATAGCAACGAGAGGGGAGAGTGTTGTCTACGCACCCTCGTAGATCGAAAGCGGAAGCGTTAGCACAACGCGGTTGATGTAGTCGGACGTCTTCACGATCCGACCGATCAAGTACCGAACGCACGGCACCTCCGAGTTCAGCACACGTTCAGCCTGATGACGTCCCTCGAACTCCAATCCAACCGAGTGTTGAGGGAGAGTTTCATCAGCACGACGGCGTGGTGACGATGTTGATGTTCTACCGACGCAGGGCTTCGCCTAAGCACTGCTACAGTATTATCGAGGTGGACTATGGTGGAGGGGGGCACCGCACACGGCTAAAAGATCAAACGATCAATTGTTGTGTCTATGGGGTGCCCCCTGCCCCCTTATATAAAGGATCAAGGGGGGGTGCGGCCGGCCAAGGGAGAGGGTGCACCAGGAGGAGTCCTACTCCCATCAGGAGTAGGACTCCCCCCCTTTCCTAGTTGGATTAGGACTTGGGAGGGGGAAAGAGGTGGAGGAGAAGAAGGAAGGGGGGCGCCGCCCCCCTCTCCTTGTCCTATTTGGACTAGGGGGGAGGGGCGCGTGGCCCAGCCCTAGCCGTCTCTCCTCTCTTCCACCAAGGCCCACTAAGGCCCATTAAGTCCCCGGGGGGTTCCAGTAGCCCCTCGGTACTCTGGTAAAATCACTATTTCACCCAGAACACTTCCGATATCCAAACATAGGATTCCAATATATCAATCTTCATGTCTCGACCATTTCGAGACTCCTTGTCATGTCCATGATCACATCCAGGACTCTGAACAACCTTCGGTACATCAAAACATATAAACTCATAATATAACTGTCATCGAAACGTTAAGCGTGCGGACCCTACGGGTTCAAGAACTATGTAGACATGACCGAGACACGTCTCCGGTCAATAACCAACAGCGGAACCTGGATGCTCATATTGTCTCCCACATATTCTACGAAGATCTTTATCGGTCAGACCGCATCACAACATACATTGTTCCCTTTGTCATCGGTATGTTACTTGCCCGAGATTCGATCATCGGTATCTCAATACCTAGTTCAATCTCGTTACCGACAAGTCTCTTTACTCATTCCGTAATACATCATCCCGCTACTAACTCATCAGTTGCAATGCTTTCAAGGCTTAAGTGATGTGCATTACCGAGAGGGCCCAGAGACACCTCTTCGACAATCGGAGTGACAAATCCTAATCTCGAAATACGCCAACCCAAGAAGTACCTTCAGAGACACCTGTAGAGCACCTTTATAATCACCCAGTTACGTAGTGACGTTTGGTAGCACACAAAGTGTTCCTCCGATAAACAGGAGTTGCATAATCTCATAGTCATAGGAACATGTATAAGTCATGAAGAAAGCAATAGCAACATACTAAACAATTGTGTGCTAAGCTAACGGAATGGGTCATGTCAATCACATCATTCTCCTAATGATGTGATCCCGTTAATCAAATGACAACTCATGTCAATGGCTAGGAAACATAACCATCTTTGATCAACGAGCTAGTCAAGTAGAGGCATACTAGTGACACTCTGTTTGTCTATGTATTCACACATGTATTATGTTTCCGGTTAATACAATTCTAGCATGAATAATAAACATTTATCATGATATAAGGAAATAAATAATAACTTCATTACTGCCTCTAGGGCATATTTCCTTTAGTCTCCCACTTGCACTAGAGTCAATAATCTAGATTACACAGTAATGATTGTAACACCCATGGAGCCTTGGTGCTGATCATGTTTTCTTCGTGGAAGAGGCTTAGTCACCGGGTCTGCAACATTTAGATCCGTATGTATCTTGCAAATTTCTATGTCTCCCACCTAGACTAGATCCCAGATGGAATTGAAGGGTCTCTTGATGTGATTGGTTCTTTTGTGAAATCTGGATTCCTTCGCCAAAGCAATTGCACCAGTATTGTCACAAAAGATTTTCATTGGACCCGATGCACTAGGTATGATACCTAGATCGGATATGAAATCCTTCATCTAGACTCCTTCATTTGCTGCTTCCGAAGCAGCTATGTACTCCACTTCACACGTAGATCCCGCCACGACGCTTTGTTTAGAACTGCACCAACTGACAGCTCCACCGTTCAATGTAAACAAATATCCGGTTTGCGATTTAGAATCGTCCGGATCAGTGTCAAAGCTTGCATCAATGTAACCATTTACAATGAGCTCTTTGTCACCTCCATAAATGAGAAACATATCCTTAGTACTTTTCAGGTATTTCAGGATGTTCTTGACCGCTGTCTAGTGATCCACTCCTGGATTACTTTGGTACCTCCCTGCTAGACTTATAGCAAGGCACACATCAGGTTTGGTACACAGCGTTGCATACATCCTATGGCTGAAGCATAGGAAACATCTTTCATTTTCTCTCTATCTTCTCCAGTGGTCGAGCATTGAGTCTTACTCAACTTCACACCTTGTAACACAGGCAAGAATCCTTTCTTTGCTTGATCCATTTTGAACTTCTTCAAAACTTTGTCAAGGTATGTGCTTTGTGAAAGTCCAATTAAGCGTCTTGATTTATCTCTATAGATCTTGATGCCCAATATATAAGCAGCTTCACCGAGGTCTTTCATTGAAAAACTCTTGTTCAAGTATCCCTTTATGCTATCTAGAAATTCTATATCATTTCCAATCAGTAATATGTCATCCACATATAATGTCAGAAATGCTACAGAGCTCCCACTCACTTTCTTGTAAATACAGGCTTCTCCAAAAGTCTGTACAAAACCAAATGCTTTGATCACACTATCAAAGTGTTTATTCCAACTCCGAGAGGCTTGCACCAGTTCATAAATGGATCGCTGGAGCTTGCACACTTTGTTAGCTCCCTTCGGATCGACAAAACCTTCCGGTTGCATCATATACAACTCTTCTTCCAGAAATCCATTCAGGAGTGCTGTTTTGACATCCATCTGTCATATTTCATAATCATAAAATGCGGAAATTTCTAACATGATTCGGACAGACATAAGCATCGCTACGGGTGAGAAGGTCTCATCATAGTCAATCCCTTGAACTTGTCAAAAACCTTTCGCAACAAGTCGAGCTTTGTAGACAGTAACATTACCGTCAGCGTCAGTCTTCTTCTTGAAGATCCATTTATTCTCAATTGCTTGCCGATCATCGGGCAAGTCAACCAAAGTCCATACTTTGTTCTCATACATGGATCGCATCTCAGATTTCATGGCCTCAAGCCATTTTGCGGAATCTGGGCTCACCATCGCTTCTTCATAGTTCGTAGATTCATCATGGTCCAGTAACATGACTTCCAGAACAGGATTATCGTACCACTCTGGTGCGGATCTTACTCTGGTTGATCTACGAGGTTCAGTAACAACTTGATCTGAAGTTCCATGATCATCATCATTAACTTCCTCACTAATTGGTGTAGGCGTCACAGAAACCGGTTTCTGTGATGAACTACTTTCCAATAACAGAGCAGGTACAGTTACCTCATCAAGTTCTACTTTCCTCCCACTCACTTCTTTCGAGAGAAACTCCTCTAGAAAGGATCCATTCTTAGCAACGAATGTCTTCCCTTCGGATCTGTGATAGAAGGTGTACCCAATAGTCTCCTTTGGATATCCTATGAAGACACATTTCTTCGATTTGGGTCCGAGATTATCAGGTTGAAGCTTTTTCACATAAGCATCGCAGCCCCAAACTTTCAGAAACGACAACTTTGGTTTCTTGCCAAACCACAGTTCATAAGGCGTTGTCTCAACGGATTTTGATGGTGCCCTATTTAACGTGAATGCGGCCGTCTCTAAAGCATAACCCCTAAATGATAGCGGTAAATCAGTAAGAGACATCATAGATCGCACCATATCTAGTAAAGTACGATTACAACGTTCGGACACACCATTACACTGTGGTGTTCCGGGTGGCGTGAGTTGTGAAACTATTTCGTATTGTTTCAAATGAAGACCAAACTCGTAACTCAAATATTCTCCTCCACGATCAGATCATAGAAACTTTATTTTCTTGTTATGATGATTTTCAACTTCATTCTGAAATTCTTTGAACTTTTCAAACGTTTCAGACTTATGCTTCATTAAGTAGATATACCCATATCTGCTTAAATCATCTATGAAGGTGAGAAAGTAACGATATCCGCCACGAGCCTCAACATTCATCGGACCACATAAATCTATATGTATGATTTCCAACAAAATTGTTGCTCTCTCCATAGTTCCGGAGAACGGTGTTTTAGTCATCTTGCCCATGAGGCACGGTTTGCAAGTACCTAGTGATTCATAATCAAGTGGTTCCAAAAGTCCATCGGTATGGAATTTCTTCATGCGCTTTACACCGATATGACCTAAACGGCAGTGCCACAAATAACTTGCACTATCATTATCAACTCTGCATCTTTTGGTTTCAACATTATGAATATGTGTATCACTACTATCGAGATTCATCAAAAATAGACCACTCTTCAAGGGTGCGTGACCATAAAAGATATTACTCATATAAATAGAACAACCATTATTCTCTGATTTAAATGAATAACCATCTAGCATCAAACAAGATCCAGATATAATGTTCATGCTCAACGCTGGCACCAAATAACAATTATTTAGGTTTAAAACTAATCCCAAAGGTAGATGTAGAGGTAGCGTGCCGACTGCGATCACATCAACTTTGGAACCATTTCCCACGCGCATCCTCACCTCGTCCTTTGCCAGTGTTCGCTTAATTCGTAGTCCCTATTACGAGTTGCAAATATTAGCAACAGAACTAGTATCAAATACCCAGGTGCTACTGCAAGCTCTAGTAAGGTACACATCAATAACATGTATATCACCTTGCCATCCTTCTTATCAGCCAAATACTTGCGGCAGTTCCGCTTCCAGTGACCAGTCTGCTTGCAATAGAAGCACTCAGTCTTAGGCTTAGGTCCAGACTTGGGTTTCTTCTCCTGAGCAGCAACTTGCTTGCTGTTCTTCTTGAAGTTCCCCTTCTTCTTCCCTTTGCCCTTTTTCTTGAAACTGGTGGTCTTATTGACCATCAACACTTGATGCTCCTTCTTGATTTCTACCTCCGCAGCCTTTAGCATTGCGAAGAGCTCGAGAATTGTCTTATCCATCCCTTGCATATTATAGTTCATCATGAAGCTCTTGTAGCTTGGTGGTAGTGATTGGAGAATTCTGTCAATGACGCTATCATCCGGAAGATTAACTCCTAGTTGAATCAAGTGATTATTATACCCAGACATCTTGAGTATATGCTCACTGATAGAACTATTCTCCTCCATCTTGCAGCTGTAGAACTTATTGTAGACTTCATATCTCTCAATCCGGGCATTTGCTTGAAATATTAACTTCATCTCCTAGAACATCTCATATGCTCCATGACGTTCAAAACGTTGTTGAAGTCTCGCTTCTAAGCCGTAAAGCATGGCACATTGAACTATCGAGTAGTCATCAGCTTTGCTCTGCCAGATGTTCTTAACGTCGTCAGTTGCATCAGCAGCAGACCTCGAACCCAGCGGTGCTTCCAGGATGTAATTCTTCTTTGCAGCAATGAGGATAATCCTCAAGTTACGCACCCAGTCCATGTAATTGCTACCATCATCTTTCAACTTTGCTTTCTCAAGGAACGCATTAAAATTCAACGGAACAACAACACGGGCCATCTATCTACAATCAATATAGACAAGCAAGATACTATCAGGTACTAAGTTCATGATAAATTTAAGTTCAATTAATCATATTACTTAAGAACTACCACTTAGAAAGACATCCCTCTAATCTTCTAAGTGATCACGTGATCCAAATCAACTAAACCATAACCGATCATCACGTGAAATGGAGTAGTTTTCAATGGTGAACATCACTATGTTGATCATATCTACTATATAATTCACGCTCGACCTTTCGGTCTGAGTGTTCTGAGGCCGTATCTGCATATGCTAGGCTCTTCAAGTTTAACCTGAGTATTCCGCGTGTGCAAAACTGGCTTGCACCCGTTGTAGATGGACGTAGAGCTTATCACACCCGATCATCACGTGGTGTCTGGGCACGACGAACTTTGGCAACGGTGCATACTCAGGGAGAACACTTTTATCTTGAAATTTAGTGAGAGATCATCTTATAATGCTACCGTCAATCAAAGCAAGATAAGATGCATAAAAGATAAACATCACATGCAATCAATATAAGTGATATGATATGGCCATCATCATCTTGTGCTTGTGATCTCCATCTCCGAAGCACCGTCATGATCACCATCGTCACTGGCGCGACACCTTGATCTCCATCGTAGCATCATTGTCATCTCGCCAATACTTATGCTTCTACAACTATCGCTACCGCTTAGTGATAAAGTAAAGCCTTACAGGGCGATTGCATTGCATATAATAAAGCAACAACCATATGGCTCCTGCCAGTTGCCGATAACTCGGTTACAAAACATGATTATCTCATACAATAAAATTGAGCATCATGTCTTGACCATATCACATCACAACATGCCCTGCAAAAACAAGTTAGACGTCCTCTACTTTGTTGTTGCAAATTTTACGTGGCTGCTATGGGCTTAGCAAGAACTGTTCTTACCTACGCATGAAAACCACAACGATAGTTTGTCAAGTTGATGTTGTTTTAACCTTCGCAAGGACCGGGCGTAGCCACACTCGGTTCAACTAAAGTTGGAGAAACTGACACCCGCCAGCCACCTATGTGCAAAGCACGTCGGTAGAATGAGTCTCGCGTAAGCGTACGCGTAATGTCGGTCCGGGCCGCTTCATCCAACAATACCGCCGAACCAAAGTATGACATGCTGGTAAGCAGTATGACTTATATCGCCCACAACTCACTTGTGTTCTACTCGTGCATATAACATCAACGCATAAAACCAGGCTCTGATACCACTATTGGGGAACATAGTAATTTCAAAAAAAATCCTACGCACGCGCAAGTTCATGGTGATGCATAGCAACGAGAGGGGAGAGTGTTGTCTACGTACCCTCGTAGACCGAAAGTGGAAGCGTTAGCACAATGCAATTGATGTAGTCGTACGTCTTCACGATCCAACCGATCAAGTACCGAATGCACGGCGCCTCCGAGTTCAGCACACGTTCAGCCCGATGACATCCCTCGAACTCTGATCCAGCCGAGTGTTGAGGGAGAATTTCGTCAGCACGATGACGTGGTGACGATGTTGATGTTCTATCGACGCAGGGCTTCGCCTAAGCACTTGTCGGCGTTCTGGGAACGGGGGTCCCCAGACTTGCCTGCCTGCGGCCTGCGGCGTGGCTCAAAGGAGGCCCAGCACAGCCCATCTTCATCAACACAAGCTCAAGACCCTCGCGAGGGGCCAAGCCTCGCGGGGCGGACGACAAGGAGCTTCCTCAGGCACGGCCTCGTCAGGCTGACTCATGAGGAGGCGGAGAGTTCAAGGCAGGGTCGCGAGGTGCCCATGACGCAAGCCATGACGACCAAGGGCGCCAGTCGGGCGCCAGCCCGCGCAGTGTCCTCGTTTCCTCTTTGGTGCAAAGGGAGCAAGCGTAGTCGAGAGCATCAAGCAAAGGCGTCCATTTGGGTGCAACAAGACCAAGACCAGCCCAACGGCCGAAAGGAGGTCATTGTGGAGCCCAAGCCGGCGTCACCACCAGAGCCTTTGACAGGCGAGGACCAACTTTAGTCAGGATAAGTGTACCCGCTGTTCCCCTTCAAAATGGCCAATTGTTGGCGCCCTTCCCGCTCAATATTTGCGAAGAGGCCCAGGGCCTTTTCCTATAAATAGGACTAGCCACCCCCAAGGTAGAGGCATCTGGATCCGGACCAAGAAACCAGTAGATAGGGCGACTGAACTCCTCCTAGCTGTTCGTCGCACCAGCCAAGAACAGACCCTCGTGAGGCTATTCTCCATTGTATTGTTCATCATCAAGCCCATGAGGCAATCCACCACACCACACACTGGAGTAGGGTATTACACCACAATGGTGGCCTGAACCAGTATAAATCTTGTGTCTCTTGTGCTGTTTAGTTTGGTAGTTTAGGTCCTAGCGATTCGGCGAGGAGCGAGCCGGTAGAGGGTTGAATCTGCGCGCGCACCCCAGTGTTCGAACCTCAAGGGTCTGCCGGAACCCGAAATCCGACATTTGACGTGCCAGGTAGGGGTGCGCCGGAATTTGCCTTCCGTCGTCTCGTTCTACTCCGACCATCGCATCCATGTCTGACGCTCGTCGGGCTCGCGCCGAGCGCCGAGCCGCCCTCGCTTCCCATGTCGCCCAGACGGCTCCCGTCAGCGGGCGCCCTCGTCGTTCCCCGCCACCTGCCGTCAACGCCGCCACCTGCACGGTGGGGAACGAACAACAAGCATCGTCCCAGCATCCATTGATGAGGCGGGACGGCCGCACTGCCACGCCCTCGCTCACCCCCGCTGGTTCTTCGTCACGCGCGGCCCGCCCGGCCATGGAGGCCCGAGCTGCGCTCATTGCGGCAAACGAGCTCCTGCGCTACAGCCCCATCGACGACGTCTACGAAGAATGGCTCGACCGAGTCGCTGAGCTCGTCCGCGCCGCCGGAGGCGCCCCCGCACCATCCATCTCGCTGCACCATACCCCGCCCTGCGCGGGCAATGAATCTCCTAGGGCGCCTCAGCCGCCTCCTCCTCAAGAAGGCGCCATGGCCCCAAGGTGCGCGGCCCCTGGGCGGAACCCGCTCCATCAGGCGCCAGCGCGGCAAGAGCAGAGCCGCCAAGAAGTCCCTCGCCCTCGAGAAGCTGCCCGAGCGCTCCCTGCTCCAGCACGTCAAGATCCTGCGCTGCCCCCAGCCACGGTGCATGGGGACCCGCCGGACCAAGCTCTCCGCCGCCCAAGGCCCCCCGTGGCCACGGCGGGCTGCCGAGCCTTCACCTCCGAGCTGCGCAGTGTCACGTGGCCCGGAAAGTTCAAGCCAGACCTGCCTCCTCGCTACGACGGCACGGCTGACCCTGCGGAGTTCCTCCAACTCTACGAGTTGGGCATCGAGGCTGCCAACGGAGACGAAAAGGTCATGGTGAAATGGTTTCCCATGGCGCTCAAGGACGGAGCCCGCACCTGGCTCCTGAATCTGGCCCCAGGCACGATCTCCTCCTGGGACGAGATGCGCACCCGCTTCATTGCCAACTTCCAGGGTACTCGCGACCGGCCACCCGCCGTGAGCGACATGCGCCGTATCAAGCAGCAGCCAGGGGAAACCCCGCAGAAGTACATCCAGCGCTTCAACAACGCGCGCCTCAAGATCCCCAGGGTGACGGAGGAGGCCATCATCTCTGCCTTCTCCGATGGTGTGCACGACGTCAAGATGAAGGAGGAGCTGGCGATGCATGAAGACCTGTGCACCTCCTTGGAGCTGTTCAACCTGGCGACCAAGTGCGCCAGGGCTGAGGAGGGGCGCCTCTCCCTCCTCGAGCTGCCTGCCGTGGACCCTGAAGAGAAGAAGCCCAAGGCCAAGGACATGAAGCGCAAGGGGGCTGCCGTACTCGCGGCCGAGCCAGACACCAAGCGGGGCAGAGATCAACCCGAATCCTCCAAGGGCAGCCGGTATTGCGTGTACCATGACCTCCACACCCACAACACCAATGAGTGCCAAGAGCTCCGGGCCGTGCGTGAAGGAAGGGTCGGCAGACGTCCCGACCACAACGATCGGGGCTACGGCCGAGGAGGAGGAAGGAATGCAGGACATTGGGAAGACCGCGGCCCGCGCCAAGGGTGGCGCGACCAACCTCTAGAGGATCGCTGGCAGGACCCGCCTCGCGAGGGAGGCTGGAGGGATCAGCCTCGCGAGGATCGCCCGCAAGGGAACGCAGGCCTCCCTCCGCTGCCGCCGCAGCCAAGGACAAATGAAGACCGTCATCAGGACGAGGGGGCTGGGGGCTTCCAGGAACCACGCGCAATCGCCTGCATCCTGGGCGGAGCTCAAGCCCCAGCCTCTCAGTGCATCTTCAAGAAGTTCGCCCGCGAAGTGAATGCCGTCCTCCCCAAGCTCGAGGCCACGCGCCCTCTCAGGTGGTCGGCATGCGCCATCATGTTCAGCTCAGCGGATCAGCTCAAGTGCGCGGCCACAGCCGGAGTCCTCCCGATGCTTTGTTCCCCAATCATCAGCAACGTGCTAGTCACCAAGACCCTCATCGAAGGCGGGGCAGGGCTCAACGTCCTGTCCGTGGAAACGTTCAACAATCTTCAAGTGCCCTACAGTCAGCTTCAGCCAACCAAGCCCTTCTCCGGAATCACCGACGGCTCCACGGTCCCGATCGGGCAGGTCCGCCTTCATGTCACCTTCGGGGCACGCGACAACTACCCCACCGAGCTCATCGACTTCGACGTCGCCCACATTCGCCTGCCGTACAACGCCGTCCTCGGGTACCCTGCGCTGGCCATGTTCATGGCCATGACCCACCACGGCTACAACGTCCTCAAGATGCCAGGAAGCGGCGGAGTCATCACGGTGCCCTGCGAAGAGAGAGACGTAGTGTGCTCTCTGGAGCGAGCCTTTCAGGTTGCATCACTGGAAGACCCAGACCGCGGAGGCAGAAGGCTTCCCGAGGCCGCCCCCAAGAAGAAGAAGACATCGACCGGCCTGGCCCCTCAGGAGGCAGGCCCCTCAGGGCCCGCGCCTGGCCAGGGGGAGCCTCCTTCCATCGCATAGGGAAGCGCACCCGGGGGCCTCCTCAGGCAGGGCTCGGGAGCTTTCCCCTGGAGGGCCGCCGACCTCGCCAAGGTCATGAGGGAGGCGCTTGGGCACCACATGGAGGCGTCCTTCGAAGCATGTTTCCCACAAGAAGGAGCAAGGCAAGGAGGGCCAAACCCTCAGGAGTTCGTCACGAAGGCCATTCAGGAGTTACAAGAGTCAAGGGTCATGAGAGGCAGCCGCCGCCTACCCGCTGTGGCCCCCCATCTAGGCGAGGATGGTGGGCTGCGCATCTGCATCGACATACCGGGGCTCAACCGAGCCGCGTCTCAAGAGTGCCTCTGGCCCTCGCGAGTGGGACGTTCTGAAGGTCCGCCTCATAGCTACGTGCGCATGCCATACAGCTTGCCGAACGCAGCTGCTGCGCATCAGCATCTCATGAGAGCCATCTTGGAGGCTCAAGAGGTCAGGCGTGCCGCAGCCCTGGCGGAGATGGAGATGGCCCGCGAGGAGCCGCCAGTGCCTCTGGAGCCTCCTGAGGCCCCTAGGCCTGGGGGCTCGTGAGGATCGGCTCCCGTAGCCCACCGAGTCTGCTACACCAACACCCCTTCGTCCCCAACATCATCAGGTGACATCTTTTAAGTTTCGTTTTTGGCTGGGAGCGCCCTCAGGGCCGCATTATTCCCAGGCCATGTGGGTCCGTCCCTGCGGCATGTATCCCTTTTATTTCGTCTCCTTAGCTTACCTTATTGGGGTCGCCCCTCGGGCTACATCATCCCCAAGCCGCTCGGGCCTGTCCTAGCGGCATGTATCCTTCTTGCATTTATCTTAGGGCTATGCTTTCGATCCACCATGCTTGTTATTTGGTGCCTTTTTCTCCTGGGTGTCGGAATCTTGCGTGTTAAAGGGGGGGTGCCTGAGCATCGCGACTCAGGGCTCCTACCGGCTCGCCGGCCCTCACCCTCTGGTCTTGTCCATGGCATCGCGACCTGGCATGCCAGCGACGGTTGAGACCAGCCCGAGAGCCGGGACCCGAGGACGTAGAGTTTCGTCATCTAACCAAGCTTCCACGTTAAAGGGGGGGGTGCCTGAGCATCGCGACTCAGGGCTCCTACCGGCTCTCCGGCCCTCACCCTCTGGTCTTGTCCATGGCATCGTGACCTGGCATGTCAGCAACGGCTGAGACCAGCCCGAGAGCCGGGACGCAAGGACGTAGAGTTTCGTCATCTAACCAAGCTTGCGCGTTAAAGGGGGGTGCCTGAGCATCGCGACTCAGGGCTCCTACTGGCTCTCCGGCCCTCACCCTCTAGTCTTGTCCATGGCATCGCGACCTGGCATGCCAGCGACGGCTGAGACCAGCCCGAGAGCCGGGACCCGAAGATGTAGAGCACCGGCATCTGGCCAAATTTGCAGGAACACACTCCAAGATAAGGCCTAGAGCCAGGTGCAACCCGCCTTGAGGTAGGGCCCCATGAGTCCCGCGCTGGCTCATAGGTGCCCAGATACACCTCGTCAAGCCCTACCGTGCCAGCCACGTGTCAGGGTGGGGCTGTATACGTCTCGGGGGCTCCTCCCAGAGGGGAGCCCCCTCCCACGTACCAGTGGAAGCACCATGCTCCGTGCTGGCTGACGACACTGCCGAGGAGCGGCTATGCCCGTATGCATACGGAAGCACTATGCTCCGCGCTGGTGATAAACAACTGAGGGTGGCCTCCGGGCCGCATCAACCTCAGGGAGCCCGGAGCTCAGTGTCTGGCCTTGTCGCAACGCCTCCCCTCGGGAGTGCCGCGCGAAGGGGCTGGGCACGGGGGCTGCGCCTGGGTCACGCCCAGTCGCATGCCACCTGGCCAGGCCCCCCCCAGGCCTGGTTCGTCGCACGTCCCTCCCCGAGCGGAGCCAAGGTACGAAAGCTGTTCGACCGCCAAGGGGGACTCCTGAGCATCGCGACTCAGGAGCCTAACTTGTCACGTAGCCCCTCACTCCTTGGTCCCGTCCTGGTTACTGGTCGGGGCCAATGGCGGCTGAGGTATGCGCGGGGCCGGGCTCTGCCGGCGTAGAACATAAGAAAGTAGGAAGGAATAATGCAAATTTCAGGGAATTCAAAAAAAAATTTACAGTCCATACTGTTATCACAGCATCAAACATAAGTTTTAACGCCTCCCCGACGCATGGTACATGCACAGGAATTAAAAGCAGGACGGGAACCACGACGGAGTCACTTGCCGGCGGGGGAGCTGCGCGGAGCAGGTTCGCTTTGTGGAGCAGCAGGGCTAGCAGCGCCCCGCTTCGGCTTGGTATTGAAGGCCCGGAACTTCCCCAGCAGAGCCTCCGCATGACCCTTCATGGCCTCAGCAGCGGCAGCAGCACGCTCGCCGCTCACTGGCTCTAGCAGGCTGTCGAGGTCGATGTCGGGGTCACAAAGATAGATGTGGGTGAAGACCCGCATCAGCGCTGTAGAAGTCAAGACGCGTGCCTTGTTCTCAGCCATAGGGCCAAGGCCAAGGGTGACGTCGTGAAGGGCGCGAACCAGGAAGGGAAGCAGCTTGGCGGGGCCATCCTCCTCGCCGGCCAGCGGGCTCTCAAGGCCGCTGTCATAAAGTGTCTTCAGCGAAGTGCGAGCCTTCTCTTCCATATCCGTGAAGGCCATGCGATCCTCGTCGAGAACCCAGGCCTTGCCGTCCAGCTCAACCTTCCTCGCCTCCAGCTCTTGCTCCAGCATGCCTAGGCGGCCACGGCGCATCTTGTGCTTCGCCTCCAGGTCCTTGACGGCCTCCTCGCGAACCTTCATGCTTTCCTCCTGCTCTTGGCGAAGGCGGGCCTCCTCGGCAAGCTGGTTCTGCAGGTCCTTCAGCTCGCTCTCCAGCGTCTCACAGCGACCTTGGATGCTAGCTGCCTCCCCCAGGGCAGCATCGCGGGCAACCTTCGCCTCGTTGACGGCCTGTTTCTCCTCGTCGCAAGCCGTCGAGGCCTGGACCAGCGCCGCCCGTATCGAAGCGTCGAAGCGAATCCAGCCAGATGCCAGCTCCAAGCGCCCGGCCATTAGACGAGGGTCGGCGTCTAGAAGATCCTGCCGCAGACGGTCCAGTCCGGCAATGGCGCGATCCAGAACAGTATTTGGGGAAGCAGCAGTCGGTGGAGTGGGAGGAGAAGACGGCCGCGTGACCACAGCATTCTAAGACGGAACCAGCTGTGCCACAACGGCTGTGGTGGCGGCGTCAGGCAGGGGCACCTCGGGAGTCGCCTGGGCCAAGGGGGCTGGGCTCACCCCAGCAGGCTCAGCCTGGCCTCGCGAGGATGCCCGAGCAGGAGAGGCCTGCGCGTCACAGTCATCTTCTTTATCGGGCAGAGGCACTGCCACGGATGGGACCTCAGGAGCTCCCTTCGGCTTCTTTGCCGTGGGCGCCTGCCTGGCCGAAAGATACGAGCATCAAGTCTCGGCAACGGAACAATAATCAAGACGGAAAGCAGGCACTTACAGGTCGTCGTTGGTGGACTCGAGTAGCCTCCGGCCGTACTTAAAGCCTGAGAGTCGGCTGCTAGGATCAGCTTCAAGGAGCTCGGGAGCAGGAGGCGCGCCTGCGGATCGCCTCGGGGCCGGGGCAGACCCGCAGGGGATCAGCCCAGTCCGGTCCTTCTTCGGGATCGGAGGCAGGCTCTCGCCGCCCTGCTCATCCTCGTCCTCGTCATTGTCACTCTGGGGGAGGCGGAGAATGCGGGACCTACGCCGAAGGGGAGGAGCCCTTGACTCTGCCTCTGAGTCGGCCCCCTCTTCCCGCTCCCCTTCTTCCTTCTCTTCGCTGGAGTCGTCGGAGGACACGTCCACCAGGTCCTCTAGAGCCTCCGCGGGCATGGGCCCGTCCCCGTTGAAGACGGGCATGGACCCCACTACCTGCTCCCAATCCTTGCGAAGGAACAGGGGCGTGGGAGCGCCCTCCAGCCTCGCCACGTCGCCCCCAACCAAGGACTGGAGGACCGCGGCCAGATCCTCGTCGGCCAAGACCACGGGGCTCGGGTGAGACCTCCACATCAGAAGCGAGTACTGACAGAGCGGAGACAGCTGATGCTCCAGGAACTCCCTCAGCAGCGACGCACCGGTCATCTTCACCGCCGCCACGCTGTCCGGCCTCAGATCTGCGTCCATCTTCTCCAACACCAGCTTCGCGCGGGGATCCAGAAGCTCCACTCGGGACCAGTCGTCGGAGCTCGCGGGGTGCTCCGTGGGCAGGATCAGCCGAGGGTGGATGCACCCAACATCCACCAAGACCCACTTGCTCCTGAAGCCCTCAATCCTCTTCCCAGGGTTTGAAATGGCGATGGAGCCGCCGTACGCGACGAAGCTCGCGCACGCGGAGGCGGAACCGCGGGAAGTCCGGAGGGAGAAGTAATGGCGTAGAAAGGCTACCGAGGGTTTCACCCCTACGTGAGCCGCACAATAGTAGGCGAAGATTGCCAGAAGAAGGACGGAGTTGGGATGGACGTGCAGAGCACGAATATTGTAGTGGCGGAGGACAGAGAAGAAGAACTCAGAAAAGGGAGGCACCAGACCGGCGACGATGGCGCTCACGAAGAGCGGATAGAAGGTGCTCCCTCGGCCTTCAGGGACGGTGGAGCCGGCCTTGAACGCTTTCGCACCGTCGACGCCCTGCGCCTCCGCCATCTGGCGCACACGGGCAAGGCTCGCCTCTGACACAGTGGGCGAGTCCAAGGCAGGCGAGAACCAAGCTCCGGCCGGGGCTTGGCGAGGCGCCATGACTGGCTAGGGCGCGCAGACGGAGCAGATCTGAAGATTTCGGAAGCAGGGAGGAGAGGCGCAAGAAAGGGGATCTGAGCAGCAACTGGAGGAAGTAAAGGAGGCAAGGGAGATGCCGCTCCTTTATCAACTCGCGCGGTTGCAGAGGCGCCCACGTCCAATCAACCGCCACGCGGCGCCCAAGACCGTAGGCTTTTAGGGCCCGCGACGCTTCCCACTTGTCCTTTCGCCTCTCTGCTCGGCCAAGTTCGGGCACGCCGTGGGCCCGGGGGCTACTGTCGGTGTTCTGGGAACGGGGGTCCCCAAACTTGCCTGCCTGCGGCCTGCGGCGTGGCTCAAAGGAGGCCCAGCACAGCCCATCTTCATCAACACAATCTCAAGACCCTCGTGAGGGGCCAAGCCTCGTGGGTCGGACGATAAGGAGCTTCCTCAGGCACGGCCTCGTCAGGCTGGCTCATGAGGTGGCGGAGAGTTCAAGGCGGGGTACCTCGCGAGGTGCCCATGACGCAAGCCATGACGACCAAGGGCGCCAGTCGGGCGCCAGCCCGCGCAGTGTCCTCCTTTCCTCTTTGGTGCAAAGGGAGCAAGCACAGGTGAGAGCATCAAGCAAAGGCATCCATTTGGGTGCAACAAGACCAAGACCAGCCCAACGGCCGGAAGGAGGTCATTGTGGAGCCCAAGCCGGCGTCACCACCAGAGCCTTTAACAGGCGAGGACCAACTTTAGTCAGGATAAGTGTACCCGCTGTTCCCCTTCAAAATGGCCAATTGTTGGCGCCCTTCCCGCTCAATATTTGGGAAGAGGCCCAGGGCCTTTTCCTATAAATAGGACTAGCCACCCCCAAGGTAGAGGCATCTGGATCCGGACCAAGAAACCAGTAGATAGGGCGACTGAACTCCTCCTAGTTGTTCGTCGCACCAGCCAAGAACAGACCCTCGTGAGGCTATTCTCCATTGTATTGTTCATCATCAAGCCCATGAGGCAATCCACCACACCACACACTGGATTAGGGTATTACACCACAATGGTGGCCTGAACCAGTATAAATCTTGTGTCTCTTGTGCTGTTTAGTTTGGTAGTTTAGGTCCTAGCGATTCGGCGAGGAGCGAGCCGGTAGAGGGTTGAATCTGCGCGCGCACCCCAGTGTTCGAACCTCAAGGGTCTGCCGGAACCCGAAATCCGACAGCATTGCTACAGTATTATCGAGGTGGACTATGGTGGAGGGGGCACCGCACACGGCTAAAAGATCAAACGATGAATTGTTGTGTCTATAGGGTGCCCCTGCCCCCGTATATAAAGGAGCAAGGGGGGTGCGGCCGGCCAAGGGAGAGGGCGCACCAGGAGGAGTCCTACTCCCACTGGGAGTAGGACTCCCCCCCTTTCCTAGTTGGATTAGGACTTGGGAGGGGGAAAGAGGTGGAGGAGAAGAAGGAAGGGGGGCGCCGCCCCCCTCTCCTTGTCCTATTTGGACTAGGGAGGAGGGGCGCGCGGCCTAGCCCTGGCCACCTCTCCTTTTTTCCACCAAGGCCCACTAAGGCCATTAAGTCCCGGGGGGGGTTCCGGTAACCCCTCGGTACTCCGGTAAAATCACTATTTCACCCGAAACACTTCCGATATCCAAACATAGCTTCCAATATATCAATCTTCATGTCTCGACCATTTCGAGACTCCTCGTGATGTCCGTGATCACATCCGGGACTCTGAACAACCTTCGGTACATCAAAACGTAAAAACTCATAATATAACTGTCATCGAAATGTTAAGTGTGCGGACCCTATGGGTTCGAGAACTATGTAGACATTACCGAGACACGTCTCCGGTCAATAACCAATAGCGGAACCTGGATGCTCATATTGGCTGCCACATATTCTACGAAGAACCTTATCGGTCAGACCGCATAACAACATACGTTGTTCCCTTTGTCATCGGTATGTTACTTGCCCGAGATTCAATCGTCGGTATCACAATACCTAGTCCCTCTAGCAGCTATGATGAAGGCAGCAGGAGCACTTCAAGCAATTTGCCTAAGGCTGCCACCAGGGCCAGAAAGAAGAGAACCTCAGATTTTGAGGATGAGTACTATGTGGCAGTTGAGGAAGAGGCCACATCAAAGAAGAAAGTTCTGAAAAAGGAATATGGCACAACTGCTGCAACTAAGCCAGGTTAGAAGACCAAGAAGCCAGCAGGAAGACAGCCCATGTCTAAGCCAAGGAAAGTTGCCACAGGAGAAACAATGGTGTTCACTCTGGAACCCAAGGAAACTGGAGATGGCAAAAAGAGGAAAGAAAGAGTCAAGAAGACCACTGCCAGAGTTCTTGGCAAGCCCTCAATGATGAGAGATTCAGAGGAAGATGAAGAGGATGCACCACCAGCACCCAAAGCTCAAAGCTTATGGGAGATGCTATAAGATCAGGGGCTGCTCCATCTAAGCCCAAAGAAGCTCCCAAGGCAGCTGCTCCAAAACCCAAAACTGCACCCAAGAGAAGCACCAGGAACATCCCGGCAGCAGAGAAGAACAAGGCCCCAGTGCCTGAAGCTTCTATGGAAGAAGAAGATGATGAGTCACATGTCTTGAGTAAGTTGAAGCCCAAAATTCCAGATCACAATGATGCTCATCCAGTAGCCGAGAACATGAAAATCAGGAAGGATTCAGGATTGAGACTCTAGAGAGAGTCTGATCCATATGCTACCAGGAGAAGGACTGCTGTGGACTATAGATTTCACACAAAGGAACAGGAGGACTTCTATGAGACAATTCTGCTTGACAAGAAGCCCATAGTGTGTGACATGAGATGGGTTAACTGGGAGTACATCAAGGAAAATGAAGAACACTATCCTGGAGTCTATGATAGTTTCAAGGCATGTGGAGTTGACAAGTTTGTGGCTCGAAAGCTCACAAAGTGGAATGATGAGCTTATTATGCAGTTCTACTCCACAGCTCATTTCTACCCAGATGGAAGAATTGTCTGGATGTTTGAAGGTACTAGGTACCATTCAACAGTTGAAGAATGGGCTCAGTTGATCAATCTCCCAGAAGAACAAGAAGGTGAATTGGATGTCTATGCCAAGAAGAAGAAGGATCACAACTCCATGGCTAGCATGTACAAGGAGATTCCTGATGCAGATCTTGAGACTCATCAATTTGGATCTGTGAAACAATTGCTGTCAGGACTGCCTACAGTCAACTGGATCCTCAGGCACACTCTATTGCCAAAGTCAGGAGATCACAGAATGATCAGAGGACATTCCATCAACTTGCTGCACATATTTGATGTCCCACAGAAGTTCAAGGTCATGAGCCTAATTGTGGAAACCATAAAGAGGACAGTTGCAGATCAGAAGAGGAGTTGTGGGTATGCCCCACAGATTCAGGAGCTGATCAACTCCAAGATGGGCACTGGCACATATCTCTTGGACAAGGAGCACCTGCCCATCTACACAGACTTTGAGGATAACACTGTGGTCATGGATGAAAATGAACCATCTTCTGTGCAAGCACAAGCAAAGAGAGTAAGGCAAAGACTGAAAAGGCTGCAAAGATGCCAACCATGGATGAGGCATCTCAGTATCTTCTGAAGAGCAAGCAAGATCAGCTTGGCTACTTGATTGCCTCCACTCTGAGGATTGAGAAGGGATTGGCCACCCTGTCTCAAAACCAGGAGAGCTTGGAGAGGATCATGGAGCAGGAGTTCTATGACTTAGATGTGAAGGTCACTGAGATAGAGTCAGTTGTTGAGCAACTTCAGGATGAAGTGCAGGAGAAGAAGGGCAAGTCTACCACTGATGCTTTTGCTAGAGTGCCCAGAGGACAGAGATCTGCTGCTGTGGCAGTTACAGACACCATAGCAACTGCATCTGCACCAGCTACAGCTTCAGTGCCACCAGCTCCAACACCCACTCCACCAGCTCCAGCTACATCAACTGATGCTTTCGTCCTTGGAGTTCTATCTACACCACCACCTGAAGACCAAGCCTGAGAGTCGATCTAGCACTATGCATTTTTATGAACTTTTTGGTAACTTGTTGCCAAAGGGGGAGAAAATGTATAGATCATAGGCTTCGAGAGAGAGAGAGTGTGTTGCTCTTTGTTCTCTCTTGTTTTTGGTGGTTGAACTTTGCTATTTGCTTGTTTGAGATACTTTATGCTTTTGTGTGTTACTTGGATGATCATGTGTTTGATCATATGCTACCTTAATGTTTGTTGGATGACATTATCCTATTATATCCCCATATGATCATTCACTTTGCTTGGTGATGAGTGCATGTATTTAATCATTATCATTTTGAGCGCTCCACCAAGATTTATGTGACATGGAAGAGCAACCCATGATCCTAACCCATTGTGCATTTGCAGTCCAAAGAAAATCTTAAACTATGCACAAATTTAGGGGAGCTCTTGATTTTCACATACTTCTCAAAGCGACAATGTTTTTCACTCTTATTATCATTTGTCGAAGCTTTGATCTATATGTTGTCATCAATTACCAAAGGGGGGAGATTGAAAGTGCAACTATCCCTAGGTGGTTTTGGTAATTCCTAACAACATATAGCTCATTGAGGTAATACTATTTCAAGACTAATATTTCAGGAAAGCTCAATGATTGGCATGGCATGGATGAGAAAAGTGGACCCCTCAAAATGCTAAGGACAAAAAGATTGGCTCAAGCTCAAAGCTCAAGACTCTACATTTTCTATTTTAGTGATCCAAGATCACATTGAGTCTATAGGAAAAGCCAATACTATCAAGGAGGGATGAGGTGTTGCTTAATGAGGCTCTTGCTCAAGATGCTTAGTGATATGCTCCAAAGCCCTCAACTACTTTCTCACATCCACATATGACCTAAACCAAAAGTCAAACTCGGCCCCATCGATTCTTTCTATCCAGCGCCACCGAGTCCAGATGTCATAGCCACTACCACAAACCCTAGGCAAATCGGTCTCACCGATAGGGATCTCGGTCTCACCAAGATGGGATTGTAATCTCTCTGTTTCCCTTCGTAACGTTTCGGTCCCGCCGAGATGAGCGATCGGTCCCACTGAGATTGCAATGTAAACTCTCTGTTTCCCTTTTGTAACATGTCGGTCTCACCGAAATGAGCGAATCGGTCCCACCGAGTTTACATGACCAACTCTCTGGTTAGCTTATTACCAAAATCGGTCTCACCGAGTTTGTGTAATCGGTTTCAATGAGATTACATTATGCCCTAACCCTAACCATATTGGTCCTATCGAATTGCATGTCGGTCCCACCGAAAATTCTAATGGTCAGTAGATTTGCTGAATCGGTCTAACCGAGTTTATCAATTCGGTCCCATCGAGTTTGGCAAGTTGTATGTAATGGTTAGATTTTGTGTGGAGGCTATAAATACCCCTCCACCTCCTCTTCATTCGTGGAGATAGCCATCAGAACGAACCTACAGTTCCAACCTACATTTTCTAAGAGAGAACCACCTACACTTGTGTTGAGGCCAAGATATTCCATTCCTACCATATGAATCTTGATCTCTAGCCTTCCCCAAGTTGCTTTCCACTCAAATCTTCTTTCCACCAAATCCAAATCCTGTGAGAGAGAGTTGAGTGTTGGGGAGACTATCATTTGAAGCACAAGAGCAAGGAGTTCATCATCAACACACCATTTGTTACTTCTTGGAGAGTGGTGTCTCCTAGATTGGCTAGGTGTCACTTGGGAGCCTCCGACAAGATTGTGGAGTTGAACCAAGGAGTTTGTAAGGGCAAGGAGATCGCCTACTTCGTGAAGATCTACCGCTAGTGAGGCAAGTCCTTCGTGGGCGACAGCCATGGTGGGATAGACAAGGTTGCTTCTTCGTGGACCCTTCATGGGTGGAGCCCTCCATGGACTCGCGCAACCGTTATCCTTCGTGGGTTGAAGTCTCCATCAAAGTGGATGTACGATAGCACCATCTATCGGAACCACGACAAAAACATCTGTGTCTCCTATTGCGTTTGAATCCTCCAAACCCTTCCCTTTACATTCTTGCAAGTTGCATGCTTACTTTCCGCTGCTCATATACTCTTTGCATGATTGCTTGAATTGTGTTAAGATTGCTTGACTTGTCCAAAGTTGCTAAAATCTGCCAAGAACTAAAATTGGGAAAAGGCTAGATTTTTATTTGGTCAAGTATTCTAATCACCCCCCTCTAGACATACTTTCGATCCTACACTTCTCCTTACAGAGAGCGATATCCTGCTCCCTGACATCCAGAAACGCTTTGCGCTCCGCTAGGCGCGCCTCTCGAGCAATGACATCGTCCCTCATCATCGAGAGTGTATGCTATTGTCTCAAGAGGACTTGTAGCTACTTGCCATGCTAGTCACGCAGCTCAACTCCCTTTTCCTTCAACTTCTGGTCCACCTTGTTGGCAAACCGGAGTAGCTCCTTGAGCTCCAGCCACTTTCGGCTATGCCGCTCCCACATCTCTCTGAGACCCGCCGCCACGGACTCCATGAAGGACAGGTCCATGGCAACGGCGATGGAGTCGTCCACCTCTTCGACTCCTTGGTACAACGACGCCAGTATGCGCTGAAGTTCTCCATCAAGCTCTGTGCTCATCACCATTGACGAGCCGGGGGCTCTGAGTCCGGGTTGTGCAAGCACCAGGACTAAGTTGCTCGAAGATGATGGAAGGACTTCTGCAGAGGTACCAAATGAGGGAAGGGGGCCCATGGTTTGGAGGGGTATCTTCTCTTCAACCACAACCCCCATCACTGATGAGCTGCCAACACTACTAGAAAAAGGCTTGTTAGTGGTGCATCTATTTTGGCCATTAACGGTGCACTATAGGTGCGCCACTATCACCACGCCACTAGTAACAAGTACTAATGGTGCACCCCTGGTGCGCCATTAGTATACCAGATAATAGTGGCGCACCTGGCAGTGCGCCATTACTATGTCCAATGGTGCGCCATTACTATGCCTCCTAGGGGGCCATATTTACCTTCACGTATGCCCCCAAGTGCGCCATTACTATGCCCCATAATGCGCCACTCGTATTTAGCCCTGGTGCGCCACTAATGCTCAACAAGGTGCGCCACTACTATGAATATTAGGATTTTTTTTCTTTTCTAATATTTGCACAGGTCACAAAATACATTACAGCATAGAATATAAACAGCACAACATATAAATAGCAAATTTATTGAATACAATAGAAGATTAGTCTCCGAATACAATTCATCATATTAGTCTCCGAATTCAAAACACCGAACAAAGTTAGAACATTATAAGTATGGAGACCGCGAGTAGCGAGTTTGCCTTCACATTACAAGTCGATCTCTAAACTACCATCACATAGAAGAGAGCTGCGGTCACGATGAGCATCATCGCGATGAAACTATTCTTCATCCAATTCCTCCTCGGCTCCCTCCTCTCTCCCGCTAGATAGAGCGTGTATCTAGCTTCCGCCTCCGCCCTAGTGGTGTACCCTTTGTAACTGTTACCGCTGAAACGGTGAACCTGTCTTTGACACTCCTCCCAGTCATCGTAGACTCCAGGAACCTTACCCTTGTACACGACATACGATGGCATCTCTATGCACTAGACAAACAAAACGTTAGTAGCAATTCACAGACAATACATAAGCAATATATAAGTATGCAACAAAAGGATCGGAAGAGAAAAGCAACACATTAATAGCACGATTCATGGTCCTACTAATAAATAGCATCGATTACATATAAGTTGAATGACTGTCCAAACCAAAGAGACATACAAGTTCATTAAAGTTTAATTACAACATGAGCCAATCGATATTTCAGAACTACATAACATCATTACTTTCGACTCGACTCAAGGACTGGAGCATGGATGAAGCCGCCGTCTTTCGTGATGGTCATGAAATCGCGATCGTTGTCAGCCTGCATTTGTAGCGTTGTTTCTATTTCATTGTTGGACGGTTGATATTTGAGGTAGAACTGCCCCGAGGTACGAAGGACATCTTGATGGATGATTTCCGCAAACTCCGACTGGATGCGAAAGAATTCTTGTCTGATGTCCGCGTCCTGGATTGCTGACAAGCGTGCGGCCCAATCTTTGAGATTAGTTGGTAGCACAAGGTGATTATGGTCCTGTACGATTGCCCGCATGTGATGGAGGGCGTAGTAGGCATCCTTCTGACCGCTAGGTGGCTGCTTGATGCGGGGGAAAGTAGTTACGTGGGTGAACACGTGCTTCCCGTACCTACAAATTGGCCTCCTGAAGGTGCCTCCAGATTTGCCGTAGCTGGGGAGAGCATCATCAAGAACTTTCTTGATATTTGTGTAGTCTTTCTTAGACTGATGGTCTGAGTCGAAATACATGGCCATGGAATATTTCAGGCTTAAGAGGATGAGTGTGCAATGTGTGTCACTGCACAAAACATGGAATGTTAGAAAAAAGAACGACCGAAATCTAAGAAATCATATGTTACGGGGCGGTGAGGGGATGACTTACTCGGGAAAGTAAGCACAAGGAAGTTATCCTTATCTGGGTTTGCCAGAATGACGCCTTCAAGGTATGAACTCGCGACTTGCCGGTCCCCAGCGCTGCCCAAGATCTTGGCACGCATGTAGAAGGGGTCGACTATCACGATGTCCTGGGTCTTGTCTCTAATGATCCTCATCTCCATACTGAGAGAAAATAGCCGAATGAAGGTGTAGTACAGCGGATGAAGGTTAAACATAGCGAAGATGTCATCAAACCGCAGGACAATCATACCCCCGATGGTGCTATCGACAAAGCCCTTGCCCTCTAGCACCTTGGCCACGAAAACCGGGTATGCCACATCATTCTCGGAGAGACGCCGTTTCTCCAAAGAAAGAACACTGTCATGCAGACTCCGCATAGCACCGGTTGCAGCATTGAGCAGATTAGTTGGTAGCATCAGCCTACCCGCCACATGCACCCTCCTCGAGATATCCTTAGGTGAAGGTGGAGCCGTCCTGAGCATGGATCGTACTCGGTGAGGGAGCCCTGGATTAGGGGGTCGTCGGACAGCCGGACTATATCCTTTGGCCGGACTGTTGGACTATGAACATACAAGATTGAAGACTTCGTCCCGTGTCCGGATGGGACTCGCCTTGGCGTGGAAGGCAAGCTTGGAAAATCGGATCTGTAGATCTCCTCCCTTGTAACCGACTCTATGTAACCCTAGCCCCCTCCGGTGTCTATATAAACCGGAGGGTCTAGTCCGTAGGGCGAGAACAATCATAATCATAGGCTAGCTTCTAGGGTTTAGCCTCTACGATCTCATGGTAGATCAACTCTTGTAATACTCATATCATCAAGATCAATCAAGCATGAAGTAGGGTATTACCTCCATCGAGAGGGCCCGAACCTGGGTAAACATTGTGTCCCCCGCCTCCTGTTACCATCCGCCTTAGACGCACAGTTCGGGACCCCCTACCCGAGATCTGCCAGTTTTGACACTAACATTGGTGCTTTCATTGAGAGTTCCACTGTGCCGTCACCGTAAGGCTTGATGGCTCCTTCGATCATCGGTAATGATGCGATCCAGGGTGAGGTTTTTCTCCCCGGACAGATCTTCGTATTCGGCGGCTTCGCACTGCGGGCCAACTTACTTGGCCATTTGGAGCAGATCGAAAGCTACACCCCTGGCCGTCAGGTTAGGTTTGGAAGCTTAAACTATACTCCCGACATCCGCGGAGACTTGATCTTTGAGGGATTCGAGCCCATGTCAGGTGCGCCGCACAGTCACGATGAGCGTGATTTAGCTCTCCCTTCGGACGGTGTTCGGGAGATCACACCTGTGACTACTCCGTCCCTCAATCTGGAGCAGATTGCGTCATCCAAGGACGGGTGGATGGACACCGCCACGGAGGCTGCACACTCAGTGGCGATAGAGCCGAATACTAACTTCACCTCCTACGAGACCCGTGTTGCCGAACCATTGGATTCGTCCCCCGCCGCGGGCCCCGAACTGCTTGTGTCAGTGCCTATCGAATCTGATTGGGCACCGATCATGGAGTTTTCCTCCGCAGATATCTTTCAGCACTTGCCCTTGGGCGATGTGCTAAATTCATTAAGGTCTCTCTCCTTGTCAGGAGGCCCTTGGCCAAACTGTGTCCGGCCTGAGTGGGAAGCGGATGACGAAGAAATCCGTTCCCCACCCACCACCCACTTAATAGCCGCTATCGACGATCTAACTGACATGCTTGATTTCAGCTCCGAAGACATCGACGGTATGGACGACGATGCAGGACAGGAACAGGAGCCATCGCCCACAGGGCACTGGACAGCCACTTCATCACACGATATATACATGGCGGATACACCCAAAGAAGACAATGATGAGGAACGGGAGGATGCAGCGAAGGATAACCCCCTCGAGAAGCAACCAAAGCGACGACGTAGGCGCCCCTCCAAATCCCGCCTCAGCAAAAATAGCGATAACAACGCAAGAAAGAATGACACCCCGGTCGACTGCAAAGCAACAGAGCAGGACCAGCCAGCGGACGGGGAACATAGTATGGAGCCACTATCCGATCACGGCGACGCCGAGGGTACAGATAATCAACCTGTCTCCGGAGAGGAGAATAGTCCAGACGACGATGCACACATCATCCCAGAAAGGCACTTGGAACAAGAGAACCTCCACAGAAGGCTTATTGCCACCGCGAGGATTCTTAAGAAGCAGAAGCAGAGGCTTAAGGCTTGCGCACAATACACTCATTAGTAGATGGAACAAAGTGCTGGACACTGCAGAAAAGTACGGTGGCAGTCGCCACACAAAGAGTTATCCAAAGCGCAAGCTGCTGCCTGAATTTGATGACAAGGCTTTAGAGCCTATGCAGCAAAAAAATAAAACGGCCAATCAGCTGGATCGACCACCCCGTGGCCGCGATAGGGCGGCTAACGATGTCGGATATAAGCCAGCACACGACTTACGTGAAGACTTGCTCGAAAAAGCCGGTATGACCAGGTCCATCTACGGATCTAGGAAACGCGCTTCGGCATAGAAGCCAGACCAAACACTACAACCGTCAGCATGCCATGACACATCCAAATACAGGGGTGCCGCGCACCCCCTATGCTTCACCGATGAGGTGCTGGATCACGAATTCCCAGAGGGATTCAAGCCCGTGAACATAGAGGCATACGACGGAACGACAGACCCTGGGGTCTGGATTGAGGACTCTATACTTCATATCCATATGGCTCGCGGAGATGATCTCCACGCCATCAAATACTTGCCCCTCATATTGAAGGGACCAGCTCGGCACTGGCTGAAAAGCCTCCCCAAAAACTCAATTGGAAGTTGGGAAGAGCTTGAGGATGCTTTCAGGGCTAATTTTCAAGGGACCTATGTCCGACCTCCGGATGTAGACAATTTAAGCCATATAACTCAATAGCCCGGAGAGTCAGCCCGGAAGCTTTGGAACAGATTTCTCACTAAGAAGAATCAAATCATCGACTGCACGGACGCCGAAGCCTTAGCAGCTTTCAAACATAGTGTCTAGGACGAATGGCTTGCCAGACACCTTGGCCAGGAAAAACTGAGGACAATGGCAGCCCTAACAAGCCTAATGACCCGCTTGTGCGCAGGCAAAGATAGTTGGCTGGCCCGTAGCGGCACCAGCGACCCAGGAACATCCGAAGTCAGGGATGGCAATGGAAAACCATGACGCAATAAAAGCAAGTGTCGCAACAATGAAGACAACCCAGATAACACGGCGGTAAACGCCGGATTCAGGGGCTCTCGATCCGGTCAACGGAAAAAGCCATTCAAATGCAGCAGAGATGGACCGTCCAGCCTAAACAAGATCCTAGACAGATTAGATCAGATTCATGGCACCTCCGATAAACCTGCAAATCACACCAACAGAGAATGCTGGGTCTTCAAGCAGGCCGGTAAGCTAAACGCCGAACACAAGGGGAGGGAGACACCAAGTGAATACGAGGACGAGTCTCGCCAGGAAAACACTGGGGGACAAAAAATTCCCACCAGAGGTCAAAACAGTGAACATGATTCACGTAACAAAAAGGAGGAGCAAACACGCACTCCAAGACACATGTGCCATAGAGTATGTCACCCCCAAGTTCAACCCTTGGTCGGCCTGCACGATCACTCTTGATCGCAGGGATCACCCGACTAGTATCCGGCACGGAGGAGTGGATGCCTTGGTGCTGGACCCAATAATTGACGGGTACCATCTCACCCGAGTCCTTATGGACGATGGCAGTAGTCTTAATCTGATATATCAGGACACAGTCCGCAAAATGGGGATAGACCCGACAAGAATCAGTCAAAGCAATACTACCTTTAAAGGAGTAATACCAGGCCCAGAGGCCTGTTGTAGGGGCTTTCTAGTACTAGAGGTTGTATTCGGTTCTCCCGACAACTTCCGAAGTGAAAGGCTAACCTTCGACATCGCTCCATTCCGAAGCGGCTATCAAGCACTGCTCGGACGAACGGCCTTCACTCGTTTTAACGCAATAACGCACTATGCTTATCTTAAGCTTAATATGCCCGGTCCATGTGGCATCATCAAGTTAGCGGAAACACAGAGCATTCCTTACGTGCGGAAGAATGTGCGGCGGCTTTAGCAGCCGAACACTGAACGACCCCGCCAACCAGAATAAATGATTGGTCGTCAAGATCACGGACACAACTAGATGAGTCCGACGCACAACTAGCTGTAACAGCTTAGACAAACCTGAGATTGGGTCGATGGATATACCTCAGGGTGTGCAAAACTGAACTGGAAACCACAAACTGAACCAAAAAACCAAACCAAACTGAAATTTCGGTTTTTTCAGTTTCCGGTTTCAGTTTCAGTTTCCAATTCTAGAAACCATTTAGCATCTAGTTTTTTCGGTTAGAAACCGAAAACCATTCGGTTAAGCCGAAATAACCGAAGTCCGATTTAATACCCTATGGTACAAGTCCAACCCTTCAGGGACCCCGTCTTTTATAGCTCTCAGCCCACCGCGCTGCTGCTCGACTAGCGAGGTGGTACTAATCTCAGTAGCTCCAACCGGCCAAAGCACCTCCTATCACATGCAGTGCTTGTTTGGGCCTCAAACTATCCGGCCCATAAGGCAGCTTTTGTCAAGGAAGCCACGCGCGGAGTGCTTCGTTTCGTCTCCTCCAGGCAGCCGATCTATATTATTTCTCAAAAAAGGGCAGCCGATCTATTTTGCCACCTCTAAAAACGAATGCTGATCAATTTAGTCAGGACTTGGGAGGATCGGCCTGTAGAGGGCCCACCAGGTGGGTCATGGCCTCGTGGCCATTGAAGATGCGCAGGATTTTCTCTCTTTCCTCTTTTTGCTGCTTCCTCTCTCCTTCTTGTAATCAGTCTTATGTGCTGCCATCTACTAGTAATGCCTAGGAAAAAGTCACGTGGACCTCCAAAACCTGCCTAATCTCTCATATTTGTTGCCACCTAATGCTTATTACTAAATCGTGTCCATCATCTAATGATCCAATCTACGTACACAGTACACACAAGAAAAATCTATCCTATATACATGAACTGAATCATGTGACCAAAAAATTATTTGTCGTTCAAAAATTCGCGTCAACTTTGGTTATTTTGGTCATTACTGAAACCAAACCGAAATTAAATGGTTATTACCGAAACTGAACCATATCTATGTATAAAACCGTATAAACCGAAGTATAATAACCGTATAAAACAAAAACCGTATAAACCGAACCGAATCAAACCAAGAAAACCGAGTGCACAGGGTGAGATATACCCCCATAGGTGACACTAGGGGCTTCCTGCATTTAAAAAGGACTACAGTTCGGCCTGACCCTATTTAGATTGAATTTTAATGGTTTACTAAGAATAACCAATTTTCTGCACGAAGACTTTCACCTAAGTTTCTCTCTATTACAGATGAGAATTGTGCTACAACCCTCCATGATACGGCACAACGGAGACACAGGCACAGACGTGCAGCAGGGCCCCGCTCAAAGGTTTCTTTTTAGATTAAGACCCTGCGTAAATATTTCTTACTGTCTCTTGTTGATTCACGCCCTTCGGATACTCAATACAACCGAGAGGGATGCTAGCGTTATTGGCATTTCGCCACATCAGGCTAATGCACGTACCTGGAAATTCAGGGTTCATTATCAAGGGCATTACACAGCCTGGTATATGTTGTTAAGTCCGAATACCTTAGGGAGTGTTCGGCGTCGCGAGTTTGGCCTTATATGCATCAGCTCCGAATCAAGTCTTTGGTCAATAGTCGGGTTTGCCCGGCTCCCGTGTTTTGCTACCTTACGTTCCGCTCTATCGGCTAAGGTGGCACCGGGAGAACTACTGTGATTGTGCCCTGGTTCATCTGGACGAGCACCTTAGTAGAGAAAGCCAAAAACCGACTGTCATGATAAAGCATGAGACTGGTCAACCACTCGATGACTCAGCGAAATCTTCACGATTCCTCCGCATTAACGAAGGGCCGGTTTCCCGGTCATGTATGTACGCGCCCCACATCCGGATGAGCGCGGAAGTACTATGGGCTATATAGTAGCCCCGCTGTCAAACTCCTATGGCTAAGTGAAAGTGTTAAAGCAAGTATACATGTTGCTGTTTGAAAAACAGAAAGTTTATCGATGTTGCAAAAATTCCCTAGAGAAGTTAGAATATGATAAATTTTTGAAACTTTTTGAAAAATAAGATCTTATGAATTTTATACATTGTAGTATTTTTCTCATAATATTTGGAGTTAGGTAAGTATGATGAATCTTGCATTCTTTACAGACTGTACTGTTTTGGCAGATTGCCGTTATGTTTGCATTGTTTGCATATGTTTGCTTGTTTAATGATTCTATTTGAGGGTAGTAGTATTAAATATGCAGAGACATTTAGTATGCAATGTTGAATAATAATTTTTGTGATTTGTTACAGTAGAAAATGATAAGGTTTTTGCATTGGTTTATACTAACTTATCTCACGAGTTCTTGTTGAGTTTGGTGTGGATGAAGCTTTCGAGATTTAGGAAACCGAGATATAAAAGGAATTAAGGAGATAAAAAAAGCTCAAGCTTGGGGTGCCTTGAGATAATATTTCAAGAAGTCTCAAGCATCCAAGCTTGGGGATGCCCCGGTAGGCATCCCACCTTTCTTCTTCAACAATTATCGGTTAGTATCAGTTGAACCTAAGTTTTTGCTTCTTCATATGATGTGTGCTGTCCTTGAAATGTCATTTTGTTTTGTTTTGCTTGCTGTTTGAATAAAATACCAAGATCTAAAATTCTTAAATGTTAGAGAGTCTTCACATAGTTGCACAATTATTTGACTACTCATTGATCTTCACATATACCTTTTGGAGTAGTTTGTCATTTGCTCTAGTGCTTCACTTATATCTTTTTAGAGCATGGTGGTGGTTTTATTTTTTAGAGATAGATGATTTGTCATGCTTCACTTATATTATTTTGAGTGTCTTTTAGAACAGCATGGTAATTTGCTTTGGTTATAAAATTTGTCCTAATATGATGGGCATCCAAGTTGCGTATAATAAAGTCTATCATAGAAAGTGCATTGAATACTATGATAAATTTGATACTTGATAATTGTTTTGAGATATAAAGGTGGTAATGTTAGAGTCATGCTAGTTGGGTAATTATGAAACTGAGGCATACTTGTGTTAAATTTGGCAAGTCCTATAGCATGCACATATGGTAAAAGTTGTGTAACAAATTTGAAGCATGGGGTGTTCTTTTGATTGCCTTCCTTATGAGTGGAGGTCGGGATCGTGCGATGGTTAACTCCTACCAACCCTTCCCCTAGGAGCATGCGTAGTAGTACTTTGCTTCGAGGGCTAATAAACTTTTGCAATAAGTATATGAGTTCTTTATGACTAATGTGAGTCCATGGATTATACACACTCTTACCCTTCCATCATTCCTAGCCTCTACGGTACCGTGCATTGCCATTTCTCACCTTGAGAGTTGGTGCAAACTTCATCGGTGCATCCAAACCCCGTGATACGATAAGCTCTATCACACATAAACCTCCTTATATCTTCCTCAAAACAGCCACCATACCTACCTATTATGGCATTTCCATAGCCATTCCGAGATACATTGTCATGCAACTTTCCACCGTTCCGTTTATTATGACACGCTCCATCATTGTCATATTGCTTTTGCATGATCATGTAGTTGACAATGTATTTGTGGCAAAGCCACCTTTATTATTCTTTCATACATGTCGCTCTTGATTCATTGCATATTCCGGTACACCGCCGGAGGCATTCACATAGAGTCATATTTTGTTCTAATATTGAGTTGTAATTCTTGAGTTGTAAATAAATAGAAGTGTGATGATCTTCATTATTAGAGCATTGTCCCAAGTGAGGAAAGGATGATGGACACTATGATGCCCCCACAAGTTGGGATGAGACTCCGGACTTTATGAAAAATAAAAGAGGCCAAAGAAGCCCAAAGAAAAAAAGAGGCCAAAGAAGCCCACCAAAATAAAAAAATAAAAAAATGAGAGAAAAATAGAGAAGGGACAATGTTACTATCCTTTTTCCACACTTGTGCTTCAAAGTAGCACCATGATCTTCATGATAGAGAGTCTCCTATGTTGTCACTTCCATATACTAGTGGGAATTTTTCATTATAGAACTTGTCTTGTATATTCCAATGATGGGCTTCCTCAAAATGCCCTAGGTCTTCGTGAGCAAGCGAATTGGATGCACACCCACTTAGTTTCTTTTGTTGAGCTTTCATACATTTATAGCTCTAGTGCATCCATTGCATGGCAATCCCTACTCCTCGCATTGACATCAATTGATGGGCATCTCCATAGCCCGTTGATTAGCCGCGTCAATGTGAGACTTTCTCCCTTTTTGTCTTCTCCACAGAACCTTCATCATCATATTCTATTCCACCCATAGTGTTATATCCATGGCTTACGCTCATGTATTGCGTGAGGGTTGAAAAAGCTGAAGCGCGTTAAAAGTATGAACCAATTGCTAGACTGAAACCGGGGTTGTGCATGATGGGAGTATTTTGTGTGACGAAAATGAAGCATGGCCTAACTATATGATTTTGTAGGGATAAGCTTTCTTTGGCTATGTTATTTTGATAAGACATGATTACTTTGTTAGTATGCTTGAAGTATTACTATTTTTATGTCAATATGAACTTTTATCTTGAATCATTTGGATCTGAAAATTCATGCCACAATAAATAAAATTACATTGAGAAATATGCTAGGAAGCATTCCACATCGAAAATTCTGTTTTTGATTGTTCCATGCTAGGAAGCATTGAGGACGAGCATGAGGACGAGCATGAATTAAGCTTGGGGATGCTTGATACGTCTCCAATGTATCTATAATTTTAGATTGGTCCATGCTATTATATTACCTATTTTGGATGTTTAATGGGCTTTACTATACACTTTTATATTATTTTTGTGACTAACCTATTAACCAGAGGCCCAGCCCAAATTGTTGTTTTCTTGCCTATTTCAGTGTTTCGAAGAAACGGAATATCAAACGGAGTCCAATCGGAATGAAACCTTCAGAGTGTTATTTTTGGAACAAACAAATCCAGGAGACTTGGAGTAGACGTCAGGGAAGGTTCGAGGAAGCCACGAGGGTCCAGGGCGCGCCCTACCCCCTGGTCGCGCCCCCCACCCTCGTCGGCCCCTTGTGGCTCCCCTGACCGACTTCTTTTGCCTATATATATATATATATATATATATATATATATATATATATATATATATATATATATATATATAGGGCTGGACTATTTTGTTACCGGTAACAGAATATTATTCTGTTACCCTTGCCCCCTATAAGGCGCGACGCGTCCACGACAGACCCAGCCCCAATCCGACCCACTTCCTACCGCCGGAGGCAGCCGTCGCGGGCGAGCGAGCGACGGTGGCAGCCAGAGCAAGGGAGCCCGCGGCGCCGTGACCCGCCGATGCGCCGCCATCTAGTCATGCCGCCGGCCCGACCACCGCCACCATCGGTCGCCTCGTCCGGCGCCGGAGCATCCCCGCGCACCTCCCCACCGCCGGGCGGCGGAGTCTCCCCGCATGCTTCCCCACCGCTGGGCGCTAGAGCCTCCCCGCACGCCTCCCTCCATCTAGTGCAGGAGCCTCTCCGCTCGCCTACCCGCCGCCTGGTGCAGGAGCTTCCCCGCGCGCCTTCCCGCCGCCGTGCGCCGGAGATTCGCCTGGGCCGTGATCCACGCCTCCTGCCTCCACCCCTCGACGGACCTCGTCGACAGAGCTCCACCACAAGCACGGTCGTCTCCCCAACAACAATGGCTCCACCTCCCAAGTTCTTGCCAACACGCCGCCAACGAACGAAGATGGAGTCACATGTGACAAGATGCAGGTGATGAATTCTTCCCACACACATTACTAGCAACACCAAAGTTTTTGAGATATGGATTTGAATGAAGATAGGTACCATGTTTCTGTCAATTTATCAGTTCATCAGTTTATCTGTGTTGCTATGCTCTGCCTACATGTTACACTATTGGGTTCATGAGTACAAAAATTATGTGATGCATCTGTGCTGCATCAGTACATTCCAAATGCTTGCATCAGTACGTTTACACCCCTGCCACTTGATGCGCAATTAGCATGTCGAGGTTACTGTTAGTGCATCTAATATGCTATCTTCAGTTCAAGTAAAAAAACTTAAAAACATATGCGTTAGTCCAAGTAGATAGTGACAAAAGGTTCAGCTACCACTGAAAAGTTGTATGTTGCTATCTCTAAGAGTACAAGTCATGTAATTGCATCACTTCGAACGAGTAACAAAACTGTTACCGAAAAAAATTATAAAATTGCTACACAGTAAGTTCAGTGATACATAAGCTAGCAGTGCCTGTAATGTAGATGCATTGATGCGCAATTACAAATGTCAAGGTTACTGTCAGTGCATCTAATATGCTATCTTCAGTTCATGTAAAAAAACTGAAAAACATATGCGTCAGTCCAAGTAGATAGTGACAAAAGGTTCAGCTACCACTGAAAAGTTGTATGTTGCTATCTCTAAGAGTACAAGTCATGTAGTTGCGTCAGTTCTAACGATTAACAAAACTGTTACTGAAAATAATAATATAAAATTGGTACACAGTAAGTTGAGTGATACATAAACTGGCAGTACTTGTAATGTAGATGCATTGATGCACGATTAGGATGTCGAGGTTACTGTCAGTGCATCTAATATGCTATCTTCAGTTCAAGTAAAAAAACTTAAAGCATATGCGTCAGTCCAAGTATATAGTGATAAGAGAGTGCCACATTTACACAGCAAGTTCAATGATACATAAACTAGGAGTACTTCTACTGTAGTTGCATAAGTTGTAGAAGAAACAGTACATCAGTACATCCGTGTTTGAGCATCAACGTTCATCAGTTCGACTGAGAATGAACCAGATTAATCTCAAAACTGTTGAATGTTGTTTGCAGAAGCATGAAAAGCGGCGCACGCAGCAAGAATTTCATGAGCCAGACAGATATGGGGCACCACCTGGTTGTGTAACACCAGAAATACCGCCTGGATATTTCAACAGTACAGGCAGATTTGAAGATACACCGCAAACATCAGAAGCACGGACAGGTTCTTCTATACAGCAAAGACCAATATCTAGGAATGCAAGCTTTGCCGTTGCTGGGTTGCAACAAGGCCAACAATATCACCAACAACAAATGTTTTCCTTCCCCATTGCATGCAAAAAGCCAAGGACAGGAAGCCGTGGATGGGTTGCAACAAGGCTCCCACCAGTCGCTCCGTCAACATCAATCATTCGTGCTGCAAGAGCAGTTGCGACGGGAAGACCAGGGCAAAAAGACAGAAATTTTGGCCAATCTAGCAGGTTCAAAGGTACAAGATTTGAGCCATATAGACAGGAACAACCTCACAATGATTCTGAGGGGAGACAGCCATCCAACGAAAGACGGAGATCTTCGTCAACGTTGCTCCCTCCAAGAGATCCATTGCTGCATGTGCCAAGGGTGACACCACCGGCGCCCATAAACCAGGGAGAACAACAAACACCAGATGCAGCGCAGAGCTATACACATGTAAGTATCCATATAGAAAGAAAAAAACATAAGCACAGTCCATACCATGGTGCTGTGACCACCCCATCTAACATTTTTGTTTGGTCACTGTTGTTTGCAGCCACCTGATATTGAAGCTTATGTTCTGCCAAGGCTAGAGATGGGGTTTGAAACTTACGAAGAAACTAAGAACTTCTACAACGTATATGCAAAGCACGCTGGTTTTGCTGTCAGGGAAGGCCCCAAGTTTAAGACCAGAGCCTACCTTTATTGCACGTGCAATGGAGTTTATGAATCAAAGGTGTCTGAAGCAAATAGACAACGTAACAAGACGACAGCCAGAACTAACTGTGGGGCTAAAATGAGGCTGAAGAAGGAAAAGGATGGAACATTTGTCATAAAAGAGATAGTCTCTGGGAACACAACCACAGGCTACAGCTCACCGCAGAAATGCTTGTCTTCTTGCACTCCCACAAAAACTTTGACAAAACAATCTTGGAGTACGTCAAGTACCTGCAGTTCAAAGGCATTGAACACGCGCAAATCATGAGCATACTGGGCGGTGATGACCCTGGTAGCTACTTCCTCGAAATGAATGCCAAAGACCTGATTATCCTGTAAGTACAAACTTGTTCTCCTCCCATAAACCATCTCCGTATTTTTTTCCTCTGTCAGTACAAACATATCATGCAACGCATGACCTGACACCAGTTCAACATGCATTTTTCAATGAACTTTTGATATGCAGGAAAGCAAAGAATTCAAGGATTGATGATGTGGACGATGTCCTAAAGACTGTCAACTCCTTTAGGGAGATGAAAGCTATAAACAGGGAATTTTTCTGTGACATGCAACTCGATGAGTCCGACAGAGTTAAGAACATATTCTGGGCGAACGCAAGCTACCGAGGGGCGTATCAAGACTTCAGAGACTGCGTAACGTTTGACACAACATATAAGACCAACAAGTACCCTATGCCACTTGGGATGTTTGTCAGAACTAACAACCACTTACAGACTACATTCTTTGCTTTTGCCCTGATAAGAGATGAGGATGCAGATTCATTCAAGTGGCTGTTCACGACATTTTTAAGGTGCATGAGAAGGAATGCTCCTACATGCATTCTCACAGGTACAACCGCTAAAACCACCATCAACCACCACCCCCCGTCCAAAAACGAAAAGTAAAGTAACACAAAAAAAATGTTGTGTCAGTTCTATTGGTATATATGCACAACCATCTCTGCTGACCACTCAGAGTCTATTTTCTCATTACCAGACTAGTGTCCGGCAATGGCTTTGGCGATCCCAGATGTTTTCAAGAACACAGTACATAAGCTATGCCGCTGGCACATTATGAAGAAGTATAGGGAACACCTTGCGTACCTGTATTTCCTGCACGAGGACCTTAAAGATGAATTCACATCAATTCTCAACTGGCCCCTCATGCCAACTGAGTTTGAGGATACCTGGAAAAGACTCATGGATAAGTACAACCTCCACGATGATGCCACAATGGTGGGCATGTGGAACGAGCGTGAGAAGTGGATATCAGCCTACTTCAAAGAAATTTTCTGCGCCAAAATGACATCCACACAGCGAAGTGAGAGCATGAACTATGTGCTCAAGAAGAACTACGTAAATGAGAGACATAACCTACACAGGTTTGTGAGTCAGGTAAACTCATGCGTCGAAACCAGGAGGCAGACAGAGAACCAGGAGACAATGGGTAACCGGGTATATCTCTATCACTTGTCGTAAGGCATAAAAATAACATGCTTACTAAAGTAAAACATTTATTAGAAGTTTTTCCTGTGAGAAAACTAACAATATGATCATCATTCTTGCATCTGCAGAAGGAACAAAACACGCTGACCTACTATGGGTTTGACACCCAGATAGCAAAGCTGTACACACGAGCTGTGTACAGCGAGATCAGAGATAGGCTGAAACTGAGAATGCTCTTCACGGTGACAGAGACGGAAGAGCCCACAAAGTACCTAGTGCGCTACAACCACCCACAAAAACTGTCTGTGTGGGCTCAGCACGCGTTCCAGGTGGTGGCAGACCCCGTGGGAGAAACATATGAGTGCGAGTGCAGGCTATGGGACCACACAGGTGAGGAGTGCAAAAAAGATGTTACATACTGTACTACTTTTTTTACAAAGTTTTTGTTCGAATGAAATGACAAAAAACATGCACCTCTTCCAAAAACAAATACAGGTCTTTTTTGCGTGCATGTCCTGTGCATGATGCAGACAATTAAGGCTGCTAGCGTTCCAAAGAAATACATACTCGGGAGATACACCAAACGCCCGAACATCCAGCCAACATTTGACAGAAATGACTTGAGGACAGTAGCGTCAAACAAGGCATCCCAATACTGCATTGAAAGCTCACTGCTGACGCTGAACATGAGGGTGCATAGAAAAAGCTTGAGAAGCCAAGAGCAAATGGCAAGGTCGCGAGTCGTCATGGATAAACTTGAACAAGAACTCGACGCCATGCATTCTGCTGAAAATGGAGGTGTCGCGAACAATGAAGCCATTGACTAGGATATTGCTACAATGTTATCCGAGATGAACCATCTGGGATCTATTGACCCGTTTGAGAACGAGGAAGAAGAGCAGCAGCAACCAGAGCTTGCCCATGTGCACACTCAAGAGCGCCGACAAACTCACATGCGAGATCATGAGCTTGATAGTGCTGTAGGCGAACGACATGACAATAGCACATCCTACCCACAGCAGCAGGAAAGGGTGATTAAACCCCCAATATTCTCAAACACAAAGGGGAGGAAGAGAAAGACGCAAGCAGCGAAAGCAGCAGCCAAAAAGCCGCCACGCCCCATCAAGCGCGTGGAATTTGGCCCAGACAGCAAACCCCTCGTGATAAGGGCATGCGGTTTCTGCAATGTCGTGAGCAACCATAACTACCGCACATGCCCACTCCGCACAGATGCCACTGTCAACAAGAACAACCAGATTGGAGCCACCCAGCTTTCTACAAATGGAGACATCACACGTAACAGCTACACTTGCCGCAAGTGTGGGGGAACTGACGGACATAATGCCCGCACGTGCAAAGTGGGCAAGGAGGTCGGTAGAGCTGAACATAAACAGGGCAAGGTACAGAGTTCCAAGCAATCAAATGAAGACGATGAAGAGGAAGAGTTTGATGATAATGATGGTCAATCAGACGAAGACAACGAAGATGACAGTGTCGGAGGCGAGGAAACTGAAACTGACGATGAAGCTGCCAAGGCTCAACCTGGAAAGAGCGCCGGCAAGGCACAACATTCAGCGACAGTTAGGAGAAGCTCAAGACTGAACAATACATAGTGGTTATCCTGCTGCATCAACTAAAAAATAACCTTGTAGTCTCAGTTGCATCAGCACACAATGATGAAGCATTTCACAAAACACTGTCGTTACCAAAACTTATCCAGCTTTAACGTCGATTACTCTCGATCAGAACTAAAGTTATTTTTTAGTTTCTGATTTGTGCCCGCTGGAGCAATCAAAAATACGTTTGAAAAAACACGTCTGGATATATCCGACACAAAACGATACTGTGAACCAGTAACTCAGGAAAAATAATATGTCAATGAAAAATTTAAAATTCTTGTAGTACATCAGTACTAATAACTCTCAGACGTCAGTACAAGGCTAAGTACACATCAGTACTGATATAATTTCTGATTTGTGCCCGCTGAAGCAGTGACATTATTATTTAAACCATTTGATAATCCTTTTGAATGCAGTCACAAATAAATTTGAAAAAACTTATCTGGATATATCTGACGCAAAACGCTACTGTCAACCAGTAACTCAGCAACAAAAAAATGGCAAGGAAAAATATAAACTCTTGTAGTACATCAGTACTAATAAATCTCAGTCGGTAGTACAAAAGGCATAGTAAAAAAACACACCAGTTAACGACTCAAAAAAATCGTTTTGAAAAAACAAAGCTATGCCTGCTCCTGCCAGTCCCAATTCAGAAACACCATCAGTACATGAAAATAATTACCTCAAGGAAAATGCGAATATAATACATCCTGTACTGGTGAAAATCTAATTTATCTGTAAAAACTACTCACAGATTATCTTGATATAAACAATCCTTTAAAAAAATACGAAAATTGTTTTAAAAAAACATTAGCACCACACATAGTCTCACTGGTATTTGGTACGTTCAATTACACTTCAATCACCAGTCCGAGTATGACAGTAGAGGAGTTCAGACCTCCATCAACACCGACGCTGACACGTGCGAGTGGGATAAGCAGCTGATAAGTACAGCTTGACTATACGAATCGGTGCCACAGTAAAATGCCATCATCACCACCGCAAAGACGTGCAAGTGGGATTTGGCAGGTCATAAGTACAGCTTGACAAGACTAGTCAGTTCAACATTAAAAACCATTTCACTTGGACGGTTAGTTCTTCCACACCACCATCCGCGCCACCCACTGAGCGTTGACACAAGGGACTGCAAACGGTGACCCCACGCCACAACACCCACTACACACACGACCCCGAACGAACCGCCTCCTGCAAAATCCCCGTCCACACACTGCACAAAATCCCATTCTCTTCCACCTCTCCCTCGTTCCCACAAACCACCATTGCCGCTTCCATTTCCACTGAACACAAACCAGAAACTTCTCTCTCCAAAGCCCACAGTCGCCGGAGGAAGGCCATGGCGGAGGAACCATCCTCCAAGCGTCATCATGCCGAGATGTCGGACAAGAGGAGCAACCTCGTCGACATTAACCTCCCTGGCGAGAAGCGCGAGTACACAACAATTCTCAAAGGGGTTGAGCTCCACGGCAACGAGACGCTGGAGATCGTCTGCACCAGCGTACCAGAAAAGGCCGACGAGGTGATCTCCAGGCTTTGGAGGATGCTTGGCGGCAGGGTTCGTAGGATCATCGGCGTTGGTGTGCACTACACAAACGAAGATGAACCTCCCCAGAAGGCAGCAGTCCTGCAGTTGTGCGTCGACGAACTCTGCTTGGTGTACCACATCGCAGCGGCAACAAAATGGTGAGCAATCTTACTCATTTGCCCTGCATATGGTTTATCTATTTTATTACTATTGTATCCTGAAAAATTAATCACACTTGCTTTCCCAACTAGATGTACTAGTGTGGTTTGTGAAAAGTGGATGCACTACTGCATTTTCTCAAGTAGATATACTAAAAATGTATTTATGAACCTGATGCAATGGATTACTATTTAGAAAATCTTGCGGAAGATTAAATTATGAAGTTGATCGACTAGTGAAGTTTCTGAAGTTGATACAATAGAGTAGTCTATGTACTCGATGTATTAAAAAAGATGTTTCTGAACTTGATGTAGCGAAGTATTTTCTGAATTTGATCTAATGTTATTTTCGTAAGAAAATAAACTAAGGACTTGGTGAAGCACTGGTTTCTGTGTTATCCCATTTCAACCAAAATAGACTAAATTAGTGCCAATGCAGAACATACAACATTGACTGAAACTATGTATAATCAAAGAAGAAGAATAACATGATGTACTTAATTTAATTTCAGAACTTTCTTTACTAGTTTTTGAAGTACATTCATCCATTGTTTATCCTACATAAAAAAACTACTTCATGGATTCATCGCTTGTAAAACAAAACAAAAATGAATAATTCAAAACATCAAAGTAATGGTAATATTCGAAATGTCTCTGCCCTTGCAGGCCCAAGCGCCTGACCGAGATGCTGCAGCATGAGAAGTTGTTCACATTTGCCGGTTTCAGCATTGAAAGTGACAAAGAGAAGCTGAAGTTGTCCGGTATGGAGATCAACCCCAACAAGTTCATCGACATTCAGCGCAAGTGGAGAGTTCCATACACCGGAAAAGAGTACGACTCCTTGACTGATTTTGCAGCCAGCGTCATCCACCCATTCTACAAAGGCATGAAGAACAAGATCAACACGCAGGAAAACTACAAACTGTGGGGGACCAGCGAGCTGCCAGACAACCTCATTGAATATGCAAGAGTAGATGCGTACGCCACGTACAAATCATGGTTCATGATCGACTTCATCACAGACGGTTGGGAATATGCAAAAGAGCGGGAGGCTGAAAACTTCTACGACCGCCCCTATTGCCCCTTTACTGGATGAAGATAACATCAGAGCCTGCCTTCGTTTTAATTCTGCTTGTGCTTGCCTTTTATCTTGTTGTTTCAAATTAGTAGTTTGCTCTTGTTAGGTTGAACCAGTGTGATTATGTCATGCTTGTCATGTATGAACAAGTTTAGTTATGTCATCAAGTACAATGTTTTGCTTATATCATTATATAAGTTTGGTTTGGTAGCTTCATATGTTGTTAATCCATCATTTCAAAAATTCAAAAGTAGCTTCTGAATGGAACGTTGTCGTTGCTCTAAAGTACTAGTTATGATGCAACTAATCACACAACGTTGTTCTGTGTCAGTACAACTCAGTACACTTGATCGGACAGTGCATTCTTACTATAATAAAAAGTACAAAGAAGCATCAGTCCGTAAGCGCTACTATGAATGCACTATCAGTACAACTTAGTCTACATGCAAGTACCATAGTTCTGAAAATGACACCAGAAGACACTTGAGAATAATCACAAAAACAAACACAAAAAAGAAGGCAAAAAACTCAAATGAAAAAGATTACACTCACACAAAACTGACAAGAACTAGAACAAAAAGTATCATTCCAAGTTACTGGTGGAGTCAAGTACTAGATTCAAACAAACAAAAAAATGACCGCCCAAGGTCAGGCGCAGGCCCTGACAATGCTAGATACTTGAACTCGAGCCCGTGGGCGAATCCCTAGTAATCCGCACAACGCAGGACCCGCCGACCAGGGCCCACAGGTCAAGAGAGAGGGCGAGCGCCGTGTATAAGCGCTCAGGTAAGTGTTCAGAGGAGTTCGACTGGTGCGCCTCCGCTACGCTTATAAACAGGTACGGAGCCCCCTCGACTAGCAAGGTGGGACTAAACCCAGAGCGCACGCGCACGACGCACTGCATAGCCGCGCGGACGAGCTATCTGGGCCGAAAAACGGCCCAATAGCCTACATCGTCAACAAAACACCCCACCAATGAGCCCAGGTATACAAACCAGATGGCGGGACAAAGAAAAATAAACAACAAGAAAAATGTTTGTCAATTAACCTGTACAAGAAAAAAGGAAAAAAATATGATACAAAAACAATGAACCTCTAAAAAAGAACAGAACTTAATAGCCTATCTGTTAAATGTACATAATTTAAAAAACCGAATTAAATATTACTTTCAAGTTCAACTACTAAAACTCAAAAAGTTCAAAACATATAATGTTTGTCAATTATGCTAAATTTCTTATTTATATAAAATCTCACAAGTTCAACTACTAAAGCTCAAAAAGTTCAAGCATATAATGTTTGTCAATTATGCTAAATTTCTTATTTATAGAAAAACTGACAAGTTCAACTACTAAAAATATAAAAGTACAAAACATATAATGTTTGTCAATTATGCTAAATTTCCTATTTATATAAAATCTGATAAGTTCAACTACTAAAAACTCTAAAAGTTCAAACATATAATGTTTGTCAATTATGCTAAATTTCCTATTTATATAAAATCTAACAAGTTCAACTACTAAAATTCAAAAAGTTCAAATAGAATTTATTTGTCATTTCTGCTAAATTTCTGCTAAATAAAATTAGTCCAACTTTTGAGCAACAACTCCCAGGGCACTGAAAAAATGTTTTGACATAAACTAGTGTATAAAGACTTCAATAGAAAACCAATGCTTAAACATCCACACGGAAAAACATCACAGAGCCATGCGTCACCTAAATAGTGCAAAAATGCCATCATCACCACCGAAGAGACGTGCAAGTGGGATTTAGCAGATCATAAGTACAGCTTGACAAGACTAATCAGTGCAGCAGTAAAAAAATTTGTCTTGGACGGTTAGTTCTTCCAGGCCACCACCCGCGCCACCCACTGGGTGGTTGCCACGACGCACTGCAGAACAGCGACCCCCACGACCACTACACCCACGTCCCCGATGAACCGCCTCCAACACACCACCGTCGACGCACTGCAAAAATACCCCATTGTCTTCCATCTTTGCCTCATTCACAGAACCACCATTGCCGCTTCCATCTACACTGCACACAAACCAAAAACTTCTCCCTCCCAAGCCCACAGCCGCCGGAGCAAGGCAATGGCGGAGGAACCATCCGCCAAACGTCACCATGGCGACACTTTGAACAAGAGCAGCAACCTCGCCGACGTTCACGTCCCCGGCGAGAAGCACGAGTACACCAAAACGCTCAAAGGGGTTGAGCTCCACGGTAAAGAGACGCTGGAGATCGTCTGCACCAGTGAAGTAGGCAAGGCCGACCAGATGATGAGTAGGCTCAGGATGAAGGGCGGTGGCTTGTATCCGAGCTTCATCGGAGTTGATGTGGAGTACACCGACGAGGAAAAATCTCCACAGATGGCGGCAGTCCTGCAGTTGTGCGTCGAGGAACTCTGCTTGGTGTACCACATCGTAGCAGCCACAAAATGGTAACCCATACTACCGTTCATTCATTTGTTGTACCAGTACTAGTCGCTAAAAACTTAATTAAAACTTGTTTCGCAACGATTATAGTCATCTGTTTGTACCAGTAGTTCATTGAATGCTATGAACTACTATAGTCTATGAAGTGGATGGACGATTACATGTTTCTCAAGTTACATGCATTTCTGGAACTGTGAAGTGGATTGTTTCACCAGATTAGCATCTGAAAAAAAGTTTATAGCATTCTGAACTTTATGCACCAAATTAATTTCTGAACTTGATGTACTAGCATAGTTTCTGATCTTGATGTACTAGTATAGTTTATAGAATTGATGTATTAAAAGATCTTTGGTGAAGTGGTATAGGTCCATATCTTGATGCACATGTTTCTCAAAACTAAATTTTGAACTTGATATAGAATTAATGCACAAAGATGTATCAAGCACTGGTATAGGTCTTTTATTCAACAAAAAAGAAAACTAAACTTGAATCAAGCAGCGCATGAATCATTGACTCTGGTAAAAAATGATTCTCTAATTTGGTGAAGCATTTGGTGAAGCAATGAAGATAGCAAAAAAGAAAAATATAACACGGTGTAGTTGAATTTAATTTCAGGACTTTTTGTACTAGTTTCTAAACTACATTCATGCATGACTCATAATATATAAGCATCTACCTCATGGATTATCACTTGTAAAACAGAAAAAAAAAGCAGTAGAATTAAATACTCAAAAAGAAGACTAATCTTTAGAAAATGTGTGTCTCCCCCCTTGCAGGCCCAAGCGCCTCAAAGACTTCCTGCAGGAGGACAAATTGTACACATTTGTTGGTTTCAACATTGGAGGTGACAAGCAGAAGCTGGGGAAGTCTGGTTTGGAAATCAACCCCAACAACTTCATCGACATGCAGTGCAAGTGGAAAGATCCAAAGACAAACAAATACTACGACTCCTTGGCCGATGTTGCAGGCGGCGTCATCCACCCATCCTACGAAGGCATGAAGAAGAAGATGAAGAGGGAAGACCACAAACCGTGGGCGACCAGCCCGCTGCCAGACAACCTCATCACGTACGCAGGAATAGATGCGTACGCAACATACAAGTCATGGAAGACAATTGACAACATCGTGACAGGTTGGGATATTTCAAAAGAGCAGGAGGCTGACCCCTACTACCACTGCAACTTCATGGATGAAGATGCATGAAAGTCTACATTCATTATGTTGAACCAGCTACCATATGCTATGTGTGTCCTTACCCTTGTTGTTTCAGAATTGTAGTTTGCTTTCGTTTTGTTGAACCAGCTACCTTATGCTATGTGTGTCAGGGTTTGAACAAGTTTGCCTATGTCTATCAAGTACATTGTTTGCTTATGTCATCCAACAAGTTTTCCAGCTTCCTATTTTGTTCAACCATCATTTGAAATTGAACTAGGTTGAAGTTGAAACTTCATGGCTGCCACGCAGCACTAGTCATGGAGAAATAAAAATAACACATAAATATTTTCGCAAAAAAAAACAGTGGCAGGCTAACTAAGGACAAAAGCAAATAGTAGCCTTGGACACTCAGTACAGCTTAGACATGAACGGTAGTACTATCACACTAAAAAACCAGTTTTTAGTTTCAGAAGAACACTAAAAAAACTAAGTTTCGGTCAAGGACAACATTCAGTACTAAAAGCATCGTGCTAAAATAGAAATTAGAAATTCACTAAGTACTGCAACAGGAAAAGCAAAGAACCATCAGTATGTATTTCCTAGTAACTAGCATGCTAGGACTGAAACTTCTAGTACACTTGAACACACGGTACATTCATTCTACAAAATATAAAAAGGAACGGGAAGCTTCAGTTCGCATTCCCTAAAACAGTGAGACACTAAGAATAACAGTAATAATACAACTGAAATCTCAATACAACTAAGACTATACGGCAAGTGCTAGGATTATACCAAACATTGCCTGGAGAAGAACCACAGCCTAGAAAAAAAAGAAGGCCAAAAACTAAATTAAAAAGATATAAGTTCGACAAAAGGAGAAAAATCACAAGAAACACAGCAGGAAGACGTACTAGCCTCAAACAACACAAAAAGTAAATAATTAATCAAAGTACTAGCACAATTGAAATCTCAGTACAACTTAGTTTATTCCGTAAGTGCTATGATGATACCAATTAATGCCTTGAGAAAGAAGTAGTTTTGAACTTAATAGGGCTATCTCTTAAACATAGCTAATTTAAACCAGTGCTTTAACTTGTACTATGAAGTTCAACTGCTAAAGTTCAATAAGTTCAAACAAAAATTTGGCACCAAATTTTAAAAACCTTACGCTGAATGAGATTACAAATCAGTACTAACAGAACTATATCATAAGTACAAGAAAACGAGGGTACAGAAACTATACAGGTCCAACTTAGGATGGAATCACATAAAAGTAAAATAAATCTCACTTTCTCAGCAACAACTCATAAATACACTTGGGAAAAAAGTGTTTTTCAGTTCAACTAGTATATAAGTCTTCAGTACAAAAAATAAAACTTAACCAAAACGAATTCCCGATGAAACATACACAAGTGAAACAGCTATTCAACCACACAATCATCATGGAAAAAGAGTTTGTTAAACATTGTGCCACGCTTAAACACAACACAAAATATACTAGTTATTACATTGTACTCGACAAGACATCAAACATTACAAATAGAGCCTACAATGTTTCCAAGAGATATATCACACAACTATCCCATTCACTATGCAAATGATGACCATTTCTCCTATGCATCAGGAGCCAAAGCGTGAACCTCCTTGGGAAGCTCCGTAACCATAAGATGGTTATTCCGGTTGAACACAACTCTATACAGATCCTCAGCATTCCAATCAACAATGCGTGGCTGCGAAACAATAAAACAAAATTATAAAAAATCATGACACATAAAAAAAGGATAAACAATAAGCCAAAAACAGAAAGAGAAAAGCTCAACAAGAACCCACGTCATAATCTCGAATGTTCTCAACGATCTTTTCACCATCGTAGCATTCCGCATACTTCAGAGTATAATGGCCACATTCATTTTCCCCTTGATCTGGAACCTTGACAAACGTTGGTTTCTTTGCAAACAGCTCCCAATTGGGTTGCTTGCTCGCATTGTACTGAGCATCACCATACACAGCCTTCATTACTTTGACCATTCTAGAAATCTGTAAAAAAACAAAACAACCCACACAGTTTTAGGTCTCGGAAAAAAGCAGAAACAAAGATGCAGAAATATTAATCCAGTACAGATAATAAATGTCACTCACAATCTTCTCGTAGTCTTTGTGATAGGTGTTCTTCGAAGGACGATGGTTCTTTGGATAAGGTAAAGAGTCAAGGATGTCAACGCTACTTCGGTACCAATTCATGACATATAAGGAATAGTGGTTCACTTTCCTATCCTTTGGTAAAACCATAGGCTTGAATAGAGGCATCATGATCTAAAAACAAATGACCAAAAAAGATATGTTAAATATTCAAAATAAAAACCAGCATCACAACAAACAAATAAAAACCAAAAAATCAGCTAGTAGATCTCACAAGGTCGGCACTGAGCAAGTCTTCCTTAGCTTTAACATAGCTCTTGAAATCTCTCGCTGCACTCTCCACATTAAACTCTTTATTTTCATCCTCGTAAAACGAACAGTCAAGCACAACCTGCAAAAAAGCCAAAATAGAAAATAGACAGCGGTAAAGGATCAACAAGCAAAAGTATTATTAAAACTCGTAAAAACAAATAGGCAGTCTTGTTCAACAGAAAGAAATCGATCTGATTGATTACCGAGATGAAATATGGACTCAGCAATATCCTTTTCCCAGATGCAAAATCACCATTTCTCTCAGGATCTTGCTTCCAATCATCAATGAGGAAGTCCATTACATCACCCTCCATCATTTGCCCAGATGAAAAAACTTCCCAGATGCGATTCCCAGTGAAGTCAGTTACGTTTCCATCAGGCTGAGGTATCATTGAGAATGTATTCCTGCAGCACACACAAGAACAAAAAGAAGCAGAAGCAAGATAAGGCATTCATAGTAGTTCGAGTTATATAAAAAGGAACAATTCAGGTCATATTTACCTAGCAGTTACAAACAACAGAAGAAAAAGAAGAGGAAAAATAATGAGAGATACTCACTCGGCATACTTCTCACGCCATTCATCACTAAGCAACTGCTTATACAACCTGCGAGCCTTGTCCAGGTGAGGGAATTTATGAGGGTGAAGCTGCTGCACAGGGGAGCAAAACTTTATAGGAGCTCTGGGCGCATGCTTCGTGCTTACAACATTGCCAGATTCCAAAGCAGGATCTTTCCTAGCACCACCAGCTCTACGAGCCACTATTCCAGCAAGGGGAGATAAACCTTTGGCAGCAGCACTGTTCATGACACTTCCAACGCCAGCAATCTTGTCAAACACATCATCATCACTGTCTATCAATTCGACAATGGGATTCTTGGGTGTAGTAGGGCTCTCTGCACAAGCAGCCGTAGAACTTCTCAGAGATCCCAACCGCCCCTTCATAACACCAGATCTTGTCTTTTCTGGAGAACGCCCCTGGCTAAGATCAATAGCTACGCGCTCGAGCTCCAAGAACTGGCTACCAAAGAACCTGTAGTCATGCTCACCAAGATCGAACCACTCACCTGAAAAAAATAAAAAAAAAAGAGTCCACACAAAGCGTAAGTTCAAATACATATTTCATGACAGTACTGAACAGAGAAGTACAAACTGCAAAAAAATACTAAAGTCCATGCACACGTACAGGGTTCGATGCCAAACAAACCCCTGAAGTCAACATCAAACACATCGCTAGTTGCGCAGGTGTACAACAAAGTCTTCCTAATGTCCAGAATGTCTTCATGGTTGTAATCGACCATTTCAATTACACCATCCTCCCGGCAATAATAGGTCTTGCAGTTTTGTAGCATAAAGAATCCACAATCATGCCTGTAGAACAAAGGAAGAAACAAAAAAATGGTACAACACAAAATCCGAAAAATACAAGAACAACATCCACCCAGCAACCAAAAGAACCACCAAAAATCATTAAAAACGGATACTCACGTGTTTTCCTACTGAGGCACCCGCACAAACTCACAAGAGAAACCATCAATATGCACCGGTGAGAATGGTTTGGCCCTGTCTACACTGGACTCCCTCCAAAGCTTCTTTATATTATCTGTCATATTCCTTAAGAATCTAAGTGCATCACCCGAGGTTTCATCACGGAATGAATCAAGACACTCGAAATGACGGAACCTCAAATTCAGAACAACCAAGCACCAATGCCCAGATTCGTCGCTAGGCTTCATGGTAGGCACAAATGACGGCGGATCAAATGTAGGGAAAAGAAGCTGGAAAAAAATCGCAGAGGAAAAACGAATTTACCAAAGTCATAAATGAAACGAAAAATTCAGCCTCCAATCAATAAAATAAAAGAGGGGAATTAAAATTCAGAAGTACAAACAAAAAATCACATAATCATAATGAAATTATATCCACAGACCAAAAATGAGGAACAATCATATCAGTTCAGTTTCCTTGCAACAATAAGTGCATCTTTAATAAAAAGCATGGATCATTCATAAGTACAGGTGTAAAAAGCAGGCTAATCAAGTTCATTCCCACACCTCCCTAAACTGAAAAGAAAACATGACAGTTCTAGTTAATGAGTACAAAAAGTCCAAGTTCACCTACTTGATCGAAACCATCAGCACCTGATCTCGTGAACCAATTTAACACATTGGAATCAATATTTCCATCACGGATCTTGGTCTGTTGTACAAAAAAATAACAGTTAGAAAATTGGCAAAACAATTTATCATCCTATTTCCAAAAAAAGCAAAATACTGACCGTCACCCATCTGGGAACTATCAACTTGTCAGTGTCTCGGTACTTCTGACGTAGAGAATATAAAACAACATCAGCACTGTCTGAGTTGAGCATGCCAGTGGGGACAAACGCTTTAGCAATAGAACCAACACTGGCATCACATTCTTTGTTTTGAAACATCGGCTTGTGACTAGAAAAACACAACAAATTACATGAATTAAGACTACTGCAACAACAATAATAATCATACGAGAGAAAAAAAAGAGACAAAAATGTTACTGGCAAAATCCCAAACTAACCATTTAGTACGGTTCATGCGCAACCTCGTAACAGCGAAGAAAAATGTATCAACCTTAACAACATTATCACTTTCTGCTTGCAAAAAAATGGTGAAAAATAATAAGTTCAACAACTACAAGAGAACATGTCCAAAATGCCAAAATTGAGAAGTACGCCCAATTTACAAGTGCTTACCTGGACTATCAGGGTTTGACGACGAAAGTAGTTCTTGTGATGAGGCCATTATGCCTCCAGTTTCAGGGTTTGACGATGGGACATCTTGAGAGGACACCAATATTGCTGCGCTTTTAGGGTCTGTAGAAAGAAAATCCTGGGACGACAAGAGCGCCTCCTGCGTCAAGGGGTCAGAAGAAATTGACAGAAGTAAATCATCATCCTCGGATAGCACCTCCTCCACGCTAGAAGCATCTTGCAATGAATCACCGTAATCAAGACCTCCAGGCGGGAAATTCTCCGGCAGCAAATCTTCACAATCAGGAACATTTTCATTCCCAGCAATACCAACACCAGGCGATTTGGCATCAAGTATGCTGGCAGCGCCACCATCCTCATCAGCAACTTTGTTACCAACATTGCACCCACTACTCAATGGAACACAACGAGCATCATCTCCGCCACTAAGGACAACCCCACGTTCAACATCAGTAATCTGACGAAAATAAAAATTCAGAAAAAGTGAATAATATGAACAAAACTAACAATAAGAAATAAACTACCAAAGAGGTGCACAGAAAAATAAACCTTGGAAGCATTCGCTGCAACATCATCGAACTTGCTGCTGCTAAAATTCAAAGCAACATCACCAATGGGCAAACAAGGCTCATCGCCAACAATAGCACCCTGATTCAAAATGTAATGAGGCAAAAAACAATGCTATTATGAGCAACAATAAACACAAGGAATTAAAACAAGAGTAACAAAAAAGGTAGCTACCCCCTTGCATACTCTAAACGATGTGGGATAGAAAAATGAACAAGGAGGACACATTGGTGCGCATGAAAATTAAAGAGAATATGAATAAACACAATGAAAATAAAAATAACCTTGCACTTATCAGTGGATTGATCATTAACACCACGGTCAACATCAGCTTCAACATTATGACTGGTCTCCTGCATGAAAAGAAAAATTAATAAACAGATGTAGATCAGGAAGTTCAACTACAATATTGACAACAGAACAAACATAGTAAAAACATACAAACAACGAGGACTGACTCACATCAACAACAGGGTGCTGCAAGCCAACATCGTTCGTATGCTGATCAGAAACATTAGCCTCAGTACGATCATCGGCCCTGCTGTCGGTGCCAGTAGCCTCATCATGATCAATCTGCATGAAAGAAAATTACTAATAAATAGATGAAGATGAGGAAGTTCAACTACAACACTGACAGCAGGACAACAAAGTAAAAATTGCAAACACCGAGGACTGACTCACATCAACATCAGGGCGCTCAAAGCCAACATCATTCGTTTCGTGATCAAAAACATTAGCCTCGGTACAATCACCAGCCCTGCTGTGGGTGGCAACAGCCTCATCCTGCTCAAACTGGTTGATAACAACATCTGCACTTTCTTCATATGGCTTGCAGCGAGTGTTTTGCGTAGTTCTGAAACGCTTCATGTTGTTCAACAAACAAACCGAGCTCTGAACTAGATTAGCGGCACCGTCACGCATATCACCGATTAAAATTCTCTCCATCTCAATGTAGTCAACAGCTTCCTCAGCGTTAAATTGATGACCTTCAGGAAGGATACCATTTATACAGCTCAAACGCTAGACTGTCGTTGGGACCTTCTGCAGCTCAGAACACACATTACTTAAGATATGCTCAGCGCGCTCCAACGCTGAAATAGCAACATCGATACCAAAACCCTGCCTCTATGAAGCACTAGCATTACTAGGGCCAGGAGGGCATAACCAGCACCCTCAACACCACGGCCATCCCTCAACTCATCGGACAGAGATGAAAACTTCGGAACCTAAGACGGCGGCATCTCCAGGACTGGCCGTTTATACACTCGGAAAAAAACAACCTCCTCTTGAGTTTTCCACTACAAACAAAAGGGAAAAATATTTAATCAATCAATGCAACACATAGGGAAAAATAAATCATGATATTAACAGATTTAAAATCAACACCACTAAAAAACTTTAGCTGTCATTGCCAATTTGTTAGTATTTACCAACAGGCCAGTTGAACAAAGTTATTCAGTTCAACCACACAAGAAACAACAGTACTAAAAAACCATACCTAAACCATTCAAAATATAAACAGACAACTCTACAGTACACATGTCCACTACAGGAAAAAATAGCTATACCTAAATTAAAAAAAAGGTCTGCAAGACACAAACCAAACAAAACTCACCGGAAGCTTCCCAAACACCCAAGTCTTTGGATCTGCATTGCCTTTTTTTATCAAATCTTCATCAACTAGATTAGAAAGCTTGGCAGGATCCATGAAACATATGCGGGGGACTCACATGTTAGGCTCCACGGTCTTGCCACGGATAAGGCAGTCAAGGTACATTAGTACAGGCCCTATGGCACAGCCTGTGATTTCCTTCCCAAGAGTATCACCATTTTGGTACTTGGCAACAGCCCTTCTAAGCTCATCAACCATCAACTGGCAATAATCCATATTAGCCATGTCCTCAAAGACGAGACCCTCAAACATTGCTGCCTCTCTGGAAACACGCGGGGCAGAACCAGGTAACATAACCTTCATAAACACAATCATGAAGAACACTTTCAGAGCAAGGTCATCTTTGCTAGGATCCTTGACGAGCACCTTGAGCTTATTCCTCAAATCCTTTGTCTTGATATCTTTGTCCCTTCTAATGTCAAGCTCCGATCTTAACTTCATCAGAGCGTCGTCATATCCGTCCTCTGACGGCCTTGGCGCAGAACGACCACCACGAGGGAAACCAAATAATTGTTGTATACCGTCGCTAGTGATCCGAAGCTTCTTATTAGCCTCACCCATGTCAAGAGTCATTATATCACATTCTATCCTCAGGTACAAAACTCCCATCAGAGGGTGGGAAATGTTAGACTTCACCCTCCACTTGAAAATAGAACCAAAACCAGATGCATGAACCCTAGCCACATGCCGACTCTCGAGCAATTTAGCGCAATCTTCAACCTCTCTCAACGAACATCGCACAGTTAAGTTCAATTTCCGTTGGTCACCTTCATCCAAGGCAACTTTTCCAGTATTGCCTCCCACCAGCTTAACTGGACTCCTTACGCTAACATGCTGTAAATGAAAACAAAAAAGCCACACCTTAAAAAGTGAATATAGAAAACAAAACAAGCAAATGAATGCAAGTAAAAAGAAAAAAAAAGATTGCACAAGGTCAACTATTAAAACAACATCAGTACCACCCCCTCAATTGATGCAAACAATAATCAGGCCTCACCAAACACAATTAAATTGTTGCAAGTACGACTAGTAGGTCACATGCATTACAAAAACACATACCACTGCAAACAATGAATATAGAAAACAAAACAAGCATATGAATGTTAGTAAAAAAAAGAGATTACACAAGTTCAACTATTAAAACAACATCAGTACCACCCCTCGATTGATGAAAACAATGACCAGCCTCACCTGGCCAGCATACCAGCACAAACACAAATTAAAATCATTGCAAATACAACTAGCAAGTCACATGCAGTACAAAACACATACCACTGCAAATTCATCTTCTGAATCAACTTCAATATCATCTTCTTCAGATGCAGCATCTTCAGCTTCAACACGAGCACGCTTCTTCCCACCTTTGTTCACCTTTGCAGGATGAACTGTACGCTTCTTATTTTCTTTCAACAAAGACCGCTCTTGAAGAGGAGAAGAAGAAGGCTTCTTATTTGTCAAACCTCGTGGACTACGACGAACAACAGAGCCACCAAGTTTGCTTGGACCAATTTTCACAGCAACATTATCCGCATCACCTTTGCTACTACCAGGTTGGGGACCAGCTTTCACACGTGGGCTACACCTATGTGGGTTGTCGGCATTTCGATCTGACAACTTCCTCTTCAAAATAGCTTTCTTCACCTTAACTCCATCACGATCAAAAGCTTGCGCCAACCGAGTTTGCATCAAGTTTGTCTTCACAGGCATGTCACTTCCATGAGATCCGTCATGAATAGTTGATAAACCCGCGTCACCACCTTCATCGCCTACACCTTTAGGAGCTTGAGCAACATCAACATCACTTTCTGGCACACAGGCAGCCTTTTGACGCCCTTCCAATTCCTTCCTCTTATGGAATTCATACTTCTTCTTTCTTATCCTTTCATCCTCGAGCTGTAACTGCATAGGAACATCCTCAGCTTGGGTTACAGGCTCAGTGCCATCAACACTTTGAGACTGAGTAACAGACAACTGCAAGCTGCCATCACCTTCATCAACGTTAAGTGAAATACCTCCCATAATTAATATCTTTAACAACATCAGCAATGTCCTCTGGAACACCATGGCTGTCATTAACTGCATAAACCAATAACATAACCATGCACATAAAAAATTAAAACACAATTAACATTGCAGACACAAAAATAAATAAAACACATACCATCAGTCACAAACAAAAAGGAACAACTAATGAAACCAAGCATATATATGTATTAAAGGCTGATAAAAAAAGAGCAAATATAAGGGAAACACCGACAACATTCGCAAGTTCTTCTAGAGGATTTGGTTTCTAAAAAATAATATTCACAAGATCTTGAAAGCCTTCTGATTTCTCAGAATCAGGAGGCACCGGCACTCCAACATCTGCAACAACGTCATAATTAGCAAAAAAGCACAAAAACAATCAGTCAGTTCAACTATGTGAAAACTACAAGTTCACCCGAATAAAACAAAATATGAACCCACCACTTGCAGAACAAAACTTCAGAAAACACAACTCTTTCACGACCATACTAGTTCTTCACTGACTACTGCAATCTATTCAAATGTGAGGACAGCAGTTCAAATTACACGTGGTGATAAGTACTACAAACTGTCTGCAGGTTGCATCAACTGCCAAAACCATACGCACCATAAAATCCAGGACAAAATTAACACATATTAAAATACATACAACTTATAAAGTCGATACGGCAACAACTGTACACCCTAAAAACCAGATCTGTTAAAACATCATACAAAAAACAGGGGGAATCACCTGCATTCAATTTGTCCGGACTGGATGATGTACCCATTGAAATCTACAGTCCTAAAATCTGCCGAACCAGATCTGCAAGACACATGAACAAAAATTAGGGATTTGAACTATTTCAGAAACGAAGCACGCCATACGAAAAGCAAAACACTTACCACCTAACACAAAATCCGCCACGCAATCCAATATCACTGCCGCCAAACGCTCGTTCAACAGCAAAGGAACCCTAGCAACTGCAGCCTGGGTCAGCAAAGAGAGCAACATATTAGAAATAGAGGGAAAATCTGAACATGAGAGGACGCAAGCAAAGTCAATGGCAGAGCAAAAATGGAACAAAACAGAGCACCCGGAACTCCACCCCCTGGGGTTGAACCCTCCGGCCGACGCTCCCATGGCGAAACAGGAGTAGCAACTCCCCCTCCGAGAAAAGAAGAAGAGGGGAACAAAGACGGAACCGATTTGGGGACGGGGGAGGAGCGGAACGGGGAAGATCGGAGGTTAAAAGGTGAGTGGGAGGGTGAAAAGATGAGTGGGAGAAAACAGACGGCTAAAGCCCACAACCGTGGCAAAGCCCACTATATCTGGCCAGTTACAAAAGATAATACAAATAATCAAACATAAAAAAAATTAATATAGATCGAGAAAACAAATGGCTAAAGTACATAAATAACTCACAACAGTACATAAAAAATTATCAAAAAGGTACAAATGAAAAAATAATTAATAACAGTGCTGGTTTTTCCCCTAAAAAATAAAGATAAGATAATGGGGGCAAGTCATGTTACGGACTCGCCTCCGCATGCGACGCCGCGGCACGCCGCGTCGTCGCCTGCTACGGCTCGTTCCTAGCTCGGCCTCGCCGGGATGGGGGAGGGGGGCCCCCGAACACACCTCCCCCACCCCCACCCCCCGGCTCGGCCTCGCGCTAACGCGGCAGTGCGCTCATTTGACAAGCGCAGTG